>NW_020897722.1:5762833-5767833 GCF_003984885.1 Neopelma chrysocephalum
ACAAGACTGGGCCTCTGCGAGACAGAGAGCAAGGGAGGGGAGAGGAAGATATCCACACTTCTTTATTAACAGGGTGGGGAAAAAAAAAAGGGGGGGTGCACACTCACGCACACACACGCTGCACCCTGCCCGCACCGGCGCCGAGGGGAGGGGAAGGGATTACACAGCCTCCCCCGGCTCTTTGCCGTGATCGAGGGGTGCAGAAGCACCGATCGGGGCCCGATCCCCCCGCAGCAGCACGCAAAATGCGATAAACACAGCACAATAAGCGGCCGGAGGTGAGGGGGTGCGGGGGGGACACAACGGACGACGCCTCGCCCAGACGTGCGGGGTTTGGACCTACTACCCTTCCCGGGAGACGGAACAGAGGGGTTGGATCAGCCCAAAGTGCGGGTTGGGTTTGTTATAGAGAGATCATAGGAGAGAAAAAAAAATTAAATAAAATCTTCTCTGCTCCGTCCCTGCTCCTGCCTGCTTTGGCGGGTCCCCGGTGTCCCCGCACCCCTCGGGCACACGTGTCCCTCCTTGCACCCTCGGCCCTTCGGGGCTGCTGGCAGCACCGGTTCCCGGCCGGATCACGACGCCAGCTCGGAAGCACCGTGGGGATACCAGTGCCCGTTCCCGGATCCTTCCCCCGGCCTGGCCCCGCAGGCTGCCGCGACCCCGGGCAGGGCGAGAGGCGGCTCTGGGAGCCGGCGCGGGAGGGAAAACGGCTGGGAAAGACACTATGAGGCAAAGCCTACGGAGGAACCGCGGCCAACGGCGCTGGCTCATCCCGGGGGGACCGTCCCCGGCGCCCGGGATGGGTTTAAAGACGCATTCCCTGCACACGCGGCCCACGCGAAGCCGCCCACCCGCGCACGGCGGCGGGTCCCGGCAGGATGCGGGGCCGCAGCTCGGCCTCACCGCCCACTCGCAGCCACCGCGGCATAAAACCAGCATCTGGAGATCCAACAGCCATCCCGCAACCCCTTCCCCCATCCGATTCCCATTTATTTTTTCGAAGATCAATTGAAGCAGATCGGTGCTTCCCCTCCCCGTCCCGCACCGCCAAGGGCCTGAGAAGCTCGTTAAAATTAAGTTTTACAAGTTCCACGCGCTCTCGACGCACCTACGAGCTTTATTGACGTTCTCCAGCATACCCTGGCCCGTGATTATGCCTCATATTTGCATGCTAATTTTCTCACCCTTGACTCATTTCAGAAAAATGTTTACAGTGGAAAAACATACTAAAAAAAATGTTTAGGGAAGCCAGGCTGGGATGCAACTCTTCCCGTTTTGCAAGATTAAAAAAAAAATTATAATAATTATAATGATAAAATAAACCAGCAAGCAGCAGTGCAAGGCAGGGAACAAAAGGGCCGGGAGGTGCGGGGCTGCGGGCCCAAGAGCACAGGGCCCGTCCCGGAGCAGGGATGCGGGTCCAAGAGGCCTCCCCAGGGACCGCTCGGCGCAGGGAGAGGGTGGGGGGAAAGGGAAGGGGGAGCACGTTTTTTACCTGCACTCTGGACTCCACCAAGTCCAGCCTGAGAGCCAGAGCCTCTCGCATAAACACGTCCGGGTAATGACTCTCATTAAACGCCTTTTCCAGCTCCTCGAGCTGCCAGCCAGTAAAATTGGTGCGAGTTCGTCTTCTTTTACAGCCAGGACTTTCTTTGTCCGGGTCACCCGAGTCTGAAAAGGCAGAAATACCCTCAGATCCCTGGGAGACAGGCCTTCTCCCCCCCTCCCTGCCATTCACAGGAGCCTTTTAACTTTTGTGCTCGGTAGCGGTGGTAAAAGAGCGGGATTAAACACACACCTGCGCTAAAAATGGGGAGGAACCCGATCTGCCCTCGCCTCCTCCGAAAATGTACTTTACAGAACATTTATTCCTGAAGGAAGCTCTCCACAGGCACTCAGCTGGCAGAGAGAGAGAGAGAAGTTCCAATATTTGCGCCAACCACCAAAGGTTTTATTAAAAAAAAAATTAACCCCCCCCCTTTCCTTCCCTTTCCCAGCCCCCCCGGGAGCACCTGCGTGGGTCACAGCTCACGGCCCGGTCCCACGCGGGACCCCGAGGGCAGGGCGGCCCCTGGGCCTCCCGCAGACCCCCGAGCACGGGTGGGCATTGGGCTGGGGTGTTCGCAGCCTCTTCGAGTATGCACAACTCCAGGTTGGGGATTTTCAGCCCTGGCTGCACCTCCCTTAACGTTTTCCACCAGGTGTGGAAATTACGATAAATAATAATAATAATAATAATAATAATAATAATAATAATAATTTGTATTTAGTTGAGGTGCAGAGTGGGGCAGCCTCAAGATTAATCAGAAGGATGTTGGGTCGACGGAATGTTTTAATAGCTGAACAATAGCGGTGCCACAGGCCGGCGGGGAGAGAAGGAAGGAGAGCGCTTCCCTTTGGTTAAATCGTTAAAAAAAAAAAAATAATTATCGCTCTTCATTCCCCAAACGCCAGTGATTCCCATTATTATTTTTATTATTATTTTTTAAGGGTATGATCTGAGCTCCCACTCGATGAACTTTGGGGGAATGCACCGGGCCGGGCCCGCTATTGTTCAGGGCACACGCGTGGCCCAACGCCGGTGGGAACGGGGGATGCTCCCGGCGCTCGGCCCGAGGCCCCACACCCCGTCCTGTCCGCCCCCTCGGGGGTCAGCACAGACTCCCTCCCCCCTCACCAGACCCCCCAATATCCGTAGATGGGGATAGGGGGTATACGGGGCGTGCGGTGCTTTTCCTCCTCCGCGCTGACACGCTCCGGGCGGGGAGCGACGGTCGGGTCGTGGGGTGGCGGGGGGGGGAACACGCGACACGGGGCCGCTCCTACCTGCGAGCTTGAAGGGCTGGCTGTCCCCGCTCACCCCACAGCCGGAGGGGATGAGCGGCGCCGGGTTGACCACGGAGGCGGCACAGGAGCCGCTCAGTAATCCATCGATGGAGAAGGGGACGGAGGCGGCCGCCGACTGCAGCTGATGCCCGGCCAGCTCGTAGACGTGGTGGTGCCCGAGCGGGTAAGGGAAGCCCACCATCCCCCCGAACTGGGCATGAGGATGCTCCAGGATGCGGCTGTCCATCATGGGGGCGGCTCTAGGGCGGGGGGTGCCGGCGGGGCTGGGGGCGCTGGCGGCAGGGCGGCTGGGGCCGGGGGTGCTGCTGGCGGAGGAGGCGGCGCGGCGAGGGGCTCATGCTGCAGGGCGCCGGGCGCTTTAACTTTATCAACATCAGGCTCCCAATAATTAGCTCAGGCTGGGGGAATTTGGGACCAATAAGAAACGTTAATCGGTCCTGACGTCAGAGACGTGCCAGTGTGGGGAGCAAACGTTTTCCATATCGATTGCTAATTATACCTGACATCCAGCCTCAATAAACAATATCAGAGCTGTCACAACACAACGAGGGGGGCTTTGATACGAACTCCAGCCCGAGGAGGGCGGCGGGGGCCGGGCGGGCAGGGGGGTGCGGCGGGGGGGAACGCGCGGATCTGCTGATACCCGGTTAAATACTAAACAGTCGGAGTTACACACACACAGCCTCCCCCCCAACCCTCCAACCCACCTTCTTCCCCCTTGTCCCCTCCCCTCGCCAAATCACTAATAGATTTCCCTTTAAAACATTCACCAGCGTGTTGTGGGGATTTTTCACCAGAAATGCTCTACTCTCTGAACCTTTAAAGTGATGTTGCTCCAATTACAGAGAGACATTGAGCGGCAAATAGACTGATCCAATAATAGGAGATTCATCATCCGCTCTTTCCAGAGCTGTCACATTGAATTTAAAACTACAAGCCTTTTCATCTCCTCTCCGGCTCTATAACAGGGGAGAGGAGAGGGGGGCAGAGGGAAAAAATGGGGGGGGGGGGAAGGAAGAGGGGGGAAAAATAAAAAAGGAAAAGCCGCTTGCAGCGTTTGGGAGGAGATCTGAACATATCAATCGAAATCATAATTAATGCAATCTCCTATCCATTTGGCCACGGACACCCCCCTCTCCGGCAGCAACCACAACCTTTGAATTGTGAGTGCAGACACAACCAGAAGCAGCCTCTGTTCGCTAAAGAGGAGGCCAAAAACTATTAGTAATAATAATTTTAAAAAAAATCAAACCCAAACGAAGTTCCCATCCCTCTATCCCTCCCCTTTCACCTTCCCCCCCACGCCCCCCGCAGAAGCAGCCCATCGCACACCCCGCGTTTCGTCCCGCCAGTCATTCACAGCTCCCAAACAGCCGCCAAATTTGTCCTAATTAAATTACGTCCCCTTAGAAGTTTCCACTCAAGTAAAACATTGATAGATTCCCCCGGCGAATAATTCAAGGGATGGTTCTCCGGCAGAGCACGGGGTTGGGGACCCCCAGTTTGTGCCCTCTCCCGGTTAGAGAAACACTTTCCAAGCTGCTGGGGGGAGGTTGCAGGGGTGCTTTCCAGCCCCTCCCATCCTGAGCCCGCTGGAAACGGAGCTCTCGGTCCCCTGGGCCCGAGGGGGAATCAACCTGGAGACCCCCGGCAGGGCTCCCCCCCCGCCCCCGGGAAGGTGGGAAGGGAAGAGGGGCGCGGGGAGAAGCAGCGTTTGCGTTTAACAAAGAGGAGAGGGAAAGAGCCGGGCTGGGAAATCAAACAGGGGAAAACTCTTTAAATCTTCCTGGGAGGTTCGTGGGGAATTAAATCCTTGGAGTCGGGGGGCGGGCAGGGTGGGGAGAGAAAGGGAAAGAAAAAATAGGTAGGAAGGGAAAAGGAGAGAGAGAGAGGAAGGGGAAAGAGGGGGAGACACTTTATCTCTGGAAAACATACAAATAGATTTTCCAGTTATAAAATATCCAGTCAAAATGATACATTTCCTAGAGCTGGTTTGTGTGGGTATGAGAGAGGGGGAAGCTAAAATTGAAATAAAAAGGAAGTCGAGTCTCTAATCTATGTTGTCTGTCCGGAGCTGTATTTATTCACCTAATTGAATGCCATACAATATACTGCTGTATTATTGCTGTTCCCTCCCTCCCCTCTATAGA
>NW_020897722.1:5772833-5790841 GCF_003984885.1 Neopelma chrysocephalum
CCAACAGGACGGAGGGCAGTGGGGAAACCCGCAGGGATCGGGTTCCCCCCGCTATTGCACCCACTCCCGCCCTGTGGTGGAGTCCCTTTCCTCCCGGTGTCCCCCCCGCTGTTTCCTCCTCTGTCCCCATCTGTCCCCCTTGGAGCTCGTGTGTTTTGGCCTTTGTGTCCCAGCCTTGCTGCCGCCCCGCTCCCATCTCCTTCTGCCCCATTAACCCCCGGCACGAGTCCCGGCGACAAAAGGGCTGCAACCTGATCCGGGCTTGATTGAATCCCTATTGTTCTCCCAGCTAATTCCCCCTTGTCCTCCCTTCCCCGCCACGGGTAAGGGAGGCCCGGGGTTGTGTGTGGGGGTGGCTGTCCCTTAATTGCTTAAAAACTAACTGCCCCACCACTCGACTGCCGAGAAACCCGCAGCAGGTTGGGAAGGGGTTGCTGTTCCTTGGGAAATTAATGCATTTAATTCCAAGTTTGTCCCTGGGAAAACGCTGCCCACCCTCGTCCTAGGCATGTCAGGAGGAATAGCAGGGCTTTTAAACAGGGGATTAAGGAAAGTGGTCACTTTTGACTCAGTAGGAAAAATCCCTCCGTGACGGTAATGAAAGCCTGGATGATATAAGTATCTTCTGGTTCACAATAGCAATTAATATGGTAATATTCTACTATTAAAGATGCTAACATTAAGATGGAACTTGTATGCGGTTAAAACATTTAATAGAGGAGAAAATGCATTCCTTGAGCATCAGGTAACAAAGCCAAATGGAAAAGGGGGGAATGAAAATCTCTTAAAATAACAAAGGCCTCCATACAATTTGGAAAGGCTTTTAATACTCCCTTCCTCCTCAAGAAAAATTTGAGGTGCTTTGAGAAGCGGGTCTTAGTGAGTGCAAGAGGAAGGAATTTGTGCTGGGTGGGGAGAGCTGCCCTGATGGGAGCACAGCCCTCTTTGGAGACCAAATGCCATGGGGGGCATCTGCAGAGACCCACTGGTGGCCCACAAGGAGCCTGTGTTCGGACAAGGGCACTGAAGCATCACAATATTCCAGAAACATGGGGGTTGGAAGCTGTGTCTGAAGGGCTCTTGTCAAACCTCTGCTCCAGGCAAGGCCAAGTTCAGAGTGAATCCAGGCTGACCATGACCTTGTGAAGTGTAGCTGAGCATTCCCTAAGGATGGAGGTCCCAGGACCTCTCTGAGCTCTGTATGTTAACATGCTGCACCATGTTAATCCCAGTTTGTTTTCCCAAATGTTGTGAGTCGCTTGCACCACTTAGGTCTACCCATGCACCCCCTAGCTTGCCTTGGGGTGCCTGGTCCCATGCACACACCCCAAAGCATGATTGTATCAGAGGGCACAGCAAAATCTTCGATTTCTGCTGGAGAAGGAGGAAGATAAAGACCACCTCACCTCTGCCCTGTGAATCCACTTGGTTTGATCAATTTACCAGACAGACACAGTTATGCAAAAATACTCTCAGCAGAATTTTTTAAGTATCAATCTATTTGGGAGAATATTAGAAAGTACTTACTTAAACTACAGTCCTTACTTTTATTATTGTAAAAGCCTTTTCCTTTTTTTTTTCACCTTTGTTTTCAATTAAAAACAGTTAGGATTTAGGGTTTTGCTTTTCACTAGAATAAAAGTAATTTGCAAAGGTAATAGTACTGTGGGAATGAAGGAACCTTTCAGCTGATCACTAGAAGAAGCAAATATTTACCATCTGGCTCTGGCTCTGATGATGAATTGGAGACTGATGTGGAGAGCATGGTCTTCGTCCTGGCTGCAGCTTTGCTGACTTCATCAAATCAGGCCATCTTCGGTTTACAGTTATTTTTTCTCTAAAATGTAGTTTTCCTGGGGAAAAAAAATAGTCTTCAGGAGCTTGCACTATTGCATAATTTATTTCAAAGAAACTCCGCCTGGCTGATGGCAAGGATTCGTGTAGGTCATTCATCTCCAGTCTGCCCGGTTAGCTCAGGTTCCCTGTTCCAGGTTCCCTCCTTCCTTGTCTCTTTCTACAGAAAAGTTGCACACACAAAACCACTCCCAGGGAAACCCTCTGCTAAGTTCACAGCTGAAACAAAGCTGTGCACACACAGGAAGATGTGAATTGTTGCCCTTTCACCAAAACTGGGAAGGAAAGGAAAGAAGGAAAGGAAAATGAATGAAAAACAGGTCAATGAGGGGCCAATGCCAGTAGAAGTGTTTTTGCCCCACGCTACCCCGTGTCAGAGGTTCCACCCCTGTGCCTGTGCTGCTGAGGATACTCCATAATACACACTGAATGGATCAAGTCAGATTACCAAAAGCTTTGTGTTTAACTTCAGCTCATTCTGATGAAGCTGATAAGGGACCAACCACTCAATCCAACAGCAGGTAGGTCTGTAGGGACAGTGATCCTGGACAGTGAGGAGGAGCAGTTGGCCTGTGACCTCTTAGAGTGGGAGATGTGTATTGGTAGCAGCCCCTTGACTTTCCCACAACCTTGTCTCAAAAACAAAACTCCTCATGACATGCTCAGAATTGGCTCTGTTGGAAACAATAATGCAGTGATGACATCACAGACCAGTGGATAAAAGTAGAAGAATACTAAAGACCAAGAAAAATCTGTCTACAAATGCCACTGTTTAATTCTCTTTTTCTCCTTTCCCTCACCCTCTGCTGGTATTTCGATAGTAGTTAAAGTTGAAGACATCAAGGAAAATGAGGACCCTTCAAACAGCTGCTCAGTTGGAGCCAGCATGACGGGAGCTGAGAGGCAGCCTGCCCACATGACCGTTCCCAGCTCTGCTGCTGGAGCTTTACATGGGTAAAGGTGACCTTTGGGTCATCGCCCACCCTTGTCACCTTGTCTAGTCTGTGCCCAGCATCTCCTGGTGGAGACCATCTCACCATGCACAGAGGGGCTCAGCCCTGCAGGCAAGGAGGCTTCGTCAATGTGGGGCCTCATCAGTGAGGGGCTTCATCAGCAGACACCCTGGAATCAACTGTAATGCTGATAAAAAAGTAGGAATAGCAGAAAAAAAATCTGCTGAAATTGAGCAGTGGATGACACTGTGAGAGGAAGAAAAAGCCTCAAACTTTAAAGGCAGTATTAAAACAGGGCATGCAGAAAGTGAAGTCAATTAGCCAAAAGAATCGTTTGCTGACGGAGGTCGTTGGGCCGAATTCCTAAAAGGATTCATGAATCGACTAAAAATACCCTTGGGATAGTTTGAGTACGGACTGAGTTACTGAAGGGCAATGCCCCAGATGACCCAGGAGACCCTTTCCAATCCTACAGTATAAACAATGATGCTATTAACATTTGTACTAAGTACCTGCTCGGGCTCCTTGCCTGCTACCGCAGCACTTCGGCTCCCATCCGGAGCAGGAGTGGAGGCTGCAAGATGTGCTCTGTTCCCTACCTTAGCCCAGAGAGCATCCCTTACAAACCACCCCTGTAGGCAGGGAAATATGGAAAACCCTCTTGCCAGTGGTAGGAGCAGGGAGAGGCCACAAAGATTAGTGGAAAAGCCTGATGGAAACCCTGCAGTGCTGAAAAGAACAATGGGAAGGCTGGAGAAAATAATTGGTGAGTGGAGAGACCCAGGGCACAGTGACCTTAATGGCCAAGTAATGCCAAGAAGGCACCTGGAAGGCACAGGGGAACCAGGGACAGTTTGGGCAATCTGCAGGAATATCTTATAATTGTGCAAAAAAAGCCAACTATATCTGGGGGGACCTAAAAAAGCCAGATGGATCTTGGATATCAGTTTGGGAAATGCAGCGGGTCTGTGCCTCCCACCAAGGTGTCCCAATAAGTTAATCCAGGTGACCTTTGCTGTTGGGATGTGCCATCCAGCTGTGGAGCAGTTATCACTGTACAGACCCCACACAGGCCAGGGATTGTGTATTGTACTGACTGTGGCAGGGGAAAAGCTATTTTGTCATTAACTATTTCTCTTTCCCTTAACATCCCTAATGACCAGACCTGACTGAAACACTGGACATTGTCCTGGGAGACAGCAGAGCACTGTAACACCTCACAAAGGTGTCCAGGTTTAATGTCAAGGCAAACCTGCAGCCTTAAATCTCTAACTTGTAATTTAGGTTCAGAGGATAATAATGAAAACAAGGTTAGATAAAAACATTCACTATCAAAATTTAATTATGCGTCCACAGGCTGAGGCTCATTATTCATCCTCCAACCTGGAAACAAATTAGTCTAATGAAGCCATGAGTTAAAATGGAGAAAGCATGTAAAGGCTGGAGAATATTTATGTCTCTGCTCCTGAGTCAAAAGCAGCACTGAGCTCTGCGTGCTACATTTTTCACTGGAATCAGGTGCTTCCTATATATGGTGGCATATCCAGGACCTAGATTTTGCTGTGAGCAGGAACAGTTGCTCCTGAGTTGGAATCTGAAGCCATTAGAGACTGGTGAGGTGTGGGGGTTCAGTACAGTCACAGGGGCTCATCAAAACCAGACATGATCAGAGCCCACATGTATAAAGAAACCCAAATAAAAGTGTCAGCTGCCACTGAGTCAATCCAACTCGAGGGACAGGTTTTACTCTGGCACAAGTTCCCTGATGACAGCCAGAGTAGCCCCATGGAGAGTTTGGCTCTGCTGACCTCTGCTAAATGGGAAACCAAATCTCAGGGGCTGAGAAGAAAAGAAATTGGTAACTAACTATAGTGGGATGGCGGCTCTCTGTGGGTTTATCGTGCGAGTGTTTAAGAAGACAAAGGCTATAATTAAACTGCCCGGGAATGTATAATCACAGCAAGGAAGGTCTTTTGCCCTGCTTCTTCCCTGCAGAATTTGGGGAGAAATGAAATTACATCCCAAGAAAGGGAACTGGTGCGTGTTTAACCCACACTCTCTGCTGCACCGCCCAGAACCCCTCAGGTTTGGACAGGTTGCTCTGGCCACCTATAAAAGTCACCCATAAACTGTAACTCCTGGCACAAGTGGGTTTGAAGATAGTTATGGGCTTTTCCACTGCACGCCATGGCAAGTCTGCTGATATATTGCCCAGGTCTGAGCTCTGCAGCAGAGTGCAAAAGGTTCAAGCGACCTAGTAAAGACCGTGCCAGTACCAGAGAACAAGTCCCCATAGGCCCCGGCTGAGCCATTCTTACCACTTTATTCTCTTGCTCCCATCCTAATGTGCTTAACTATAAATGACCCCTTTATTTTTTATATCTCCATTTCATTTTTCCCCTTCTTCCAAGGAAGCAGTAAAACAGGGAAGCTGAGAAGCAGAGCTCTTATTGTAAAGTGAGTGCTGACACAGAGCAATTCCGGGGACCTCGCAGCTCACGTTGAACATTTGTATCATCACAAGGAGCCTCTGGGCTTCTCCTCTGAGAACCAAGCCCTAATCCTGCTCCCAGGTTCCCAAAAGAAGCCTATTGGGATCACACAGGTAGAGGTGAGCTGCTTCTGTTCTGGGGGCCCTGACATTTGCTGGCTAAGCTTGACACTATTTTATTTCCAGTTTTACTCGGTGTTTTATTCCATGCTGTCCTGGGGTTCTACTCAAGGATGGCAGATTTGGGTGAAGACAACCCAGCTGAGCAGAGCACCCCAAACACAACCCCTCTTTTGTGCTCTTCTTCTCAAGTATGCAGAAGATTCTCAGCCACCCTGGGCAGAAGGACAACAGCTTGCTGTTTATTAGTATAATTTTTAAAGGTGCCTCATTGTATTTATTTGCTGTGTGGTTAAACATTTATTATTTATATTTAATTTTCCCAGATTCAAAGGGGCATCACTAGTGGCTGAGTGTCTGCAGATTCAGTGCAGCTCCTTCGCACGCTTATTTATGTAACCTTGGCCTCCCCCGAGGGGCTCCCGTTTCACTATGTGCCATTGGCCTCTTAATTGGCCTCACAGATCACGCCTTCTCCTTCAGCTCACCCAGGTCCCCACCACTCGTAATTTCTAAGATATTAAATGCGGTTGAAACAAAAGATTTCAGTGAATTAAAGCCTAGAAGTTCCGTATCTCTCCCAAACCTTCACTGCCAATTCCCTCTCCAGGGCGATGGCCAGACTGGGGTCATCAGCACTGGTCTGGAGGGCTCAGGAGGGACAGGCTGTGTCCTGGGCAGGAGGTGGACACCCTGGCTGGTGTGCCTGGCTGTTGCTGGGCCTGGCTTTGCACCCAGCTGTGTCTTCTTGATAAGAGTGTTTGGCACTAATTAGTCTCCAAGCAGCTGATTAACCCGCAGGGATCTATGGAAGCTGTTTTTGCTGTAAGATACTACAAGAGAGGCAGGATTCTCTCCTTGGGGCTGTTTTTCATAGCCAGTCCAGCCACCTTGGATGGACAGCGGGTGGTGGGATGGGGGAGACTCATCCTCTGCCTCTGAGACATCCCAAAGCCACCTCTCTCCACTGCCCAGCACTTTAGCTCTCACCCAGATGATGGGCTGGGTACCAAACTTATAGGGGCAGCCAGGTTGGGACACTTACCAGGACATAGACTCTGGGGTCTAAAAATGCAATTTTCAGAGCTGTGGAGACCAGGAACTCCCACTGGCATTTCCTGAGAAGTAAAACCACATTGAGGCAATGGCTTTGGATATTCCTTTTGTGATACATCCTGCTGCCAATGCACCCCAAGCACCTTAAGGTCACATCTGACCCAAAGATGCTGCATTTCACTTTGAGCCACCAGCCCTGATGCTTCATGAATAAATGAAAATGCACTTTAAGCTATTAAACTTTATTTTAGACAATACAGACCCTGTCACAAGGAGTTCCACATGTCCGCAACAAGGCAAAGACATCTGGACAACTCAACCATGTGAGGTTTTGACTGGGGTAGCTAAACCTCTGGGTGAAGGGGGTTGAGAACCCCAGCACATTTTTAGCCAGTTGCCAGCTGTTTGGGTTTAAAGAGAAACTTCACTCCCACAGGTAAAACTATTTAACATTAATGGTTTTATACCTTCTCCTTAAATATATCACAGGCTATACTTGGAGATGGAGTTTGAGAGTAAACATTGTTATGCTGGAGCTGTCATCTGTGAGTAATCACAGACCTAATTGAAGCTGGCCAGCCTATTAAATAAACATTCTGCATAAACGAGGGAGCAAAGAAATACCCTTTAGTTTGGTAATACTTGAAATGACAGAAACCAGTACCTGAGTCAGGGACCAGGGAAATGGGGTTGGAGTAGCAGGAAAGCCAGGGAGGGAGGTTTCCCCCAGGCAGCTCACAGCAGTGGTGCTGCAAAGCAGCAAGAACCAGAAAGCACCAGCAACCAGCTTTTGGAGGGAGAGCAAGGAGGGTGCTTCCCTGCTGGCCATGGCAGGGCTGGATTTTGGGACACTGCAGTTTTGAGGAGTATTGTTTTGTTGCATCCAGGGGAACATGACTTCCCACCACCTACTGCTAATAGCTGGGCTAAGGCTCACAAAACAGCCTAACAGAAACCATCCTCCCAGCATCAAATACTGCCTAATCACCCCACTGAAATGGGCAACAACACAGTCTTGCAGCGTTTCTTGCGTTCCTTGGGGAACCACCTAATCCTCCTTGTTGTCTGCCAGTTTTTCCTTGTCCTTGGGAATTTCACGTCTAGAAAAGGCTGCAGCTTTCGAGAGTGAGGCGGTCGCTGCTGGGGGCTCTCTCTGTTTGCTGCAGTGCCACGGGCAGCACACGGGTATCCAAGGCTGTGCTCTGGGGCACAGAATGCAGAACAGGCAAATTTTCACCCCAGTGAATCTCGCAGCATCCTGCCCCTCCTCGCCCTCTCACCAGATGTTGCGCGGATGTGTGCGAGCGGCGCTGCCTCTCTGGGAGGTGATGAGAAGAGGGTGATGCACCGAAGTGACATGCTCAATTTCCCTCAAAGATGGTGCAGCCACAATAACATTTCTCCTGCTGATGGCGTCCATGTGTCTCTCCCTTTTCACTGGAGCTCTGTTACACACTGGGATGTGGTAGGAGCGTGTGTGCACCTTCTGTTCCCCAAGCCATCCCTGCCTTTCTGGGGACGACGAGGTGCCTGGCCTTCTGTGGTTAGTTTAAGAAAAACACTCTCCCAGTGATCAGTGCCTGTATGAAGTAGATGTATGGTTTCAATTCTGTCCTTGAGCCATGGATCATTTAATGTTGTCAACACATATACATCCTTCTCAAACATCCCACTGAGAATTTCTAGGGACTGTAGACAGCTTAAAGCTAGCGTTACAGCAGCAGCAGCTTCATATTTGCTTTCAGATCCACGTGCATTTTTTAATACTAAAGCTTGCATAATTGCTGCTGAATTTCTAAGCAACTTCTTCAAAGAGGCAGAAGCACATTAGCAGTAGGAGAACTGGTGGTGGAGCAGGAACAAGGCCTGTTGTTGGCTTATGGTTTCCCAACAGCTTCTCAGAGGTGATGTTTGAGGAGCCCTGAAGAAGGGCTGGATTGGGACCTCCCAGCTCGGCGTGTGTTTGAACGTGTTTTCTTCCTGACCATGGGGGCAGTTTGCATGTGCTGCATTGCAGGGTTGATTGAGGCAGGGCTGTAAAAGGAGAGACAAGGTGGTTCCTCACCATAAGAGAAGGATCTCCTGGTCTTTCCCAGCTAGTGGAAGTGGAGTTGCAGCTGGGTGAGGGCTAGTACCTTGTGATTTTGAGTGTGGCAGTCTCTCTGTAATGTCCCTCTGAGGTGTGTTGCTGTTGCATGGGAAGGGGATCAAGCTCTGGTTGGGATGCCCATCACCCCAGGGTTTATTTTCCCCTGGGTAAAGGGCAGTGATAACCCCAGGGAGCAGCTCACGCTCCTCTTTTTTAGCTGCCAGCTGCTCTCCCGAGTGCTGGGGGAACAGACTGATGTGAGGTGGTCTGCTGGCTGGAGTGTGAGGATAGGAGGCTGTGGGTTTGCTGCACCAGGGTTCTCCTGAGAGCTATGGATGAAGCTGGGTATCCAGAGGCTTCTTTGCCTTTGGAAATGTAAAAGGGTTGTGGGTGATGATGGCTCCCTGGACACCCACCACTGGGGCTCAGGGATGCAGGGCTCTGCTGCAGGCATGGGAGCCAGCTCCCTCCTTCCCCTGAGAAGGGCATTGCTGGGGGTGACACCAACCTTCCACCCCCCAGCTGCCACAGGGCCCTGTGCAGTGCCACATCTAAGGCACCTGGTCAGCCAAACTCCATTTACTGCATCTTTATTTATTATATTGGAGCCCAGGGTAATTACTTTACAACTCTGAACATTAAATATCATTTGTCTTATTCCAGTAGGTCCAAATCTTTATGAATTTTATCTGACACTTGTTCCCTTCAATTATCTGCCATCAGAAAAAGTTTACCGTTGCTGCAAAAATATCAATTTGCCAGAGGTTGCAATACATTTACTCTCCACCTCTGTAATTTACAAACTTACATTCTATGATTAGAAAGAAAAATGGCTAATAGGAGAAATATTCATGCAAAATCGATACTGAATAAGATGCTGCCACCTTTTGGCTTAACCTAATTCTACATCAGGGGCCAAATTCATCACTGGTGTAACTGCTTTGCTGGGAGAGCAGCTAGAGCTGCTCCGGGGCTGGCTGAGAAGGATGGAGCGGGATGGGGGATGACATGGGGGGCTCAGCCCTTAACTCTGAATGGGGTATGGGAAGCTGAGCTTGTGAGGTTTTCCTGGTAAGAGGAAATTTTCCATAGCTGTGCATCTGCAACAGGAGTTTCCTTCTTGCACATCCAGAGTCAAAGTGAAGATTCCCAGCAGGTTTTTTCTCTCTTTCCAGCCATCCAGGAGGCTGTTCCTGGAGCTGTGTCCTGGGTGCGAGGACCAGCACAGGGCTGAGGGCTTTTCTCTATATTGATGTGCTGGGAAAAGAGTCTGGGATCTGAGGAGGCTCAGTACATGGCTGAAAGTGTCTAACCAAGCTCTGAGCTGGTCAGACAGTTCATCTAAGCTTGTAGGCAACCTCCACCCTGCCTGCCTGCAGCACGGTGAGACACTGTGCAACACAGCAGGACTCGCAGCACTGTCAGTCTTGGTAGCTGCTGAATGTACTTGTTCTTCAATTACATATCACTGTGATGGGCCGTGGAGCCCAAATACTGCTGTGCTTTCAAAAGAAAACAAAACAGCGTTTAATTTTCATAGCAAAGGTATTCCAAAGTGCTCAGTGCTACAGCAGAGCTATTGCAGCACTGCTCTGTCTCCTTGCCCAATGACACAGGGGTTTTTCAGCTGAATACCAGCAAGCATGTGATTAAAAGCTCTCAGGATTCTGCCGTTGTGGGATTTCCAGCAGAACTTGCTGCTATTTCTCTCATATCTTGCCCCTTTGTTTCCCTGAGTTCAGGGCAGAGTCTGAATTTGGTAATTCCAACCTGGGTTTGCTTTGCTGTCTTCCCAAGGAACTTGTTTGAATAAATTGAATTGGCAAATGTATTGTTCAGCTGCAAAGCGTTGTGTCAGGAATAATGTAGGTATTTCCAGGCTCTCTATTACTGTGCTGAGCACTGCCAGGGACAGAGAACTCATGCAGGAGAGCTCCCTTTGAGCTGCTCCCTCTGCTTCCTCTCCAGAAAGAAGCGCGCATTTTTTTGGCTGGCTGCTCCATGCTCTAAGGGAAGAGCAGAAGGGGCTATTGGAACCTCCTCAGCATGTCCAGAAACCCTCCTCCACTGGGGAATTTTCATTTAATAGGTTCCTATGGGCTGTACTTGTGTTTCCTTCACTGGAGCAGATTTGGGTGCAGCAGTCACCTCACTTTTCATGGAGCACCTGAGCAGTCAGTCCTATGGACATCAGCATTAGGTCTGTGTCAGTAGAGCTCAGGGCAGTGTGGTGGGGTCAGGCAGGTCCTGGAGCTGTACAGAGCAGAACAGGGCTTTAAGCTGCAGAGCTTTGCTGAAGGACCCCGAGGACTGGGTTAGGCTGTGAAAACTCAGCAATCAGGAGCTCAAGAGCCTAATGAAGGCACTAACCAGGTGCTGAGCGAGTTCTTTGGGTTTGGGGCTGTCACTCACAGCATCTCTTTTCTGCACTGGCGCCCGTAAGATGGAGCTGATTTGAAAATGCAAGGCATGAAGTGTAAAGTTCCTCAGGGATATAGGCTCACCTGTCCTCCCTAGCACATCATGACAGCGTTAAATGTCTGATATTTCAAGACAAAGATACTGGTGTACAGCTTTCCCTTTTTCATTGACTTAGGGACATGGCTTAGGGGTGGACTTAACAGTGCTGAGTTAATGGTTGGACCTGATGAGCTTGAAGGTCTTTTCCAATCTAAACAATTCTATGATTCTATGACCAAGCTCTGTGTGAGAAACAAGCTCTCCTGCATGCAAGTCCCTGGAGGGTGGGAGCACAGCCAGAGCACACCAACAGGTCAGCACACACCAGCCAGGCACAACCATCATTGTGACACTGACAACTCTTCCAGTGCCAACAAATGACTGTGCCAGCAGGGACAGGAGCCTGGGACCCCCCTGAGGAGAGCTGTAGCCAGTGGCAGACAGCACCACAGCTCTGCAAACCTTGTGCCCTCACTGTGAGGTGGCCTCATTTCCTCAGGAGATGCAGAGGGCTCTCAAAGGCGAGTGGCCTCACTGTGAGGATGCTCCATGAGACAGGGCACCACCTCCTCCTCCCTCAGCTGGGTCTTACAGAAGGGAGGGCTGCCCAGTTATTTAAAACCCTCCAAAAGCTCAGCGGGTGGATTTCAGCAATGGGGCTGCCAGGTGAGCAGGGTCCTGCAGAGGCTGCGTGGCCGCAGAGGTGACCCCGCCGTGTGGGTTAGCAGGGACATGGTGCCACCTCGTGGCACTCCGATCCTTGTCCTTGTGGGACGGACATCTTTCCAACGGGAGCAGCACCTTGCGGGTGCTCCATCACCTCCCAGGGCTGCTGGTGCCTCCAAGGACGTGGGTCCACCATGGGCTGGTAAAGGCCACTGGTAAATGGGTGTTTGGGACCGATGGGTGGGGGACCACTCTCTGGAAAACAAGGGGAATGGCTAAATCTGTCATCCTATCCCAGTAGCAGCTGCAAAGCAGGGTATGACCCAAATTCATGGTCAGAGTCATGGTTTTTGGAGATGATTTCTTTAGGACTGTCTTTAGACTTAGGGAGGTCTTTTCCCCTTCTCAGCTGTTCCCCCCCTGGATATACCCTTTTCCTTCTGGCTCCCAAGCTCTGCCAGGACTCCTCTGCCCACCCTCCCCTGCTAACTCACAGGAGGCCCACTCATATGCACCAGAAATGGGTTTGGTCCCCTCCTGTGCTGATAGCATAAACCAAACCCCACTTACGAGGGTTCAGGCTTATTTCTTAGTGCTACAAAATGGGAAGAAGGACGGCTACACTTATCTACATAAAAATAGGAGAAATAAGGTTTGGCACTTTTACTAAATCATCATCTGTTGAAGTACTTAAGGATAGCATCTCAGTTTTCAGTGGAACGCTTTAACTCAAAAGCAGGAGGAATTTATTCAAGCAATAAGGAGGATTTGGGGTCTAACTTCCCTTGCTAATTGATGTCATCATGGTAGTGCCTAGGAAATGTGGGGCTTGGTAGTGATGGACTGGGTCCTGTCATGCTGTTTGCAGTATGGACTTAACAAAAAGACAATAGTTATCCCAGGAAGTCTGCCATGGAGACCTCTAATCTGTTTTCTGCTAGGTAAGACATTAGTGTTTGATCTGTGACTAGAAATCACCTGATAAGGGATTTATTTTTCCACTACAATTAGAAATGCTGTTGCAGTGTTTTCCACCCTTTGAGATAGCCTTTTCAGAGGTACATGCCCTCTGTACCTGTCCCACTGCCAGCTCAGCTGCTGTCTGTGCTCTTTCCTTTTGGGTTGGGACATTCCCTAACAGCAAAGCAAATGGCTTAATTTTGCTGATGTTTTGTTCCTCCTATACAGACCCTTCCCGGATGCTCGAAAAAGAGGTGTGGGACATAGTAGCTATCAGAGACAGTGGGAGGTATGGTGAGTTTTAGCTCTAAAACACCAAATCTAAGACTTTCCCTGGAGGGCCAAGAGTTGGGATTAGGAGCATTTAGTCTCGAATTGAAGTTCAGTCTACAAAGCAGAATTTTTTTTTTTTAATAACCCAAGGAGATAATTTAACATTCTTTACAGGTATATTTCACCAAAAAGTAGCCATCAGAGAAGGCCCTTTCCAGTTTATTTCATCATTTAGGAAGAGGGTCTTAAACAAGGGTCTGTTCTATCGAAGAAGTGAGCTCATGCTGGTGTAATGGTATCTGTGTAAATCCAGCAACATAACAGTGGCTGCAGCGATGAGCCCTTAGGCACTTAGCAAGGATTTGCCAAGGAGCCTAAGGGCTGATACACACTTGAAACTCAATGGGATTTAGGTGCCTAAATGCATTAGGCTGCTTAGAAAATCCCAGTCTTTGAAGTTAAAGTAGGCACTAACAAAAAATGGCTAAAAAAAACTTAAAATAATAAATTTCAGATTAATGCCACCATGAAGGCAGTTGATTTACACCCAAAACAAGGCAGCAGGAGGTGGCCACTGAAGGCAACAGAGAGATTCCACCAGCACGAAGGTTCAGAAGAGCTCCATCTCTGGTGTTTGCCATTCCATCAGGAATTGCAATAGGGCCCCTCTGAATCATTTCCATCTCTGATGGTGTCTGCTTGAGTGGGAATTTGGCTGGTGGAAATCCACCTCGTGAGAGTGTATGTGGAAAACACTAGAAATGTCTTTTTTTTGGTTGAGGAGAATCTTAGGGCATTAAAAGTTGGAGAACTCATCTTCATTATTTCTCTTTAAAGTTAGTTATGAATTGAGAATGGCTCTGCTCATATTTCTCTTTTATTTGCTATCTCCCCAGGCTAAAGTGTTGTCTATTTATCTTACAGATTAGGTTACTTTTTATGGGGTTCCTGCTATTATATTTCACCTCTAACTTTGTTAGTTTGTGTTTGCTATTAAATTATGTTGAATAAAATGGGCGGCTGAAGGACATTTTTCAGCTCCATCCTGAAATGAGGTTCTTAATCCTGTTTCTGGGTCTGCCCCTGTAGCCCAGCCCATGGAGACAGAATTGGGTACGTAAGAAGGGCAGCAGAGGAGTGTTTGTATCAGCTACAGGGTTTGAAGGGTGAAGCTGCAGGAGAATCGTGCCTGTAAAGTCAGTCAGTTCATGTACAGTGATTTTGGAGGCATCTCTTTAGAAACGGGTTCTAATAATATTGACATCATCACAAGATAAGATCCAGGACTAGTTAAATCACAGCCTCGCAACTCAGCGTTCCTTTGAGGATTAGAAGAAGTCACCGAGCTGTCACTCTAAAGCTGATCATGGACTCGTTTAACTATGTCATCCCATAAGACAGCCCTTTCAATTATGTCAACCTGTCTGCTCTCCCAAGACTCTAATTTTAGAGCAGCAGTAGCTAATATTCTTGGAAAACTGATCCGCCTCCACAGATCTCTCCTCTCTGCCTGCTGCTGTTAACGGAGTATCCTGTGGGGAGATCGGACTGCTTTACTTCCCCTCCTGTAATAAACCTAATAAAAATAGGTACCATTAGGTTCCTTTGTGTGTGGTCTCTTTAAGACACTTATTTGAGCTATGTAATGGAGATGTCATGTCTCCTCCACAGAGAGATCTGGCAGCACCACAGGGTCATTGCAATAAAAATAAAATTCAGTTTTAAGAGCCAGGTACAAAATTATGAGCTGAAAAGCAGGACACTGGGATTGGAGTTCAGAGACCTAGAAAAGGCAAATATGAGCTGGAGTCACCCAAATGTTAATGCCACAGAGGTGGCTCTGCAGCTGGAGCAACAAGCACCGTGCTGGTGCAGGAGGACCACAGGCAATGAGGCAGCCCTGGGGACAACCAGGGCCAGGGGAGTTGTCTGTGTCCTCTGGATGGTGTTGGGAGGAGCTGGGGGCACACAAGGTGGAGAGGAGGTGGATGGACCTGGTTGTCTTGGCCATGGGCATGTCTGTGCCATGCTGCCTGTTATAACCCAGGGAGGTGGGAAGGGAACAGACCCTGCATCGAGAGATAGGATGGAACCACATCCTCAGCTCCCCATCCATGTCATGTCTGTGGCTGGCAGTGATGTTGGACAATTGTTCTCCTGCCATCCCATCAATGTCCCTCTGGCTTCACAGGCTGGCAGCACAGGAGAAAACAAAGTTGCCCTTGGGCTGTCCCATTTGGGTTTTCCACTGTGCCAGCCACGGTGTTGAAAAGTAGCACAGACTTTCTTCAGCCATGCAATTAGAGCTGCCACTACAGAGGGAGCAGGGAAGGCTTTTGAAGACCTTCTCTCTCTCTTCTGAGCAGCGTGACAGTGCCTTCAGCTGTGTCAAGTCTCCCTTGGCCATTGTTCCTTTGTGCTTGGCCTCTTCCAGGCTGGACTGGAGGTACTGGAGATTGGAGATGTGCAGGTCTGAGGCTGCCAGAAGATTTTCTGTTTTCTTCAGAGCAATTCTAGGTTTCTCCAAAATGACTCGTGGGGGCCCTGGTTGAAGGAGCAAACATCCATGAACCTGAGGAAGGCTGTGATCCTCTTCAGAGGTGTTTTATTCCCCCTTTGGGATGCAGTGTGGGTCCACCATGCTGGCATGGTGGGGTGGACAGTGGTGTTTAATAGCCCACCAAGAGGCAATCTCATGGACTGGAGGGAGAGGTAGGGAAGGACAAAGAGCAGAAGCATGGGACAAGGGAAAAAGCAATAGCCCTCCTCCCCTAAAAAACTAGAAAGGAAGTAGAAGGGATGGATGGGGAATGAGGAGGCAGAGAGTCCATGCAGAGGCAAGGGAGGGACGTATCCCCATCCATCCCACCCAGTGTCACCACTGTGGTGCTGAAGGGACCAGGCCTTCCCTGTGCAGATCAGGTTACATAAAACTAACACTCTGCAGGCTGCCAGGGAACGGTACCTCCCCCAGACTCCAGCAAGTTAGTTACACATAGCCTTCCTTTCATAAATCCATGTTGGCTGCCCCTAATCAAATTCTGCTTCTCAAGCAATTTCCCTTGCTAATTCCTCCCGAATCAGCCCTAACCCACCTATCCTCCTTGTTGCTAAGCTAGCCAGCCTCTAATCACATGCTGCACTGTGTGATCCTTTCCCAAGTAACACAGGGTTCGGCACTTTCCTCTGGTTCTCAGCAGCCTAACCTGTCAGGAGCAACCTTCTAAAAATATCACTAAAGACCTCGGCTAATTTCTAATCCTCATTTCTATTAAGACGGCTGCCTGTACTATGTGGGTTTCCAGACTTGGGATTTACAGACTTCCTTAAGAGCATCTGGTCTGCGCAGAGCCATTTCTGTTGTTATCCATATGCAAACTCCTCCCTTCCCCACCATAAAACATGATCCCTTTGGCAGTGGCTCTCCAGTCTGCAGGGCAGCATCAGCCAGCCAGCAAAGACACCAACCTCTTCCTCTCTGCTCAGCTCACCCTGACGCTTTTTGGCAAGCCTTCACTGGGGTTCCACTCCTGTCAGGCACTGGGTAGGCGCTTTGTATGAAAAGAATCAGCCTACAAGCTCAGCAGGACATGTGATTTTCTTTGCAATTCCCAAGTTTTTGAGTGCTGTGTAAATCGTGTAACGGAGCTGATGTATAGATGTATAATGGAGCAGAGCTCTTGAAGTACCTTGGGTTACTGGACTTTCTGTTACTGTTTGTATTTGGATATTTTTTACTGTTTCCTCCTTTTTAATATGCCCCTGTCTGCAGCTGCCAGAACCAGCCAAGTCAAAAGAACAAGCAAAGTGGGGGGAGAGTGCCATGCTCTGGCTGTGCCCCTCCACCCTGGCACACACCAGCTAGCTGGTTCAGCTCAGGCAAGGGAAATCCTTCAGTCACATGCCACTGGCCAAAGACCTGTGGCAGAACACAGTGCACTGTCAGCGCAGTTGTTCTGTGGAATAAGGGCTTTGAATGAGGAGATTTGGTAATTTTATGGGTTCAGGAGGAAAAATTAAATTAAGTGGGAAGGCCCGGGAAGAGCGTCTGGCTGATGACATGGCATAATTTTAATCTAGCAGGACTGTGCTCTTGGGAAGAGCACCAAGTGGGTGTGCTGTAAACTGGCACCCACAGCAGGAGTCACAGGGATATCACGTGGCTGGGTGACGTGGAAGATGGAGGAGTGACACATGCCATTCCCAGAGTTCAACAGCACAAACTGACCTTCACAATCAGTCAGCATATGCCTTCCTAAAGCTCCCCTTTGACCTCATGGCTCCACTCAGCATCTGAGTCATGTACTACAGCAGAGTCAGGTGTTTTCTGGGGAGAGCAGGGGCTGAACAACATTTCTCAGTCCTGTAACAAATGTCATCAAACCAACAGTCCTCACCTCCCCTGTGCAAAGCCAGTCTGTTACACACCTTCAAAGATCAACATTTCTGAAACACACCTTGATCCCAAGGTGCCTTGTCAAAGTGAGATAAGCATTTAAAGACAGAGACCAACTGGAAAAGTTTTTATTCGGTTGACTTGTGCAAATCCACAGCTGCAGCTGATGCTTGTCCACCCTGACCAGTCAGCACACACTGAAGTCCTGCAATGGGGCCCTGAGCATCAGCCTGTTGTGACTGAATTCATGCTCTCATCAAGCTCTCTGGATTTATTTTGAAGTTTGGAAGTAACATAAGATAAGCATCACAATCCAGAGGGATGGTGCAGCAGCTGAAGTCTTGATGAAAAAACAAAATAAAAATGGAAAAGGCAAAGGGCTGATGCACTCCAGTGTGCTCTGGAGCACACCAGCCCAACATTTTCTGTGTCATTCTCCCTTATTTGAGACGTGTCCCACAGGCAGGACAGCCCTGCACTCTCATCCCTTTGAGCGCCTGTACAACAGGGAATTTGCAGGAATGGGAATGCTTGCGTCTCCCTGGGGAAGCTGGAGAGCCCTTGTCTTCATCACCACACCATCTCACCACCACCCTCGAACTCATCTCCACGCCCTTCCCCAGGCCCTGTTGCCCCAGCTCCTTTCCCATCCCAATGCCCATCCCCATCTTCATCCTCACACCCATCTCC
>NW_020897722.1:5790851-6103790 GCF_003984885.1 Neopelma chrysocephalum
CTCTCTCTTGACATAATTGGAGTGTGACTAGACAAAAATTAGTTGCTTTAGAATTTATTTGTAGTCCTTTTTGAGCACCCTTAGAGCTGTTAGCTCTGCTCCATGAGAATGTTTTCTTTTTTTATTCTTCTTGCAGATTTCCTTCCTCTGAAATGCGATGCATGTGGGGAAGTCTTCTGTAAAGATCACATCCGTTACGATGACCACAAGTGCAGCTCTGCCTACAAGAAGGTAAGTTCCTGTCTATGAGTCAGGAATTCACCCTGCAGAATTGCTAAGTCATTTATAAAGGCTGGTCTGAAACTTGACATGTGGTTTCCATAAAAACGGATGGGAGAGCCACAAGATCCAAGTTAATGACACATCTGAATTTCAGATATATAGAAACGTGACATTTTAGAGCTTAGTACTGCTAGATTCTATTTTCTTTCACTTACACTGCAGCTTCCCAGAGAGGACTGCTTTATATTTTAAGTAATGTATTGTGGCCTAAAACCTTCTGCAGTCCAAGTTCTTTAAGTTGAAGGACAGCAAACATGAAACTACAGAATAGAATAGAGTGAGGCCAGACTTGATCTCTAGCCTATAATTGGGCTTTGATGTGTTCAAAGGCTGTAATTCTAGAAAACTCAGAAGGATATTTAGAGTCGACTTACCAAATATGTTGCTATAAATTGATTTGCAAAGCGTGTCTGTCTATTTTTTGGGTAGTGATTTGCAGTTACTGTTGGGAAGTGTATCTTTAAAAGCATTAGTGAATGAGAACATGAAACACCTGTTAATACACTTCTGTCACCCATGGGTAAGGGAAGGGAAAGGAGAGAAAAATTGAGTTGGACTTCTAATGTTTGGACCTGATTATCTTCAAGGTCTTTTCCAACTGAAATGATTCTGTGATTCTGAACTGTGTTGTGTGTTCTTAGAATGTGCAGGTCCCAGTGTGTCCACTCTGTAACACACCTATCCCAGTGCAGAAGGGGGAAATACCAGATGTTGTGATTGGAGCCCACATGGATAAGGACTGCAAATACAATCCAGCACAGCAAAAGAGGGTAAGGAAACTGCTGTTGTAGTCTAAACTGCCTTCCTAATGCTTGTGAAGTTAGGACTTCTGACAGCAGAATGTGTAGAAACTCGTTCTGTTTCATCCTAATCCTAAGGGCTCTTGAACATTTGTCCTTCAGCTTGGTCATTGCTTGGGAAGCTGCTCACAGAAAGCAAACATTGCCAACTTCCTTTCCTCTCTTATTTAGATCTTCACAAACAAGTGCTTAAAGCCAGGCTGCAAAAGGAAAGAGATGATGAAGGTGCTTTGTGACCAGTGCGGCCTCAACTTCTGCATAAAACATCGGCATCCCCTGGATCACGACTGCAAAGGGAGCAGCCACCCCATCTCCAAGGCAGGGTAAGCTGTACTTAGGGTACTTCAGCTCAAGCTGAGATTTCAGAGCTGGTATCAGGTTGGTGGGGAGCTTGGACAAATAGGGAATTGTCCAAACTGTCAATAAAATAGCCATGATTCCTCTTGCTATCTCCAGCTTAATTTATGACAGTCTTTGAGCAAGGAGAAAAGCTTGTAAAATGCTTTCCTAAATTCTTCCAAGCTTACTGGTGTCAATCTCTCCTAATTAAGAATAGGCACTGGCCAACTCAAGTTCCCTTTGGATCAAAATACTAGAATCCTAAAGCTATGCCCAGCACCTCGAAGTAACCAAAAATAATCAATACACTATGAAGCCAAGTTTAAACTTAATTGTAATAAAAATCTGTCTCTTGCAGGCAGATGTACCTTCATTGTTCTGTGCAATAGGACTGTGAGACTTGTGTGACAGATGCAGATGATTAAAGAGTGGATGAAAGAGTGAAGCTACAGACAGTGCATAGGTGCTGAGCCTGGTTGTGTTTGTTTGTAGATATGCAGCTCTGATGAGAGCCTCTCACACTGCCCTCAAATCCCCGGGAGCAATTGGAGTGCCATCTAATGGGAATCTTCAGCACAACAGGTATGAGCTGTCAAAGGGGAAAAGACAAATATTGCTTAAAAATAGCCTGGTGTCAACATGGTGTAGCAGTGCCACTGTCATACCTCCAGCTGCTCTAGAGTTGGGAATGCAGTAGAGGGGTTCTGGCAGCACAGGTAAATCTCTGCTTCTCTATACTGAGTGATTAAAGTAGCTAAATAGACAGAAGCATCAGGACATCAAATTGTTGTAACTGCAGGTTGGTCTCCCACCTGCTCAGAGTGAGGCTTGGCCAAGTTCTGGAAAAATGGTTTGTCATCAGAGTGCTGAGGAAAGCACAGCAAATACACGAATGAAAACAATGGCCCAGGCTCTTCCCTGGCATGTTATATCTCCTTGTGAATGAAAGTTCTAGTTGTGTAACCCTTACAGTGCATTCTTATGTCTTTCAGGTGCAGGTAGTAGAGGCTCTTCATATCTGGATCAAACCTCTGTCTAAACTTAATATTTTCTCTATCTTTTTAAATTTTTATGCCATTAACTTATTTTTGTATCAGAATGTTTTGTGTATTCAATAAACTTTCCAAGCCAATGTTATTTGTTCCTATATTTGGAATAAGAACTTTAATACTATGAAAAATATTTGATGGAGGAAACTGGGGAATGGTGGTAGAAAGAAGATTACAATTAGTATGAAACACAGCCAGCTTTGCTTAGGTCATGCAAAGTCTGAACTATGAGTTCCCCAAAATGAAAATCTGAAATACAAGCTGCTCTTGTATGTCTCAATCCCTTTGGAAGTGATCTAGCACACAGTGCAGTGTTCTGTGTGACAAACAACATCAACATGAAGCAAGTTTTATATAAGCTGCCTCTTGGTTTCTGAATGTCATTAGAAGTACTTGATTTATAATCCATGCCTAGTTTTTCTAGGCCCTGCCTGAACAATTCACTCACTGAAAGCTGGTGCTCACAGAGGCATGTGCAGTATAATTCTTCATCATTTATTACCCCTTAGACAGAAATCTACATTTGCAGGGGTGTATTTTGCAGCTGGGGGAGGGGGAAAGGAAGCCAGAGAAAGTAGCATTAACTGTGTCTCATGTAATGAGAATGAGGCCAAAATGCAGCACTGTCTGGGGAGGTTACTCTTGCTATCTTCCTGAAAAGCTTAAACAAATGAAGCCATAACAGATAATGCTCCATCTATTACCCTGATCAGCTGTCCTGGCTCTTTAAAACTGCATGACCATCCAGCTGCTTTGCTTGAGGCCTGAAATATTGTAGGTTGATGAGATGGAAATGTGCTGTTAATGAACAATGCTAATTCCCCAGCTGGGATCTAAGTAGACCTCTCATCCAACTAATTGTGAGAAAAATGCCAAGGCTTACTGATGTCAGGGGGTCAAGACCTCAATTTCATGTGTGGCTGGAGCCATTCCTCTGCAGACTGGAGCTGCTGGGCTGGAGTGTTGGCTTAGGACTAACTGGAGGGTAATTGCAGTCCCTTCAGTCCCCTGCAGCTATGAGTGTCCAAGGCTCCTCTGCTGAGGTGGGAGGGTGAGCAGTTGGCAGAGCAGAGGGTGCTGAGTTCCTTGACCTGGGAAAAATAATCTTTGATGATACTGTGAGAGATGTGAGCGTAAGTGCAGTTAATGCCTGTGCTTTGTGCAACCTTGAGGGGCACTGCAGTTGTGCAAAGACTGTTGTGCCTCTTATTCTCTTTGACTAGGTTTAATTCTTGGAGTACAAAGGCTGCCTAAGGAGGAAATGTGGATTTATGGCCCTTCACAGGGATGGCATATAAGCAATCAACATCTTGAGTTGTAGGCCTTTCATAAGAAAGGGAAGATGTAATTTCTGGCCAACACAGAACAAATATCAGTGCTATCCCATATTAATGTTTGGCCCAATGTGATTTTTTCTTCCTGGAGAAATTTTTGGAGATCACTGCTAATTGGCCAAACTGAATATGTAATGTAGGTATGAGTTACCACTGTTCATTCCATTTAATCTAGTTTTATGCAAGCATGCAGCCAAAATTGTGATTTGACAGTATCTGTAATACTGTGTTTAACCACAGGATGTCACAATAGGATATGCAATAAAATGATCTTTATTTTAGGGAGTCTAAACATAGATGACATGCTTTCCCTATTCACACTGGAGCAAAAGCTTAAATTACAACTTTAATTTTAGGTGCCACCACCTACTGATTATTCCATGTGCTCTAACGCCATAACTCTGCCCTAGCACATTGCTATGTTTTATATACATTTTGTTTTATATACATTCTCTATATATTTGCATACATTTTATACTTTTTTTGTATAATTTATAACTGGCCACCCATTTCTCAGTGGTGCCATGCACCCCATTGGTGGTATGGCAAGGGGTTTTTAGGGGGAGCAGAAGGGTGGAGGACATGGACCAGAGCCAAGAGGCTCTGCCCAGCCCAGCAGTGATGGGTGGGGGACGGGATGGCACCTCACAGTTTGGGGAGAAGGTGGAACGGGCAGAATGGTGGAAGTTTTGGACGGGAGAAGGATGCAAAGGTGCGACAGGATGCCTCTGCCCAGTGGGGAGCTGTTGTCACCAGCACCTGCTACCACATCCAGCATTTCATCTGGCACTGGGATCCAAAACTGTGTTTCAGGTTGTCATGAAAAAATTGCTTCATCTATGTGTGTGTTTGTACGCTGTATTCTGGTCCTTAAATTACCAGGGGGAGATGGAGATGTTTGTGCATGTGGTATTTATAGAAAATGAAAACATGGAAGCCAATTTGCTTCCTGGAAACCTTTTTCTCTGAGGGGTTTTGTCATCCCCTCAAACCGCATCATTGGCTTCTTCCCACGCATTCCCTCAGACCCGGTCAGGACACAGGTGATGCTGTCTCAGACACGGAGCCTTTAGGATCTGTGGGCTGAAGGGGATCATGGCCATTCTCCAGGGAGCCACATCTCCCTGTGTCAGCACGGCCCTGGGCCCCACAGGAGCTGCTGTGCCGACAGCACCGGGCTGGCTTCCATGGGTGTCCTGCACGGACAGTGAGGGGTGGGAGCAGTCAGGCTCTGGAGATTCCTGTCAGGCCCTGAGGGATCCCTGGCAGGATGTGAGTGGATCACTGTCAAGCCAACGGGGTCCCTGTCAAGGCATAGGTGATCCCTGTCAGTCCATGGGATGATCCCTGTCAGGGCACAGGGAATCCCTGTCAGCCCATGGGATGATCCCTGTCAGGGCACCGATGATCCCTCTGAGCCCAAGGGATGACCCGGATCCCGGGAATGACCCAGGCCAAGAGGCGGTGCCCTAGGCGGATCCCGGCGCACACAGATGACGTCACACCCCCGCCGAAGCCGGTGGATCGCTCCCCTGCACGTGTGTTCCCGGTGGGCGCTTTAACACCGGAGCGGCGCTTCCTATTGGCCGGCGTGGAGATTGGCGTGCCGGGAACCAACCAGAACCCTTCATTCTCCCCGCGTAGCCAATGGGAGGCAGGGGGCGGGCCGCGGCGCCAAGCGTGAGGCTCGTTGAATGTGAAGGAGCGGGAGGTGCGCGGGGACGGGCGGGGGCGGACCGGGACCTCCACACGGGACCGGCAGGTCCGGGGAGGGAGGAGGGGGAGCACCGGGGTGTCCCTGCGCGGCCGGGGCTGCGGGAGGGCTGGGGTGGCCCGGCCACATGCGCGGCGGTGGCTGAGGGGCTACTGCGAACCAGGGGTGCTGTGCTGGGAACTGAATGTGGTCGAGGTGTGTTGGGAAGCGATCCCGGGGGTCTGTGTTGGGAAGCAGAGACGGGGGTTCTTGTTGGGACGTGAACCGCGGGGTGTGTGTTGGGAGAAGTGAACCTGGGAGTGTGTGCTGGGAAGCATCCCAGGGCTTGTGTTTTGGGAAGCGAACCTGGTGGGGTCTGTGTTGGGAAGCAGACCCAGGGTCCTGTGTTGGGAAGCGGACCCGAGGGTCTGTTGGGAAGCAGCCTCAGGGGTTGTGTGTTGCGAATCGGTCCTGCTGGTCCTGTACTGGGAAGTGAACCGAGGGTGTCTGTGTTGGGAAGGGATCCTGGGGATTTGTGTTGGGAAACATCCCAGGGCTCGTGTGTTGGGAAGCAGTTCTGGTTGAGAAGTGAACCGGGGGATCTGTGTTGGGAAGCAGACTCAGGGATCCCGGCTGGGAAGCGAACCTGGGGTCGTGTGTTGGGAAGCCAGCGGGTGGGTGCTGGCTGTGTGGTGCCCTCCTGCCCGGGGCATGACCATTCCTGGCCTGGTCCCGGTTTCTCTAACTGAGGTGCCAAACCCATCGTTTGGTGGGTTCTGCTGTATTGGGAACCTACCAAAGCGTATTTGTGGGTTGTTTTATCTGTCAGCGTGTTTCAAGGTAAATATTTGTGATTGAGCCGACAGTTGCCTTTATGCTGTTGAACAGAGTGACGGTGTTGGGGCAGCTGTGGAAAGCCGCTTAAATCAGATTTTCTCGCAGAAATGGACTTACAACTAGACCTGGTTTCAGAACTGGGTTTTCTGCAGCTCCTGTTTGCCTTCACCCTTATGCCAGTGTAAAATTAAAGATAAAACTAATGAGGCAATTATTTAAGTTTTTTTAATCTATGTGAAAATAGAAAAGCTTGCAGTTTAAACAGAACTGATGGCTTAAAACTGTTTAGTGATCACATAGACTTATTTTTGCTTGTGAGTATGTGTGTATGCACACATATGTATTTTATTGAGATGACTGATAGTCACATTAATGTGTTTTGAGATGAGAGAGTTTTGATTGGTCTTATGTGAGGTAGACAGTTATTCAAACTATTTAATATGGTGCATTATGACCTGCAGAAAGCACAGCATCAGTTATGGGGGGTTTCTACCAGGAGGGTCAGTGAGGCATTTTCCACAACAGGGCCTCAGAGGAGAATATGTGCTGAGTTTCCTACAGGAGATTGACATTTGAGTTTTACAGTAGCTTAACTGTAATGTAAAGGAAACATGAAAAAATCCTAAAGGAAACATGAAAAGATCTCTAAAATGAATCAAAATTCAGCCCAGACATACATTTCATAGTTAAGTAGTCACAAATAATTCTCATACCAGTGTAATTATAGTATAACTGTCTGGATATGAGACTGGCATTTAATATTAACAAAGGTTCTAATTGCAGTGTGGTGGTTTCTGTTACAGAACAATTCTATTTCAGAATGCCGAAAATGAGTGTGGAAAAAAAAGAAAAGAAGGCAGAAAAAAGAAAAAAGCTGAAGCAACATGTGGCCCAAAAGGAAGAGCTGGAACCAGAAACTGAACCAGTGAAGAAGAAGAAGAAGAAGCAAAATCTGCAGGTTTGACTATTTAATTCAGTAAAATATGGATATATTTTTTTGTATATTCAGTACTGAACCTGAGTGTACTGTTTGATTCAGTTGCAATAATTCCTTGGATCCAGTACGCCTAGAGTGAAAGTTAAAAGGAAAAGCTAAGCTAAGCCAGATGGGATCTCTGTTTGTTTTGGATGCTTCTGTGAAAGACAGAGAATGGGTGAGAGAATGTGGGTGAAAGGGGAACCAAGTGGCACCGAGCAACTGTCATATGGCAATATCGACGCAGCTTCTGTTTCATGTGATCCTGAGTGGCTGGGAAAACATGAAAGATGTTTTCTTGGAAGTCCTCCTGATTTTTTTTTTTGGACAGAATGTCAAGTGACCAGAAGGTGTCAGCAGTCTCTTTGTATTCCTGAACACTTTATGAATTAATTTTATGAGATTGCAATTAGCAATATCAAGACATTATTTAAGCAGAGCTGTGTAATGTTTGGTGTTTTTTTGTGATGGCAGTGATGCATAAACAGGACCATTCAGTTCTGCTGTTCTGAGTGGTTACTGTAGAGTGAGGATCAAAGAAATATGAGGCAGTTTGGCACTGTCAAGAAGTGGAGAGGGAAAGGCAAAGGATTTTTCCTGAGGAATTCTTGAGGACCACCTCAAGAAGCCCTATTCTTAAAAACTCTCATGTTTCCTGGCCTAACATAAAATACATGTGACAGCTTATTACTTCATTTATCATGAGATGTGCAGCTCAATGGAGATCATGTAACTGAAAGTTAGTACTTGTTTTGTTATTAGACTTTATTTAAGCTTGTTGGCAAGAATGTTTTTGAAGAACTTTTGAATTCATAAGTGTCTCTAGGTATTGCATTTAGGGTTTGTGAAGCTTAATATAAGAAAAGCCAACCTATTGGCAGTAGTTATTCAGAGGTCTATAAATTCTTGCAGTTTTGCAGTCAGCAGTAATTTCTCAAGTAGGGAGAGGGTTCATCTTTATCAAAGCAAAAATAGAAAATTTTTGTATTTAGAGCTTAGTAAGAGGGAAAATTTCTCTTTTCCTTTGTAGGGTGTGTATTATAGACCTTAGATTCACAGTACTATAATTTAGTTCGACTGAAAATAGTTTTTCAGGATAAGACCATGTAAGATTGAAATATCAAAATGAAAATTTTATTGCCTGTATAATTTCATGTAAAACTGCAAAACATCCCAAATGGGCTTCAAGCCTCTGCCAGATGAGGCCTTTTTGGACCATCTGATGTCAAGTGATGAGTCCTTGTAGCACACAAATTAGCTCTTGTGGGCTGTACAGACTGTAGGACTGTGAGAGAAAGAGCAAATATTAAGTGGAAAGAAGAATCCTTAATGTCAGGGAACACCACTAGGCACAACAGTTCTTAGAATCATAAAAGTCGATGCCAGTGAGTGGCTTGAACATGTATATAGTGTGAGTTTTAGGGAATGCCATATAAGGTCTATGACAAGCCATTTCTTGGCATCAGCTTTATAAACTATAACTGTTGATAGCAGGAAAGCCTAAGTTAATAGACCACTTTTTTTTTTTATTTGAAGTGACTGTTGAGAATGAAAAATGTGAGGCAGATCTTACACAAATTTATTTCATTGGTTAAAGAAAGCTACTTTCCAGTTTGATTGTTACTCAGTGTGTATACTCCCAGCTTTGTGTGAAATCTTGGTTCAGACACACTGGCAGTTATGCTTTAAAGTGCTTTTGGCCATCAAACCTTGTCAGCATGGAAAACGTAGTAGAAAAGAAGGTAAAATTGTGTACAGGAGGATCAGGAGGAGCTCTGGGGCTGCAGTGATGTGCTCAGTTAGTGTGGAAGGTTCCACACATAAGAAATTTGGAACAGAAATAATTAAGAGTGTTTATTCTGCAGCCTTACTTTCTTTAGTTTTATTTCTGTTACTTTAAAACAAGTTGGAATTTTGCTAGATCTGCAGGAATTCCTGAATCGTGACAACTGGATTCTGATGAACTGTGAGTGACTTTAGTGCAGTAACTGAATTAAAGAAAACTCTTTTGGGCATTTTTAAAATAAGGATGGGTAGATTCCAGTTTTTCCTAAGGAGTCTCATGTGTGGTAGAAAGAAGTCAAAGGTTTTGGTGGGACACTGATTCATTAAGTCACTTTACTTTCCTGTGATTTACTTTTTTTTTCTATTGTAGTACAAGAAATTTAGTCTCCAAAGTGGAAAATACAAATCTCTAATTGATTTTGGTATAGACCTGCAGGCAAGTTGAGCTGTGTTTAAAGTGTCTGGATTTAGTTGTACACTGATCATTCCTTCATGAAATTTGTTTCAAAAATTCTTCCCAACTTCAGACTAAGGCATTTTTCCTTGGGACAGCTTGACCTTTCAGAGTAATCTTGATGTTTTATTGATTTTCATCTACTCAGTTTCTTCTGTTTACATTAAACAGCAATAAGCAATTCAAGACCAATATAAATGTTTTCATGAGTGATCTTAGAACCACGCAGCTCTAAATGACACATCTCTGGTGAAGCTGAGCATTACAAATTTTAAAACTTAATTCAGCCTTGTGGTTTTTCTGACTGATTTTCCTAATGTTACTGTTCTATTTAACTTGGCAATAACCACACATTTTAAATGTTGTTGTTTCTTTTGTTAAGTGCCTGGACATTTGTTTTATGTGGTTTTTAATGATTTTTGTAGTTTAGTAATATATTTATATGTTAGACAGTGTAACAGTTGAGTTTATTCTTGTGAATTGTCACATAACATAGGCATAAAGAAAAGAGATTTAAAATGTGTCTTCCAGGCTGGTGGTTTGATGTTAAATACTGGCTTCTTAAATAACGACTTCCTGGTGGATCTTGTCAGACACAAGTTAATTTTGTTTCAGTTCTCTGAAAAAAAAATATTTACAGTATTGTTAATGTGTCATCTTGAAATAAGAGAAGCGTTAGAAGTGTTTCTTTGCAATTACCCTTGTCTTGCTTCTGGTTATGGATTTCTTCACCCTTCAGACTTTGAGCTGCCTCAGTGTTGTGAAGCAGCACTGTAGGTAGGGAACAACATGTGGCTGCTTTTTCTAGGAGGGCATTTTGAGTTCTGCCCAGAATGACCTTAATGTATCAAAGGATATTGTAATTTACGGGTAGATCTTGTTTCTGCTGTTTTCGGAGCTGGTTGCTTTCTACAAAACAGTAAGGAATTCTTTCTGAGTAGAACATCTATTAGGCAAGACTCATAATTCATAATCCATAGCAAACAGTATTAATTTCCTGTTCCTTCCCAATTTAGTCTAGTAAACACTGTAACTTCCAGGAAAACTACAATGACTAAGAGACAATCTATCTTTATAAATCAAATCCCCTTGTTCATGGTTGAAGGGTACTTTAGGTAATGCTCATACAGCCAGTGGGTGTTTCCTTGTGTTTCCTTGTTATATTCAGCATTGCAAATGGTTGGAGGAGGAGAAATCATTTTCCTCAGATAAAGGCAGGATCAGTGGGAAAGGAATTTAATTTTTGAGATTCCATACAGATAGTACAAACAATGGCAAATAAACAAATGGTGTTTCTATCATCAGAGTGTGCAGGTGCCCAAACAGTAAGATCTGTTTACTAAATGGAAAATGGCTAAATCTGTAGGGAAGGGGTTTTTCTGTTCAACTTTTTGGAGATTACCACAAAGAGCAATATAGAACTATTAGGCTGGAAAACAAACCACAAAACAATGATTCTTTAAAATCAATGTTTGCTTGTAGCAGTGGAAAATCCCATAAAATTATGTTTAAGCTGTGGCGGGAAATATTTTGGCAGGAGCTTGGTGGAATTACTAGGAATGTTACCTTGATATGATCTCTAATGCTGCTTGTAATCAGGTAACTAGGGTAGTAATTTGAATGTTTAATGGCTGCAAACCAGACATTGATGCAAACAGATCCAGCAGATGCTGTAAAACTATCATCAGAAAGTGTATTTATTTGTTTGACAACCCACTAATTCATCCCAAAGTCTGTTGCTGAAATAATGAGTTGTGGATGATTTGCAAACAAACTCAGTAATCCTTTAGTGTTCCCTTAATTTATTTTTCTAATTAATGGGAAGCTTATCTTGTAACCATCAAAATAACTTGGTTTATATTTTCCCATCCTAAGAAATGCCATGAAGTCAACTTAGTGTGATGTTGCAGGATTGTCTTCTGATTATTAGGCTACCAGTACTAACTGTGTCTTATATACATTAAAAATACATTTTAGAAACTGTTTGCATTTCAATTCCGCTGTCCATTCTTCCTGCACTTGTATAGTTTTGCTGTGGTGGCTTAATCCTCTGTTTGTATGCATTAGTGTTATCTGAGGTTATTAATTATTTTGTAAGAAATATGTAGAAAACTAATCTTAAATATTGGGAAAAAAAGGAAAATAAATCCCCAAATGTTAATTTTATTTAGCATAACCTCCTAAAATAAGAATCTTGTCTTGTTCTGTTTTTTTTTTTTACCATTTTTAGAATATCTTTAACGTGCAAATAGAGTTTTGCCTGTGTTATGAAGAGAAGATGACATAATCTTTCATCTTCCCCCATCCCTGCATCTCTCCCTGTGCCTTGATGGAAGGATACATCAGCAGAAAGCAGTTTTCCAGTTATAAAGGGGAGGGTGAGAGCTATTTCTCAAAATGGCCAAGATAAATGTCAGGGTGGATATTAGTGTGGTCTCATTAGTCTGCTGGTTTTGGTCAGTTTGTAATTGAAATGTTGGGCCTATTTCTCTTTGCTTTGGGCTGCCTTTCAGTTGAATGTTTATTCTTGGTTTATTTGGGGTTGTTTTACTTGCACAAAGACACAAGTTTGCTGGCCCGTTGGCTCCTTATTGACTTGTTCTACAGTGGCCTTCTGATGGTTGAAAATAATTATGAACCTCTAAATCCATGTGGCATTTATGACTTACTCTGTGTCATCTTACTTGGCTTATCTGCTTTCTTATCTATGCAATATTTCTCGAATTAGGAAAATTTAAAAAAACAACCAACCACAAAACAACAAACTTTGAGGGCAGCTGGTTATGGGACTGAAACATTTGTTTCCTGCTAACACTTTTTCATCAGAATATTGATAGACTTGCTTTAAATTATTTTATTAAATTAACAAGACATTTATTTATTTTTTAAAAAAAGGTAAACTTAATTGTGACACTATGTAGTGTTTATAGAGAATAGTAGGCCTTTTGTAAACAGACATGTCTAAGGAGGTACAAAATAATGTCTGAAATATGGATGTGCATAGATTAGGCTGAATAATTTTACATTCCTTTGAAAATTATTTTTGTAGTGGTACGAATAGATTTCCCAGGAAAGAGTATTCACAGCTGGGAAAACAGTTGCTACTTTGAAGATGGTTTTCCCAGGCGAAAGGCTCACGTCCCCAACTGTGTTTGGTATAAACAATATGTGGTGTATTTCTTACTTTGTTTAAAGGAATTGTGCATTCTTCATTACATATTAGCCAACAAAAGGGTCATCCTAATTCTGGGTATTTGCCTTAATCTGTATCTGTTCAAAGTTAATTCCTTACTTTTATTAATAAAGCCAGGGTATTAAATTAATGGGGAATTTGGTGGTGAAACACAACAGCCCCTTCTTTGCTATTAAGAGGGGGAAATTCCTCCTTCTGTTCTGGGAGCACGTACTTGTCTTTCCCTCTCAGCCCTCATTCTCTACTTAGTGATGAGACCTTCCTTGATGGTTCTTGTTGGATTTCCAGTATAAATCCTTGCTTTCGTGATTTAGCTGCAAATATCTTAACAAAATTGAAATTCAGGACAGAATTCCCACTTGTGGGCTCAATTTGTTGAGTCTTCAAGCAGTTGTGGAAGGAGCAGAGGCAAGTTCTGCTTGACTGTGTGTCACCCAGCTCCAGTCTAGTGAGAACACTGTTTTCTGCACCTTTTCAGTAATGATTTTATTCTGGTTCTGTATTAATGACTTTTAGCTCCTCACAGACAGAGTCATCATCAATGAAAAGTGCTGGAGAAGGCCCAAATTGTTGAATATAGAAAATTTGGCACAAAACCTCAAAATATGTGTAACTTCAGTTAAAAAAAAAGTCCTGTTACATGTTTGATTTCACAAAATGCATTCACTTGACAAGAAATTAAGTTGTAAGCTTGAAAGGATGTTTGCTGCATTCTGATAGAGGATAAAGTGCAGAGAAATGGGCATTCAAAGCATTTATTCATGACAGGGCCTGAAACTTGGATGTGTGTTTTGTGTAACATAATAATGCAAACCTGATCCTTGTGGATTTGTTACTTCCTCCTTATTGTTCTTGGTACTATTTTATTAATGTTAATTTGTTCAAAAAAATAAAAAATGGCACAGATTTGGATATTTAAAATGTTTATTCTAAAAAGCATCTGTTTTCCCTGTCCTTGATGGAACACTACTGCTTTTCTAAACAACATGTGAGTCTGGTATAAGGATTTTTATAAAATACGAATTTTTCTGTATCAGTGGAATAGATTCAGAAATTAAAACCTCCCAATGTTTTGGTGCAGATAAAAGGGGGGTGTTGGGTGCTTCCACAGCATGAACAAGAAACTAGAAATTTCCTCCTTCAAAATACCTTTCGTGTTTAGATGCAATATTGTGAACCACATGAAAGAACAGTGTATATTTATGTATGTTAATAAATTACAGCATAGATAAAATGGCTCTTGGGTATTAGATCAAAGCCACACAGATTAATAAATACTTGGAAAGTGCTTGTCTGTTACATCCAACAAGTAATTAGAACAGAAAATTAATCTTTTGACTTTTAGAAGCTGCCTGAAATATCGAGGGTACAAGCATGAAGGTATTTGACAGGGGAACCAGACTCTATCTTTGAGTGATTTTACCTGTTTCTAATTGAATCCCACAGGAGTTCTGTAGGACATCAAACAGATCATCAACCAGTGTTTTATTAAATTTCTCAGCATTATCTTAATAATTTGCATCTGTAAACCAGGCTATTGCAAACAGCATATATACATAAGGGCAGACAGCTCTTCCTACCATCCTACATTTTGAAAGATGTCAGAGCTGTTCAGGGAATGTACTGAAGGCTCAGAACTACCTCGCTTAAAAAGGAGCAGAGAGGTTATGTAAAGAGAATGGAAAATCTAAAGTATGTGGGGAAAATACACGCTTTTAGTAACTGTCATTCCATCCTACCTTTACATTATGTACTGCATCCTAAATGAGAGTTATTCATATTTACCCATGTGTAAAATAACTCAGTGGTTACAGAACTGTGACACTGAACTGTAATACAAAGGTCACTGAAATTGGTCATGGACTTTGGAGCTTTCATGTACCTCATTGGCTGGTCCTTTTTTCAAGTCACCTTTGGAATAGACAAGTTTTTCCTATTTTATTATGAAACTCCCATATTCCATGGCTTTCAAGCCTGTACTCCATGATTTTCTAAAGGCATTTTTAATAAACTTGTGAGGTGGTTTTTTTTTGTAAATTGTTTGTTTTAGTGGTCGAAGTTTGCAATGCTTTGTTTAAAACATGGTTATCTTCCTTACAAAGATTTGTCTAGATTAAGTCATGGTCTGGTTTGGGCTTAGAATAGGAGCAGCCAACTGTCCTGATCCGATAGGTCTTGTAATAAAATCTCTGACCAAGATCAGAAAGGTCTCACTTGTTATCAGTGGGAGTCAAGAAGAGCACAAATCTAGCAAGGGACAGGGACAGTTTTCCATGGGTCCTCATGGGCCCTGTGTTATGGGCTCAGGATGCAGCAGGTTCTATGTGATCCGATGTGAACTTTAGTAGCAGCTCTGCCAGCAAGTTTGTGCTTCTGATCCCACGACACTTCAACAGTGTCACACATCATCAGGCATCTTTAATTAGCACAGATGTCATGTTTCTCACTGTTCTAGAGAATTAGCTTGCAATATCAGAAGTAATTCTGACTTTTTGTATTTAAAAGCCAAGCAAGTTTATAAAGTAAGCTCTCCCACACATCACTGTCTGTATCTTCTTCCCATCTTGATACTCAGTTGTCAGGTGGAAGTTTGGATTATTATCACTTTGTTTAGGTGAGTTCTTTCCTTGGTTTCTTTCTCAGTTTGCTGTGTGCACTTCCCTCTGGAGCACAAGAGTTAAAAGGTTTCTGTAGCCGGGTACAGGCTATTTCTCTTTTGTAGTTCTGAATGGAGAGAGAATGAAAGGAAGAAAATCTTATTTGCCATTATATTACCGTTTCTATTGAGAGAATGCCTGGGAAAGGAAATATTTCTCCTGCTGAGGCAGAAAATAAATCTATCTCCAGCACTATTAGGCAATTCTAACACTGAGCTCCTTCTGTAAAAATCGCCTTAACTCCAATTTCTAAGGATAATTTAACAATATCCTAATAATTTTCCTGTTTCTCTACTATGTGTTTTTTTCCCCCATAGTTTTTTAAAAGTCCTTCCAGAAAACACATTCAATGCAATTTGAAAAGGTCTTAAATAAACCTTTTCAGTGGTTTTGCTTGCAGGTCAAGTGAGCTGGAACTTGTAAGCAAAGCTGCTGCTTTGGAAAGGCTTACCCTGGTACATTAAATGTTTATTTACAGAAGGTGGGTGTTACTTTTTGGTAATGAACAGTTCAGTAGTTTGTTAATTTAGAGCTTTGAAACTTCTGTATATACCTGCAGCAGACTGTTGGAACAATGGACTGGAAACTTGAATATGGTTTTATCACAGGGACTGAAGAATTTCAAAGGCCATTCTAAACACGCAGGTGATTTTTGTGAGACTCAGACAACCATCTTTAGATTTTGTAGTGGAATTTAGTGGGCATATGTAAAATAAATGAAGTAGGATGTAGGAGACTGAGTTGAAAGTGGAGCTAATCCTGCAATGTCTGCAGTCCTGAGAAGGCATTGCTGTCCCTTAAATGAAAAGCAAAACCCCTTATCTCTGTTGTTTTCAATCAAAATCAAATTAATTCATTGGTTCACCTTCATGGATAGCTATTAAAATTCAAACCTGATTCTTCATGCAGTCACTTGTTTTTTACTTATGCAGAAACAAGTTCAAATGGAATTAATGATAATCAGGGTTGAACTTGACATGCTTTTACTTATGGTAAACCACTCTTTAGCACATTTTTTATGTGACAATCCTTACCATTTAAAATTGTCCAGACAACCTTTTCCCTTTTGCAATCTTAATAAACAGATGAGAGAACACAGCAAAATCCTTACACGGGAAAAAATTCAGTTATACTCTAACATAACTTGATGGCTGGAAAAAAGATTAGAGCCTGCACTGTACAGCCAGTGAATTTTGTTTGAAACACAGATACTTAGTCTGAAATTTTACAAGCATTTTCTTGTAAAATTTTGTGTTCAATTTTTTTTTTAAGCTTGCAGAGGGAGAGGTGACTTTTCTTACATCTTGTCCGTATTATGTCAGTCTTGCTCAGAATCTGGGATCACCTGACTCATTGATTCAATTCCCTGTCACATGTCCTCCCATCATGTAATGCTTTTCATAAATGAATCAAGCTTTATCTTTAGACTGACTGACTTTGCATTTTCTAGATGTGGATGTTGTGCCTGCACAGTTGGTATTTAGTGTATCTCCTAAAACTTAAAAGTATGTAAAGTTGCAGCATCTCTTTAACATGTTAAAATGGTCTCAGATAAATATTTTTCTTGTATCTTTTTACACAGCTGAGGGAAGACTGTTGCTTTCGGTTGCATCAGGTCCAGATTAGTGCTTGTTTGTGCTGTTTGCATTTATTTTGTTTCTAGATATTCAATTATACTCTGCATTCAAGATATTCTTGTGTTAAGGTATTTTCAAAAGCAGTTAATGGTTTCAGGCGTTCTTTGATTATTCTCCCGCCCCTCTTTTCTGTGAGCTTTTCATAATTCTAGACTTTTCTTGTCTGGAGACTTGATACAGAGTATTATAGCAAAGATTGTAAGCATCTGTGATAAACAGGTTTTTAAGTCTCATAGTTGTCATCAATCCAGCATTTTAGAAAGGCATATGGAATTCTTTCCTTAAATTAAACAACTGAACAATTTGTGAGAGACCAGAGAAAAAAAGTGAAGAAGTTGTATCAAAATTCTTGTCCCCCTTTCCTCTACACTCTAGGAAAGTTTTTGTTTACTGATGATTATGCTCTTCAAAATTAAAGAAAACGACACATTTAGCACAGAACTATTTGGTTCATGGATAAGCCATAGTAACGAGTTATTGCAAGATGATGGGCTGCAGAAGGCATGTTGTGTATATAAATACATGGAAGTTTTATGGTGTTTCTACAAATATTACTTTGTACAGAGTTACTGTTAAAAAAAAAAAGCTTTGGAAATAAGTGTGCTGCTTTTTCAGCTGGGAGAGCACTTTGCATTTAAAGTAAGTAGTGTGTTTAAATTTAGTAATTTCAGGCACAGTTCATAAGCCTGTACCAAAATATGAACAGTAGGGAACTCAACAGGTATTTTAGATTTGTGAATTTGGTTTTAAACGTGCAATAGGTTGTTTCGAGTTGAGTAAATATTTTCTTCATAATATAGTAATCTGATCTTTCCTAGATTTCACTGTGTATTACTGAAAATGATCATTTAGAAACAAACTACTTCATAGCATGTATGAGCAGGCATTTGCTATTGCTGTTTGTTTATTATCATAAGCTTCTGCACAAAGACTTTCTTGACTTGTGTTCTGCAGTGGTAGTGAAAGGGCTTCTACCATAGCCTTGATCAAAAACCTGATCCCTGTATTGGAAGGAAGGAGGAGGGGAAAGGAACTTATTCCTATAAAACCTAAGTAAGCAACAACTACAATTGGGAAAGTACATTCCTATAACCCCAAGTAAGTTATTTGTTCATGCCAAGTGTCAAGATTACACAAACCTAATCTGTCTGTAAACTCAAGATGTATCTCAATTCACGGAATTGCATTGCCAAGATACTTATCCATTCCTTCAGCTTGGGGTTGTCTGAAATAGTTGTCTTTGAAGGTGTGATGATGCCCATTGACAGTCCACGGGACATGAGTAACTGTGGCTAATTCCAAAAGTGAAAATAATGAAGAAAAAGGGCTACGTGTGATGCAGCCCAGTGGTGTGGGATGTCTTGTTAACTGTTGTTTAGCAACTCATGCTATGCTTGCATCTCTCTTGAGAGAAGATATATTTGGTGTTCTACGGGGAAGATGTGACTAAAATGACATTGTTCCTTAACCCGCAGTTGCCTCGGCCCCACCCTGCAGTTCCTGTTTGAGCTGCAGGAATATCTAGATATCTATTTCAAATTCAGCCATCATCGTCTTGTGGCCTTTCTGTTTACAGGTCAAGTCTTTTGTGGCCAAAACTTCCACTAGGAAGCTCGAGATATTTCATGAGAAATATGAGTGGAATCGTTGTTTTCACTGTTTTCTTTATTGCTTTATTAGCTTCAGTCATTGTTTTAAGGATCTACGTTTAAAAATGCTTTAAAATCTGTTATTGTGCTAATTAATTCATGTATGACATTTAAAAATAGGACAAAGCATCTTATTCTGCAGAGTTCTGGTGCTTCAGTCAATAAGCACAGAGGTGAAATGGGTTTGTTCACCTCAGAGGTGCAGCAAGTGATGTTTTAATGATCTTGCACACTAATCTCTAGGAACTTTATAGCTTCCTCTGAACAAGTTCAGCAGTAACTTGTGCTAAACATCAATCAGATTTAAAACCCAATTATTTTCTAGAAGAAAAGAGACACTATTGTTTTCCAGTAAGTGGTACTATAATTTGTTCGCTTAATATAATTAATCTTCAAATGAGCAAAGCAACCTACATACATCTTAAAACCTTGAAAGGCCAGTGTTCTCTGGAGGTGGGATGGACAGTGCACAAGGTGCAAATCTGATAATTGCCAATCACACTCCCCATTACGTAAGTTTTTCCTTTCTAAAAATAGAGGCTTCTGTTGTTTTCATAAGCACTATTTACACCCTTTTGCAGCGACACCTCTGTAAAAATCACAGCATTTTGTTCTGGCAATCAAAATAGACCTTTTGAATGTAAAGAGATCTCGTGAAACATGCATTCAGTTCTGAAGGCAGATGTGAATGTATGTGTATGTGCACTGGCATTTTTAACACAAGGCCCAATTATGTCTGTCCTGGGAGAGATGGTTGGGGTCAGCCCTAAAAGACAGAATGAAGCACTACATTTTGCTTATGTGAAGTTCTTTGAGATGAGCAATATAGTTACAGATGATTTTGGTTTTGATCAAGTAAACATGTAAACAGCAGTCTACATTTAGGAGACGAAAACTCACCACTGTGCTTGATTATATTATGATTAAAAAAAAACTTAATCATGGAAGACATGCTCAGGTACAGTGACAATAGTAGTATTTAGTTCTTCTAAGCAAAGTCATTTATCTTAACATGTTTGGATGGAAAAAAATCAATGTTTTCTGCATCTCCACGTCAATATGTTGTAATGATTTTTCCCCACTGTTAGGGCAGCTTCATTATTTCAGTGGAAGTTATATACACCAGGAAAATAGAATCTCTGATAATCAGATTACATCTAGAGTCTTCCTAACTTGATAAAATTTTCTCCTCTATTGTCATTCATACATGTATAATACAAAATAAAGCTTCTTCAGTGCTCAGCTTTTAATAATCCTGTTCTTAATTAAATATAAATCTGGCTAAAACATATTCTTCTACATCAAAGTCTTGTCATAAAAACATTTTGAATATAAACTTTCAATACTCAGTAGAGCGATACACTATATATATATATTCACAAATGCACTTTTTTCTGTTACTAGCAAGCATTTTGTTCTCTATTTGCACAACTTCACAGTCATATGTTTTATACAACGACTACTAAGTCAGACTTCTGATTGCTCGTTACTGTCAGGGATGACAGACGTCAGGGCAGCCTGACAGAAGCGATGTAATGTTGACATTTTTGTTTTCTGTTCAATGTACAGTCGCAGTTTGTCTCTGAAGGTTTCCCCCAGAAAACTGTAAATTAAGGGGTTCAAACAGCTGTTAGAAAAAGCTGCCAGGTTCACAATGTGTCCTGTTAAAGGATAATCGTGTCTGAAGGATGGGCTGTTTGAAGAGACGGGCTCGTTTTTCTTCTGGAGAAGTTGGACGCTAATGAAGACGTTTTCAGGTAACCAGCAGATAAAGAAAACCAAGACCACAACAAAAATCATGCGAAGAGCCTTTTGCCGCCGCAGACGAAGACTCCTGTGCTTGTGGGCTTTTATAAGAACTCGCACAATTAACGAGTAACAGAGACCGATGATCACAAAGGGGATAATAAACCCCAAGGTTATTTCTAACCACTGGATTTCTTTTACATCTGCAAAACAAAAATAGACCTCTCCGGTGTGTTGTAAATGCACGGCTGTGAATGGGACCAGAGCTGCAGAAATGGATGCCATCCATATGAGCCCACAGCTCAGTCTAGCGTGCTGCATAGTGCGGAATATGTTGGACCTCATTACTTTTGCCAGGGCTAGGTATCTGTCAAAACTCATCCATGTCAGAAAGAAAATGCTGCTATACATGTTGATCTGAAGGAACAAAGACATAAAGGTGCAAATGATAGTGATATCATAATACTTTTCATCAAGATTAAACACCTCAATGAGAGAATCAGCAACTAAAATGAGATCGGCCACTGCGAGGTTTATGAAGTAAAGGTCTGGGATAGTCATTTTTTCCCGAAAGCTTATGTTGACAACCAGTATCAGAATGTTTCCTACGAAACCGATAGGAAAGAGAAATATTGTGTAAAGACATGATAAGAAAAGACCAATAACGTATTGTTGGTGTTCTGATTTATCTGCTAATCTAGAGGATATGCTTTCGTTACACAAATGGGATCCATTCAGGTTAAAAGTTGTGCTGTTACATATAACAGGTGATATTGAGGCAGAATAAGTTTCCATGGTTAAAATATCTGTAGAAAAGGTATTAGCAATCACAGTTTGGTGTCAGTACCAAAAAATCAGATTTTTGGTTGTCTTCAACTAAACTTCTAGTAAGCATTTTTGATTGGAGTTGAAAAAGATGCAGAATTTTGTATAGAAAATTTAAATTCTTTAGAAGTCACATTAATTAGACTTAAAACTGACCCAAATATAACACTACAAATAGTAAATGTCTTAATTTGTTTTACAGGACACTATATACATTGTAAATGTGAGAATTTACAGTTCTTGTGTGCCTTAAGATCATGTAGGAATCTTTTTACCATGATGGTACTTGTGTCTGTTTAATAAAAGCTTTTCATCAACAGTGTTTCTTCATGCAAGCTGGAAGGCAGTAGAATTTTAGCTCCATTTGTTTTCTTTTAATAATCAATGAACATCCTTGGACCTGCAATTTGCAAATGGAAAACAATTAATCTCGTATTCCAGCACTGTACCATGTGCTATGTGCTTCTTCTAACTTAACATCATAGCTGAGATTGTAGAAAACGTCATGTTTTAATATATATGCAAAGGTTCAGTTAAAAGAATTTAAATTTTTTCTGGATGATAATATGTTGTGAGGGCAGATCTGTTAAAATGGTGTGTACCCTTCAGGGGTTCAGCATTAGAAAATGCAGAAATACAGAGAAATCAGATGAGTGAGTTTAGCCTAATAAAGAAAAATGGTGTTTTTTACATAGGTATTTATTTTATCAGCTTGTAAGGCTATTAAATAGCAAAGTCTGTGGCTGAGAAAGCAACAGAGATGAAAAGCAGTTGGTTCCTGCTGCTTTCAGTGGGAAGAAAAGGCAAATTTTAGAAATGAAGGTAATACAAGCAGCGTATTGATTTACACCAGCATTATTATACTCAATTTGCTTTTTGTTGTGATTTATTATGTTTCACTGACTTCCGGGTAGGAATGGAAAATACCAGTTATCGGATTTGTTTACTCATAAATGTTGAATGTTATGGACTTGAAGCATTGCTAGAAGTTTATTTAAAGGAAAAAACAACCAAACAAAAGACACCCCAAACAAATAAAACAGCAAGAAAATTATAAACCAGGGTATTTTGTGTTAAGTTTTAAATATTTTGAACTGCTTTAATCTTCATCTTCCTATCAACCCCTTGATTTTATTTATACTAAAACATAGTAAAAAAAATTGTTTGCTAGTAAAATTCGTGCATATTTCCACATATTAATGACTTAAATCCTGCCGAGGTACAGTCTGGGGGAGAAAAAGGAGCAGACCACTAATGGAGTAGGAGCGTTAGAATATTTTTAGTCAGAAATATAGCTCTGAGTTTGCTTAAATGTATTCAAATCACCAGAAGTAGCTACAGATACTGAAATAAAGATATGGGTTCCAGAGCTTTTATTTCTCAGTGAAACAGGCATAAGTTCCCAGTACCTGTTGCTGTGTTTTGAATCGTTTTAGTAGTGTAAATCTTTATGCTAAAATATCCATAGGAAATTACACTTATTAGAAGAAGGTTCGCTGTTTGTTTCAGCAGCTGTGGAAGTCAAACATAAACTGTTGTCCTTTACGTAAGGTCCTTTTATTTGCGAACAAGGCAGTAAAACTGCTTTAAACACAATAAAAGATGTTAGCAGCCTAAGAAATTTATTTTAAAAGGTCGGTCTGTGGTCAGATTTTAATTACATCTGAAAGGCTGCCAAAAGCCAAGTAATTACAAGCATTACAGGTAACTATGTACGGTGAAACACTTTATTTTACCTTAATTCCATTTCTCCAGAGCTGATTTTCCTCCAGACAGAGCAGCAGGCTGGTTCTTGCTGGGTACACACGTAAAGGATGTGCCAACTTCCACTGTTCTCTCGGTAAAAAACTTGCCTTTAGGTGTGCAGAGCTGCAGTGGATGCCACCTGTTGATGATTCAGCATTAAAAAGAAAATCATGTAAAAGTCTGTCCTGCTTTAGAACATCTTAAATAAAGGATAGTTTACAACAGCAAAATGCAGATCTTGCTGCATGTCCTTGCCAATAAAACAAGCTTTATAGATTCCCGGGGTTGTTCTAATTTGTGTGCAGTTGAAGTGCTGCTGAACAGCCTTATAAGGCTGGAATTAACCCTGTTTCTGCTGGTTTCTTTTTTGCTAGAACTACTCAAGCATCTTTTCTCTCGTATTTGTCAGTTTTATTTTGCCTAACGTTCGTTGCACCCTCCTTTCTGCCTCTGGCATTTTTCAAAGTTATATAGTCCGTTCAAACCTATAGCTCAGCTGATCAATAATTCAGAGGGTTTGATCAATAGTTAAAAGATTTATTTGCAAATTTTAAGGAAGCACGTTTTATATAGATATAAAGCAATAATTACTGCTATACATGGTGTTTTTTAAAAGCCTCTGGGCAATCTAAAGGGGAATATTTGATTGAGGGACCTCAAGTAGCTGAGATGGGTCATTTGCTAAACTGACAAGATGAATTTCAGTTTTCCTACCTTCAAGCTGATCCCATTTTGCCTGTTTGTATTTAAATTTTCAGGTATGTATTGTCATCCTCTTACTTCTTGGAATTGCTCAGCTCAGAATCACATGGATAAAATACTTCTTTTACAGAGAATGTGGAGCCTCGGTTTTGCGTAAAACCGCCAGTGCTGCAGGTGGAGTTTTGCATTTCATCTGTAGGGGGGAAAAACCCACTTGCCATTTCCAGTAACACCACCTACTGGTGGCCAGGATGCTTAGAATGGAAAGAAAGCTAAACCTTTCTCATAAAACAGAAATATTTTATTTGTGGTAGTTGCTTTCTGTGGTTATACTGATCTCATACCTGAATTTCAAGTGCCATGAGTGGTTATGCTGTACATCGATGCAGCATCTGCTCCTACTGGAATAAGATGAATGGGGCAATTTTAGAAGTGTGGAGTAAGCAACTACCATGTCATTATAATGCCTGTATGACACCAGTTACAGTGGTCAAATATTTTTAGATTAAAAAAGATCTCATCTGTAGAAAAGTGAAGCAAAAGTTCTTTAAACGAATGGCTTTGGGAGTAGAACCACTTTGCCTTCATTGAGGCAAATATATTATTTGCTGATTTTTTTGTAACACGCTGTGCATAGGAACAGAGGATTTTGACAGTGTTACTAAAAGAGTTTTTTAAGATGTTCTTGCACGATGGGTCCTCATAAATAGTTTGGGAATCAATTATGATTTAGATGAAAAGAATGTTTGCGCAAATTGGTGCTGGTATAAATTTTCTGAACAGAAGATTTCCACTATGTGTGGAATGGCTTTATGGAGTGTTTTTTCTACAGGGTGATGAGGACAGAGACTAAAGTGTTTTGCTTTGAGAAGTGTACAAATATGATGGTGTTATGGGACTGGAATAATTGTAATGTAGAAAAATCTTGTGATACCAGCTTTGAAGGTCTTAATTATTTGGTGTCATAGAAGAACAGAATAAAAAGAGTCTTTATTGTTGTTTGTTGATCATGTGGTTTTGCTGTACTTAGTTCTGTCCTTCAGAGCTTCCACTGATCTTGTAAGGGCCAGAAGGATTTTTTACTTTACTTAATGTGTAACATTCGCTTCTGGGTATTGGTTGGTTGTAATTATGGGGGCCTGAATTTGATAGTCAGCTGGTCTGCCTGTCCTTGCTTTTCTAGCTTTGCATATCAGCTGATTTACTATGAAAATGTATAGTTCTGAGCACTAATTTTCTTATTTGAAGTCATGGTAAGAAATATGTCACTTTGCCATACTTTCAGAATTGTTAGGAAATTCTCTTTCAAAAGGCCCACGAAGAAGCTGTTTTCTGTGCTGGTAGAACTATGAAGCATAAGAGGCTGAATCTGGTATTATGAATATTCTATTATTATGTTGTAACTATTGAGTTCTCTATTTCACTAAGTATTTTATGAGATGATCATGTGAATCCTCGGAATCCTGTTTCCTAAAACAATGACAGCATTGTCAGGCTCTTGTTTATGCAGTCAAATTATTGTTACTATTAATCTATCTTAATCTCATTGATTAATCTATCTTAATCTCACTAATTTGAGCAGCTGCTGAACATTGTACCCTTGCTCTTTCCCTATCAGTTGCAGCTATTCCATGGGACTTAACAGCGAGTGCCTTTAATGATCCATAGTCACAGCTGTGACAGTATTGAGCCTCAAAATTCCACCTGTTGTACCTTATTGTGACTGTTCCTGAGAACATGCATGAAAGCAACTGGTGCAGTAGCATTTTTATTATGTCAGACTTCAATAATCCAGCATTCAGAATTCTCCTAGCAGTTTATTTTTAAATACAAGTAGTAGTCAACTTGTAAAACACTGTCTATATCTCAATAAACATGTCTACCACCCCAGAGTCTTTCAGGAGCAGTAATGTAATTGCCTGTGATGTACTTACTAGCACCAGGAGGCAGAATGTGTGGTATATTAGAAGATACTCTGTGTAATTTAGCAGACTTCAACATATGTGCCTGCTTTTGTGCTGCTAAAAGGTGGCAGCTGAGGAGGAAGAAAGTGGGAGGTGTGAGTGTGGGAGAGAACAACGTTAAGAGGTCTGGTGCATCACAGCACTGCATGGCAGCCTCTCCAGCTGGATAAGCAGGATAAGCCCTGTAGGATGCAAGAGCTGTTGGATTATGTCAGAAGTGTGGAAGTGCTTTGGGTATAAAGCTGTCGAGTCCTGGAGAAATGAGATCAGGGCCAGGGAGTCTAAAGCTGAAAAAAATAAGGTGCTGTATTGCATGGAAGTGGAAGGAAGTATAAATTGAAATCATTTTGGAATGCTTGCAGTGTAATATAACCATCTGCAGAAGAAACAAGATTTGTTTAAGAATCTTTACTGAAGCTATCTCCAGGGGAAATGCAGATGCTGTTATACTGTTCATGACGTTTTGCAAGTACACTGATCTCCAAATTCTCATCTTTTTCAACCACTGAATGACATCAGCGTCCATTACTCAAACCCCTGAAGGGTTTTTTTCAAATGCAGACCAAAGTTTTGGAAAGATACAAATATTACCAGTACAGAAGTAAAAGATTCTTCTTTGAATTTTTCCAGTATATCCCTGCATTAATTTTGACAGCCTGCCTATAAAAATATATGCTCTATTTCCTCTGGAACATACTGTTCAAATCTAGGTGAAGCCTGGAAGAAGTGAGAGTTCAACAAAGCTGTTGCTAGCGTAAGGGAAAAAAGATCTCTCAGAGCAAGGAGATTTTATTTTGTTCTTAAAAATACTCTTAGATTTATTAATTATTTAAACATTATTACTTTTAATCTTTGCCAAAGCTGCTCTTTTCTCCCTCATATGAAACTCTTTTAGAATAGGGGTGTTTGTTCTTATATTCCAACTGAATGTGAGATTTTTTCTAGGACTGTATATTCGTTGTCATAAATTTTAATATAAGCTCTGAGTAACTTTATCAAGAATGTTTCTATGAAAACATTTCTGTATTGCAAAAAGTTGTATTCATAACTATTTGAGTTATTGTTCTACATTTTTCAGCCTCTTCCCTCCTGTCTACCTTTGTTTTCTCATATTCAGTTCAAAGTCTTTTGATTGTACATAGAGATTTCTCTATGTCAATATAACCAGCCATCCAGAAAATACTCTGATTTTTTACACGACAGTAGTCAAGGACAGGGAAGAGGCCAGAGTACATGAACTCGAATCTCACAGATGGCAGCCAGGAGCTATACCCAGGAGTACCCACAGACTCACACACAGTAGTTCATTCTGACAGGATGTACTCGTTCTCAAATCCTAGATCTGACAGTAGGTCCCTACAGGTTTTATTTCTCTGAGGCCTTTGGTTATGGTTCTGCTCTAGCTGTGTACCTTGCTGAGAGTATGATGAAGCATCCTCCTCTCCATGCTCAACCTTCCACCCATGCTCAACCTTCTGGCTCCTTCCAGGTGTGTCACCACGATTCACTCACCATTAGACCAGTTTCCAGGTGTCAGCCAGTTACTGACCAGGTTTTCTTTTAGGCACCTTTCACAGTAATTCAGGACTCAGAAACAACACAGTATTTATTCTTTCATCCTTAAATATAAAAGAGATGGAAGCTGTAAATAAAGTAGAATTATTCGTGCATAATTCCAATACTAAAAAATAGACCTCTTATCCACGGCACAGCTGAAACTATGACACTGAGGGATAAACAGCTTGCATCTTCTGACATTCTCCTTCACTCAGTCTGTCAGCTTTTCCATGGATGTACAGCTCTTACAACTCATCTCTTCAAACGTCTTTCTGCAGGGCTGATCTTTGGTCCGTGTTGTTTAATCCCCCTCTTCTCAGGTGCAAAACAAAACCTCTGATGCCATCTGAGAATCCTTTCACAAGTATGAATTTGGCTCTTATATTCCAAGAGATGATTCTTATCTACGTACTTCCTTTCTGACCACATTCTATAATGATCTGTTTATATGCAGAGTTTTTTAATTATCCATCTGTTCATGCTGGCAGCAGAACAAAATTGAACAGGAAAACAGGCTGACACAATGCAATGCAGACATCTTACCAGTTGACTTTTACATCTTGCAGAAATGTTGGTCCTTGCAGACATAGTGAAACTACATATTGCCCTTTATTTGCGTGTGATACAGTCGTGGTCTATACATTCCAGGACTTGGATGACTAAGACTAGATCTGTATCTCTAGATACTAAATCTATATTCTGTATTATTATTGAACAAATGTCCTTTATTCTTCCATTTCTGCACTTGGCTGTAGTTTTGTGGAAGATGTTCATCTTCATCGATCGGTTCCTGCTTTTCTCTCTTAGGCAGCCCATGCTGATCTGCACCAGCTCCCCATGCAAATCTGGACCCCATCAGGAAGACCTTTCAAAGGATACAACTGCAAAAAAACCTGTCAGTTCCGTTAGCACCCGAGTGTCACGCGAAGGAACGGATTTAAGCATAAAAATGAGTTTTCTCAAAACTCTTCAAGTTGCTTGAGCCTCACAGCACCGTATTTTTATAACTTTGTGATCTAAGCTGACGTCATTATCCAAGATCTAGTACAATTTTGTGCTATTCCTGTTTCCGTTCTCTCCACCTCTATGAGAGGAAAAGCTGAAACCAAAGCCAAATGTGTAAGGTGGCTCCTGGCCAGATTTGGTGACAGCAACAATGTTCTCAAAGTGAGCATTCACAGCTTTGCACCTACCTCTCAGCTGCATCAGCTACTGATTCTGCAGGGCTACATCCCACCTCCTGTACCACTGCTGTTTAATTCTGATTCAGATTCTTTCCCCTTCTTGCACCATTGACCCATCAACTCTCATCTACATGTACAATGCTTCTGTCTTTTTTCCAGTAGAGCTTTGATTTCATTTAGGACCTAAGGTTCTGCTTTTGTTTGCCCTCTTAAAAACACACCTCAGTTACACTGTTCTAGACTGGTATTTCTCTGGTTTTTATTTAGTATATTGTTGAATGTGACTCTTCCAATGCATGCGACTTCATACTCCTGAATGAACTCACCAGGAATGGCTTAAATCAATAATTGCCCTAAGTCTAAATGAAAAGTGGAAGCTGAGAGGACATTAACAAAAAGCTTTCATTCTTGCACAAAGTTTTAATTAGCCATCCTGTTGATCTTTCCAGTTCAATGCCTCACAAAGGACCCAAAGCTTTTCTTTATGGACCAGCGTTTCCATTAATTTGAATTTTTTTTTTTTGGGGGGGGACAAGAAGTCATACAAAAACTTCACTGCTGCTGCTACTGGGATTTAACCAGTGTTATAAAAATAGTTTGTAGGGTAAGAAGTCAAAAGAGGAAGCATACCTGAGAGAATGCTTTGGCTGAGGATTTTTGCTTTTGTTCAGAGTTGCTTTCTGCCATGTTTTTGTTTGTAGCTTTGTTGGGGCATTGATATTATTGCAGAAGCACAGTTCTATGGCAGCAGGACTCATCTTCCTACTTGGCTTTGAAGTAACACTTGCAGAAAATAGATGATTTTAATATATATGTGTATATATACATAAAAAAAACCCCAAACAACCCCAGACCCTACATGTTCTCTCAAAGATCACTATAAATACTAGAATTAAAGATCTTTTTTTCTTCCAGTACTGCTAGCTGTAAGATGGGCCAAGTTTGGGTTCTAAAGAAGGAACAATCACCCTTTTTTAAAGAAGTGAAAACCCAAACCAAAACCCACAAACAAGCTGAAAAGTAAAGTGGATTGACAGCTGTTCAGAACATTATTACTGAGACCCTCTTTCATGAGGCATGTTTGTTTCTGGTATTTCATGGTGATTGTTGGCAGTGGTTTTTCTTCTGCAGTTCTGTATGACTTTGAGTATTTCATCCTTGCATGGCTTATGAAAACTAAGTATAAACACCAAACTAGCACAGCTCTCGCAGAACAACACTATTTCTGCAATATTCATCATAAGCTCGTTCTTCGTGGTTCCAGTGCTCTTCTGGAATTTCAGTGTTGTCCTGAAGAGAAGCATGAGGTTATAAAACAGGCGGCACATAAACATTGTTACGCTGATCACATACACGGCAGGGTAAGTACGGATGTGCTGTTGTAAGGCTGGAGCTTCAGCAGGTGCTGCTTTAGCCAAGAGAACAGTAAAACAGAGTATCTGAAGGAACAGTGGGATTCCAAACCCAAATGTGAATTTAATGATCTCGTATTCAGGCCATGCAAACAATGGATCTAACTGGCAGTCTGTTTCCAGGTGATAGTTGTCAGTGCCAACCAGCACTGCCTCAGTCAGGGACAAACAGAAGGTGTATGTGAGAACAATTCCAACACACAGGATGGGTCTCTGGGTGGCTTTGCAGAGAGCAGTCCGTGGTGGAAATCTCTTGAGTAACAGTATGAGAAGCGTCAAAATGAAAACATACTGAGAATTGAAATAACTGAAGTTGAAAAAAAATGACAGCACGTTACAGGTGAGGTGGGTTGCTGTTAAATAGTCGGGTCTAGTAATGACAGTGAATGACAAAAAAATCATTACAATATTGCTGATGGTGAAGTGTAGAAGAAGCAAGTCCAAGTTTTCTATGACTCTGTGCTGCACATAATTCTTTATGAGAACAATCAAAATACATATGCCAGCTATTAATCCTGTGGGCACAAAAAAGGCGATGTAGCAGTGCATGAGTCTGGATATGATGTTTTGAGAAGCTATGATGTCTTCAATTTCTTCTGGGGAGGTGAAAGCCAGGTTCTTGCTTGGGTAGCTGATCCATGTCATGTTGTGAGAAGTCATCCTTCCTTCTGGTTTCCTGTTCAAAGGAGTTTGAAACTGAAATGGAAAAGGAAGGTGAAACAGGTTTAAAGTACAGTTTTAATATCTAATTTGTGCATTAAATATGTTATGTGCAGTCAGGGGTATGAGCCATTTGTTCACAATAAATGTAGTAATTTTTTAGGTAGGTTTTACCCTATGCTAATTTCAAGCTAACTTGCATAATATTTTTAGCCAGAGAAATCATCTTTTTATTTTTGGTGTGGGTTCTGCTCTTACCACTCCCCCCTTTTCCTCTCTTAGTGCAGCCAGGGCTTTTCCTGCAGCTCAGCCTCGAACACGACAGCCAGGATCCAGCACACTGGTGTCGCCTGTGGAATATATGGGAGTTGGCTGTTTGGGTGAGGAAGGAATTGGCTCTGGGATTAGGTGGAGCTGCTTTTCCTCAGCATCTTGCCAAAAAAGGCCAAGGCAGTGCACAGGGCAACTCCAGTGTGTGGGCAGCAGCCACAGCCACAAAAAGCTGCACTGTCCTGTTGCAAGGCGGGGAATTTTGGACAATTTGAACCCAGCTGCCAGTGGGAGCTTGCTGAGGAAAATGCAAAGACAATCACAATATGAGGCACGAGCCACATTCCTTCCTTTGTTTTAGTTTTGTTTCCTTTCTGTTCTGAAATAAAGCCTTTCATAACTGCAGTCTGTACTGAGCAGCCCATATAAAATTAATGTGAGTGTTTAAGAACAGTTATGAACAAACTGCTTTTATACTAAAACATATTTATACATTAATAACGCTGTCATTTCTTATATGTAGCTGTTGCATAAAACTGCAGAAAATAATGCTTTTCTGCATGCTCAACTTGGAGAAAACAATTACTGGTGCATTATAAACCTATTGATAAAGTTTTAGCAAGGAACATATTTTACAACTGTGTTATAAATTCCTGAAAATAGGGAATTTTAAGAGTAATATCAATAGGCTGTTAGCTGTAATGACTCTGTGATATATTGATATAATGATTCTGCTACTGTATAAATGTTTGGAGGCTCCTTTTTTTTAAGCCAAAATGCTTTTATAGGAACATAATATGTACTTCTGAAAAACTGAGTGTAATGGATATGGATATATACTTTTTATAGACCACCTAAAAGCACAATTAACTCAATTTCTGAAAGAAAATTTCTATGTACCTTATACTGATTGATGCAGAAAATAGCATTCTTTTTTTTAGTAGCAAAGAATATTTTTAAACACAAGATAATGAACTCCTACTAATGAATTTGGAATGTTTGATTAAGGATGCTTCTTAGTACTGGAAAGAGTTAAACATATATTTACAGTGTAGAGTGTTTTCTGGGAAAAAATTCTTGTTTATTCGTAAAGATTTCAATTTTCTGTTAGAGTTTGGTGTTTTTACTTTGTTCTGTTGTACATACAGCAGGTCTGAACAAGTAGGCAAAGACAGGATGGTGGAGTTCTTATAGAAATTTCTATACAGTCATACTAGTAAGAAGTGATTTTCTTAGTTGTACATAATGCCTTTTCCATAAAGGGAGTCTAGTGATGTTAACTCTTAAAGTGAAAGTAACTTTAAATTGGTAAAAGTTCATAAAGATGCATTAATGTTTTTAAGCAGTGCTCATTATAGATAAGTCAGTGTCTTAATACTATTTGACAGTTAATTTATGGTTGTTACCTCTGACACTACTTCACATTTCTGATATTTCTAATCTGTCCTCAAAATTGGAATTCTAATACTGGTTTTAATTAGAAAAGTTGACTTATCAAAGTGACTTTGATTAAATGTGTATATAATCTTATATAATTATAATTTCATTTATAGAAAACCGTGGAGTTATGTTTTGATTCAGCAGTGTTCTTTGTCCCCTTTAAAAGACAGTTTCTTCCTTTCTAGAAAAGGTTATTTTCTTAGAGATTCTACTACACGAAGGACTGATGCACCCAGGGAAGATTTTTTTGTGTTACAGGTGCACTCACAGGAGGGGAAAAGTTGATTAGTCAGACTCTGTTTATGTTCTGATCTCTGAGCTCGACCTACACCATGTAGGAATGAACTGATGGGCAAAACTGGTGGAAGTCTCTGAAGCAAGTCAAGAATTAATATAATTTTGAAGCTTAAAAATAGTTTGTTAAATATGAACAATCTTAAGAAAAATGGTATTAAATTCTAACTTCTGCAATTCATTTATTCTTAAATACTCAGCAGAGGGAAACAGTTTAAGTCAAGTTTTGACCTTCTATTAGTAGAGAGATTTGAAGCTTGATCTGGTGAAGGATTTGGTGAAGGTAATTGTGGCCACTTGAGCATCTGAGAAAGTTTGTTGTTATCACCCCGCACTGTAGCTTCAAGGTTAAGAAATATTTACATTTTGAGCTGTTCCATGGGAGCCTACAGTGTCACCTTCTAATCCCATCAGGCCTTTTGCAGGGCTGAACATGAGATTTCAGCTCTGGCACTGTGAGTATCTCCATTATCTTCTCAACAACCATGGGCCAAATAACTGTGCTCGTCCTCCTTGCAGAGAATCTCAGAATAACTCAGCAACATTCAACTTTTCTGGAAACATAATTGCAAAGGAAACAAAGGATGTAGTTTGTGGTTTCACAGGAAATCATATATGGCCCTACATCAAATTACAGGAAAAACAAGATGCCAAAACTTAGTTAAATTTGCTCAGGACCTGACCTTGGTACTGAGACTGGGTTCAGTTTTGACCATAGCAAGGGTATTTTTAATTGTATTTAGCTGCTCTTTGGGTGTTTAAGACGAAGTAAGGAATATTAAACTTAATGCAGCATATTCCAGTAGTTGCAACTTATTGTGTAAGCAAGTGCATCATCTTGGTTTCTCTTTCTGTACCCTCCAGTTTGCACATTGTGATATTTTAATGATGGACCAGCACAGTACTAAGGAGAGGCTGACAACGTGTTTCAGCCTCATTTGTCATAGATGTCAAGATGAATGCCTGAAACAGTTTCAGTTGTAACCACAGACCATTACTTAACATAGTTGTTAAATAATATCGATGATGTTACTCTTCCTCTCCTAAACATTGCTATTCTAACATAGATGTGTTTTAACTTCCTTCATCTGAGGAGGGATTTAAACTAAACAAAAGTAATCTATTCAACCTAGAATTAACATGCTTGCTTGGGGGAAATAACAGTGCAACTATATGATCAATGTAAGTAGTAATATTCTGAGCTAAGGAAAAATTTCTAGGTGTTCTGTTTTAAAGGGAACATCCCAAAAATCACTTTAGGATTCCCACACAACAAAATTTCACCAAAACAACAAACATCTGTGGCTTTACTGTGGTTAGTGAGTATGAGCATAATTCATGATTGAATTCAATAAAGTGTTTATCACAGAAGAAAAAAATATCTGCTAATAGTTTGTAGTTTATTCAGAAATATTTTTAGTTGTCAAATAAGATAAAAGTCAGTTTCCCCCCCTTCAAATTATCCCTAGAAGCTTACAAAAAATCACAGTGATAATGTCAGACTATTTTCTTATTCGATTCTGGTGTCTCACTAAGTATTTAAAAGAGTAAAAGGCAATTTTGAGTTCCAATTTTGATAGGAAAGGCTCATGTGCAGGGGGCTGCAGTCAGACATCCCAGTGCTTCATACAAGCTGATACATGTGGACTCTTCTCTCTAAAGTGGTCACACCTCCATAGATATTTCTGACTTATGGCCTTATCCTACAACCTAATATTTCAGTGCAATTTGAGGATAGAAAGCACTTTCCAAGGTGCATTCTCACCACCTCGTGAAGTGGCTGCATTAAGGTTTTCTAACTGATATTATGAATTGGGCCCTGTCAGAACAGCCTGACTCCTTTGCAGCCTCTGCAGGTGATGGATTGGGAATGGAATGGATTGCCATCCACAGATGGCATAACCTCTCTGTACATTTGTTTACATGGAAATGGGGAGCTTTAGAGATTCCTGTGACTGTAAGATGCTCATCTATCATGTAAAGCAACTCTTGAGAAATTGTAAGTCTTTACAGTTTTAAAACATTACCAAAGCATTAAGTTCATTCCCTGCACTAAAGCAAATGTATGCTTAGAATAACAATGGGATGAAGGAGCTCACAACTTCTGCTGGAGCAATGTGAAGATGTTTCCAAATTTTTATAGACTTTTGGTAATACTAATATAATTTAAAATAAAAATATGTGTTCCAAGGGGGCAGCAGAGGGTGGCTTATTTTTCATGTGATTTTTTTCAGAATCTTCATACAACTGACCACATTTCTTGTCAAAGTACTTTGAGTTTCCATCATATAAAAATGAGGAATTTATTATGTCATTTTCCTCTGCTCTGAGAAAATATGGCATTCCCTCAGTTCTTGTCTGGTTCTTGGATTTACTGCAGGGACCTTTTTTTTTCCCCCCAAACTCATGTAATGTTTATGCTCTGCTTGGCAGAGGGGCCTTGTCCTTTACTCTTTTGCTGGAATCTGTCAGCTTAGAGGGCAACTACCTCACGACCTGAATTAATATTTTTTTTCCTCATAACTTGCTGTAACATAAAGTGGCTTTGTTATTTCTATTTACTGGTAACTGAGAGTAATATGCAGTGTGTCATAGCTCACATGTACTGAAGCTGTGGTGGAAGCTTATTCCTGTTTCTCCCAAGATTAATTAGTGAGGGAAATCTGCAATATGCTACTTGCATTATCTTTCTCTGTGTTGTCATGCTGCAATATTTTGTCCCTTTACCTCAGCCCCCCCACTTTAATTGGCCATCATTCATATGTTATGAATCCTTCCTTAACTTCATATGGCCTCGCTTTTTTCTTGGGGGTTTTTTTCCCTCTTCATATCCCAGCTTCACCACTATAATTTAGCAGTTAAATATGTTTGATTTTTGCTTCCTGAAGCACAGTGAATACGTTCCCCATCACTTCCAACAGATGGGGCTGAGCAGTGAGTGCAGTGTTCAGTAAGCAGTTTAAAAATAGCAAGTTGTGAAAGGACTTTCAGTATTGAGAGGACCCAGTCCCGAACACTTCAGTGGTTTTGGGCTCCCCATCCCCACTTTGATGTTTAACTTTCAAATGGAGAGCTTGGTTTCAAAGAAACTTGTGTTTATTTAAAGTGTAGAAAGAAGAGCTCCTAAAGCAGGGAGTTTCTCCCTGGCAGCCAGAACTCTTCCTCTCTAAAACGTTTGGCTGGGCAGTCCTTTTGCATTCTGTCACCAGCCTTTAGAAGGAAAATATTCTTTCATCCAGTCATAAAGCAATACACATAATGCTCCTTATGAAACTCTGCTCTTGGTGGGCATGTCCTCCATTGACTTGTGAAAACACTGCACGTAATTTGGGGGGTGAATTTGTCCTTTAGGTTTGCACTGCATCTGCAAAGTTAAAAGAGGGGGGGCATCTTGCATAAGAGACTGAAATGTGAAATACTGTATTCATCTGTCTTGTAAAGTCACAATTCCTGCACTTGGGCGAGTATCTGAACTTGTAAAGGTTTAAGAAATCCTACCCCTAGCTTGCAAAAAATTACCAGTTCCTGAGAAACCAAGAGCTTTTAGTTTTACTTTTCTAGAACATAAGCTAATCAACAGTAACATAGTTTCCAAGAAGCATTGCTCACGTGTTTCCTGTTCTATACAATTCCTGTAGTGTGGTATCGAGCAATGCCCATCCTTTAAAAGACTGGATTTAGGCAACAGTTGGAGTCTTTTTTCTCCAGACCACTGGGCAGTATTTCATCATCCAGCTCCCATCGGTTCAACAGGAGTTAAGTACTTACTGGAAGACAGTCTTCACATTTTCTCTATTTAATGCCCGGCTTTATTATAAATTTCAGCTTTATTAAACATATCAGCCTTCTGAAGATGTTTCCCAGATACAGTAGGTTAGTTTGTCTAGTTCAAATGTTGTTAAAGAAGGGAAAACTAAAAGCTTTAAATTATAACCTCAGCTTCACAATTTGAGCCTCTTGTGATGAATAAAGCATTGCATATTCAAAGTAATATAAAGCACTTACCTTTTCAAGAGAATGCTCCACAGATACAACAGGCTGAGACTTTCACTGTAAAATGCCAGATGAAATATAATTGTTGTTTGGAGCTTATAACCGTTTTTATTTCTGTAGAAAGCAGAGTGTATAGATTAGAATAACTTCTTTAGCTGCTGTACATCACGATGAAAAATCCAGGCGCTTGCTGACTAAAAAAACATTCAGTTCTGTAAAAAGGAAACAGGAACTTGTTGAAGTCATTCAAACCATACACGTTGCATGTTTAGCAAACCTATGGTTTCATCATGTGACTTTAAAGTTCAAATTATCCTCTGCACTGAGATATTTTAGAACAGAAAAGTAGTGTTTGTCCCTGCCATTTCTAAGTGTGTGAGGCCATCCAGTGGATTTTATTTTCCTGTTCCTGAAGTGATCCCACACGCACTGACCAGCCTTCGCAACTGCATTTTTTTCCAGTGCGCTGGTTGAAGTGCTTGAGGTCTAGAAAAGGAAAAGCCTGTTGAATAAATACCATGCAAGGCCCTTTGCTTAACATGACAAAAACTTGATACAAAGCAGGGCATGTAAAAAATATTAAGACCCTTTCTTAAAAATAGGTGTCTTTCTACTTTTCCATGGGTTGGAACATTCCCAGTATTGTATATGTGCTATAAATTATTTTTCCAGATGCTCTGCAATGACCATGAGGTGTTAAAAGACAGGATTTTGAGCCTGGAGGATGTTTTGGGTCTGGCTCGGCATCAGTTGTCTTAGTGACTGTTGAATAGTGTTCTTAAAACCTCAGATAAAAATAGGCAAGAAAGGGTTGGCTCGTGATTTTTTTAGTGCATGCAGCCTGTCACCTTATTCTCACTAGGACTGAGGGCTGTGCAGAGAGCACACCAAACTGTGTGAGCATAGTCAAAGGATTGTTTTGGAAATTACAGAAAAATTTCTGGAAGTTTTTGCTCATCACCTTGTCCTTTCAGCTTCCAGAATGGATCAGGTGTGCACTTGAGGCAATGCTGAACAGTTGAAGCATCTGTTTGTTGCTGTACTTCCCATTGAAGTGCTTTGATTGATAACCCCGGGCTGTGCTGAGGGCAGGGGGGGACTAAAATTATTTCTTGGCTGAGGGTCACCAGCAAACCACTGGGGTTTGTACATTTTAGAAGTTGCATTGGGTGGGTGTACACAGCGATATCTGGCTGTGCCCTTTGTGATTATGAGTAAAATAAAGGCAAATCAATGACTGCAACAAACGTTTAAGGAATATTCACAAAGGTTTGAGTGACTCTGAGTTAATTAGCAGTGGATGAGCAGGGAGTAACCCCGGTGCAGATAAGCCCTGTCACAGCAGTGGTAAGACCACGTTTCCTGTTATTGAGTAACCTCCGTTCTGACAATGCAAGAGGTGATACAGCTGAACTCCAAGGGAGCTTATCCTCTAATGATTAAATTATATAAATAGAACCGGAAAAGCAAAAAGGGAGAAGCTATTTCTTATGCCTCCTGTCTTTAAAAAGAAAAAGTAATCAAAGAGGAAGCTCCCATCTTCATAATTCTGTTCACATTTACAAACATTAGTTCATACTTTGGCTGCAACCTGTATTAAGCCTCGTTATTCAGCGGTGTGTAGGGGGCAAGAACATGTTTCCTGCTTGGAATCTGGAACAAGCAGCACAATACAATTCCAGAATGCAGACACAGATTCAGAGAATCACACATCAGAAAACACCCATTTTACAGGTGTGTTCCAGACACCTTGAACAAACCTGAAACACATTTGGAAACCATGTGGAACATGTTTCTAGGCTTGTTCAAACACACTAGGACCTGAAACATGGCTGGAACACACCTGGAACACACCTGGAACACACCTGGAATGTAAATGAATTTTAATGGAAATGAAGTTAAATGAATAATGAATAATGAAGTGAAATGAAATGAAATGAAATGAAATGAAATGAAATGAAATGAAATTTGTGACCTTGATTAAAACACTGTGGAACATCAGGCCTTTGACATTAAAAAGGACACCCCCAGACAAAACCAAACCAACAAAACCCCAAACCACCAAGCCCCAAAACATGAGGGAAGTTGTACATAGAACTAAGAATTACTAGCTAGAAGAAAGTTAAAGGAACTTTGTGTATGGATGAATTCTAGAATAAAACTCCCTTGCATACCTTTATTGTATTATATTCTCTGCATGTTTGGTTTTGGGAGGGTTTTTTGAGTGTGGTTTTTAAAATGGAATTCAGATGCTTCTGCTGATTTATAAGGTACCTGGAGCTATATGAAATTGTAAAATTTGATAGTCTTTCTCTCTCTGCTAGGAAGGGGTTAGAAAAGCCCAAGTTGGTGATGTGTATCCATAAGAACTGGTATTAATAATTCCCTGTGCCTCAGAGGCTGCTGTAAATCAACATTTCTTCCTTTTATCTTAGAACAGCCATGCTTGGTGCTCTGTGACTGCTGCCTTCACATCTCAGGGTTGCTTGCCCATGATTCACTATTAGCAATTTTATATTGGCTTATTTGAGCACTGTTTGTAATGCAAGTTGTTTTATAAACAGCGTTTTATTATTATTACTCTGCAGTAATGTTTCTATCAATCACAAAATAAATTCCTCAGTAGGGGTAAATCATCTGTGTAACTCAGCTACAAGGGCTCAAAAATTGCCTGTATTTGCTAATAATACTCTACTTCTGTTAAAGGGTGGAAAAAAGCTTTTTTTAATTGCAAATTTTATAAGAGAGCTGGTCTCTGCATAGCACTGCAGGTGCTAGAATGATTATTTAATTGCACATAGGCTGACCTGAAAAATTTCAAATGTCTGTATTAATTAAGTATGAAATCTATTTCACTGGGAACTAGTGAAACCATAACTTAATTAGAAGGATTGCAATACTCTGGAGCTGAATGGGAATGGCACTTCCTATGGTCTTGGATTGGAGCATCTTGTCAACCACAATGACCAGTACCAGATGTTTCATAAAACAATACAAGAAACATGTGCTTTTTTAGAAATATTTCTTCCTTGTGAATAATCAGACCTTATAGCATGGTTAAATATCCCTCTGTTAGGTTCAAAACTAAAATTAACCATTGCTGAGGTTTGTTTCCTGCAACAGAATTGTCTCTTACATGCCTCACTCTCACAGCAGCAGTTGGTTGTGGAAGTTGAGGTTAATTTTGTTTCTTCTTACAAATACTTGCAGCAACACCCTCACTGCCTGCAGACAGGACCAGTTAGTATAAATCTGTGTTTAACCAGAAACTGGGACTGATTTTTTCCCCCCTTAACAATTAATTTAAATCTTTTAACTAATTTTACAGATCTTTCGGGAACTTCAAGAACATTCTGCTAGCGGCCACCAGATGGAGTTTCTGAAACAGCTTTGATAACCCAATACTAGCATTTATTTCAAAATGATCTTTTAAATGTTTTGGAGATAAGAAAGAGTTGCAGAAGCTTAAATTTGCAAATTTTTTTTTGCTAAAACTAGGCTTTTCAATTCACTTTGTAATTAGTAATTACATTGGGTTTGGCGAGGTTTTGGTAGTGGAGGTGGGGAGAGGCTACAGAGGAGGCTTCTGTGAGAAGCTGCCAGAAGCTTCTCCTGTGTCTGATAGATCCAGTGCCAGCTGGCACCAAGATGGACCCATAGATCAGATCACTCAGAATATTCTGAGTTGGAAAGGACCCACAAGGATCCTTGACCCGCCACTGGACAAGGCTGAGCCCATCAGTGCCAGTGGCAGCACCTCTGGGATAATATATTTAAGAAGAAGGAACAAAGTGTGCAAGTACAATTAGATAAAATAGATTCACCTTCTGGTTGTCTTACCTTGAAGAACTTTTGATAGAAAAAGTTTTTTAAAATATATTTTTATACCTAATAAATTCACCTAATTTCATACTCCACTTATATACTTAATTCTGATAAGAATCTGATGTTTTAAAATATTTTACTCTTGTGTTCTGCCTGCTTTAGACTGTGAATAACTTTGACTGTTCTTGTACATGGAATTAGAAGTGCCAGTTCTTTAGAAGGAAGGAATATAAGGAAATCATATGGACTTCCAAGTTAAGGGAAGGACTTGGTGGGAAGAGAGGAGGATGAAATAGGAGAGAATACATCTCTGCTCTCCTGATGGAAAAAGAAGGTATTCAGCATATGTCAAAGTGTTTTGATATAGAATGGAAAGCTAAAGGAAATACAACAGAGCAAACATTTCACACTTCAGCCTTGTTGCCGTGACAGTCTGCACAGCTGGGCTTGTACCACTAGAGTGCTTTCACTTGGAAAAAGTATTGCATGAGATATTTTAGAAATACACAAGGTTTTGCTTATTAAGAAACTTAATTTAATCCATGAGCATCTGTTTCGGATTCATCAGTGCATTGAGCTCTTTACAGCTGCAGAAACTTAGGCAAGAATCAATTCTTCTCTGAGTCCTTGGCCCACAGCGGAACTGAGAGCAGCACTTGGGCAACTTCTGCTTTTCTTTGGTCTTACCAGTCCTGTGCTGCTGCAGTGAAGCTCACGAGAAGGTCTCCAGCCTGGACACTGTGCTGCTTTCATTTTTATTTAGCAATGATAAGTGGGGTATTATCTATGCACGTACCAACAGCACAAAAACAATTTAATTGAATCTCAGTTTAAAAAAAGAAAAAAAAAAAAAGAGTGTTACCTCCCTTTGAGGTTTCTGGGAGCGGTGTCATGTTTTCCTCACAACCTTGGGGCCTGTTTTCCTGTTATAATAGTTGAATGAGTATTTTCTGATTATGCTTAGTATTTCTGAGTATGCTCCAAAATGTAGTTGTAATCTTGTTGTATTGACAGAAAAGGGCAGATTCAGATGCCATGTCAGCCTGGTTTGTACTGGTGTAAACATCTTGACTTTGCTGAACCTGATCAACTCTTTTTCCTTGCATTTATGTAGAAGTTCTCCCTTCACAAAGCTGTGGGCTTGTGAACTTGCATATGACTAACTCGGTTCTCATTGAAGATCCTTCAAGCCTGTGTTATATACAAGGGGTTTTACTAATCCAACTGAGAAACAGCCTTTTTGTGTACGTTGATTGTATCTTAAAGCTCTATGGAATGAAGGATCAGGAAATCACTGCTCTGTGTTTGTTCAGAGATGCTCTCCTATTTGAGTAACAGAAAAATCCTCTAAACCATTGTATGGAAATAAGGGAATCTTGTCAGACACTAGGCTTTCACTAACTGGTGTAGTATTGCAGCTCCCACTCTGACAGTTGCAATTTTCATTTATTTCTCACTGAGACTTAAAACTCAGAAGTGCCTTGGACTGACTTTTTTTTTTCTAAAGGAATTTACCAATAACTATTTTAAACAGAGTTTGCTATTATTTGCTGTCTTCCTACACTTTACAGGAAATTGAAAGGGAACAAATGAATAATTTGGTAAGTATAACCAGGAAAACACTTTCATATATGTGGGGTAAACTAACTGAGCCATGGTCAGTTATCTTTTGGTTTTATGCAGTGGTTACTGCAATAAATGTGCTATGAGGTACATTATATTCTGAAAGCTACATTTTCTTTGGCATGACAGAGGTGTGGGTTATTGTGTTATGTTGTTCTGGGAACCAAAAGGTGTTCTGCAGGGAGCTGACTGTGGCAGCACAAAGGAGAGGAAGTTGTCAGGATGTGGGCAATGCATACATTAATCTCCATCCTTGTATTTTTGTGGTGCACTGTTACTGTCTTACAAGTTGCAGGATTCTTTACGCTGAAAAAATCTGGGAGAGTTATGTGCCTTTTTGCTTTCATTCTCAGCCAACTTCATGCTGATGAATAATGAGATTTTAATGATGTCAAAATTATGGCCTGGAAATCTGATATCCAAGTCATGAAATTTGTTATGTTTGATTTAGTGAAGCAACACAGGTTTAACCTTGTCTGCAATAGGTTTTTATCCAGAAAGCCAAAAAAAGTTCACACATCTCACTGACCAGATACTTTTTATTGAGAATGTATTATGAGTCAATAGTTCCTTTATGAAGCTTTCCAGAAAGTCCATTTCTGTAGTATTTTGACATGATATTGGAGGCCGCAGCTCTTCATTGTAATAGAACCAGAAATTTTTTAGTGGCTGATCACTTTCTTCCATTAACTGAATTTACATCTTCAGAGACCAACCCAATTTGATTCTGAAACTTTTGAAACTAGGACCTCTACTAAGTTAGTCAACAAGGACCTGTCTTGAGTTAGCTGTGTTAATAACTCAAACAGAAGCAGAGCACGACATTTTTGTTAGTTCATTGATTTGACTCAATTAGCGGTTCAGCAAGAGGGCTATAAGCCATAGATCAACTCAAATATTAAGTTTAATTCTGTGAGAAAATAACACTGTTAATAATGGCACTTAACTAGTGCTTACTTTCTAGTACACAGTATATACATATAGAAGCATACAGTACACCTTCCTGTTCAGAGGTTTACATTTAAATTATACACTTTAAGAAATAATTTAATAAACTCTTTGCAAATTCTTTTTACATCAGTAGGCTGATTTCTATCTTGCATATATACAGTATTTTATTCATATTTATTTAAATGTGAAATAGATAAGCCCCTATTTACAGTCATCAGAAACCTTCAGGTATTTGAAATGGAAAGGCCCCATTCTCGAGAGCTTTGTAATTTGTCCATTAAATTTCTCCCTAGATTAAGATAACATGTATTTCCTTAAGTATTTTACTGCACTTGCTCCTCTACTGTTCTTTGTATAAATATTGCAAAGCTCTCCCTTTCTGGGATACTGCTTTTTAAGAGATACCATGTGAGGGTACTGCAGTAAGTCCAGAATTTTCTTAAGAGAACAGCAGCCAGGCAGGTCCATGGCACAGTTGCTTTGAGGCAACTAATAGATCAAATTATCTCTTAAAAGAGGTTGAGTGGATACCAGTCTTGTTCATTAAATTATCAAAGTTGTTTGTATCTATGATTGCCATCACATTTAGTATTTATCAAGGATAAATGCAAACATATGTAGCTCTGTTGCAATAAAAAAAAATAGGAAAAAATCAGATTTGATATTTCAAGCGTAAATTACATAAAACCCTGTCTTTCTCCATCTCTTATACAGCAGCTTCCATTCAAATAATTGAATAATATTTGGGTCATCATAAAGGAGTCACACAAATGAAGTAAACATGAGTGTAGAACGGTACCAGCTATACAAGTCCAAGCATGGATGGGAACAGGAGAGAAATGGAAGTTAAATAAATGGGGCAGAGAAGTGAAAAAGATAAACGATAGAAGAGCCATGATCTGAAACTGGGAATTTAACACAGAGAGAAAGGAACAGAAATAAAGGCAACAGTCCTGTTGGAGACAGAAAGTAAGATGTCTTAAGAGAAGGAGGAAATGGAAGTAGGGAAGCAACGTGGAAGTTAAAATTACACTTCATGCTGCCTGTTCAGCCACACTGTTCTGGCAGTGTCCCAGTTCTGAAAGCCCCTATTCACACCAGATAAGGCAGTTCCTCCCTGCTGGAACTCCTCCTGCATAATGGGACAGAATTTCTTTAACAGATTTTACGTGAGTGATTTAATGTGGTGCATTAGGAAACCTAATTTTCATCAGATGGGAAGGAGGAATCTCTTTGCTTGACAGCTATAAGGAAAGATTTTTTTTTTCTTAAGCATTTCTGTGTGGAAGTGAGTTTGAATGACCAAGATGTACAGAAATTCATAGAAAACCTCACAAGAGGGAAAAAAATCAGCCAAAACATCCAGTAATTGTATCAGCATAGAGGCACTATAAATGAGTGTGTGAGCTGGACAGAATGATAAAGAACAGCTTCATTCCTTAACATGGTTTTTATCAGTGGGCTAAAACTATGAAGTAAACCGATGTAGTTATGCTGGATAGTTTTTGTGTGGAGAAAACACCACAGAAGTAAGATTATTTACTGTGTAGTCTTTAAGGGGTAAAAAGATTTCAATAAACTATGAAAAGTTGTTAAAAAAAAGGCTAATGGAGAGTCTTCCACCAAAATGCTGACAACTTAAAGATGCTTGTATATGAAGAAGATAAGCAAAGATGACTATGAGAAGAAATTGAGTAATGTTGAAGGGAAAAGGTATGAAAAGTCTGTTCCTCACCTGCTTTCCCCTTAGCACTTAAGGATGTGCCTCTGCTGACAGATAGGACCAGCTATCAGATGAGATTGTGCTCTAAGCAATGGAAAAGATTCAGATCTGGTTTTGCTTCATGTTTTTATTATACCTGAAGCTTGAAAAGCCACATTTTTTGCATAAAGTCACGTGGAATTTGAACTGTGTTGTGACAGATTAAGCAACAAAACAATGCTGTGGTGTTGCAGGGAGAGTAACAAAAATGTCTCATGGCCCCCAAACCAGTGGGAGAATCTCAGTTCCACTTGTACCCCCTCCGTCATTAATAATGCAACAGCAGCACGGGAACAAGCAGTTCTTGGGTCAGTGCTTTGTAGTTTGTTGTTGTGGGTAATTATTTATGTGCTTCCTGCAGCATGTTTGTGGTTCTTATGTATTTCATCAAACCAGTAAAATTTGGTGATCTGGGCTGGATTTCTTCATCCCAATTGTGAAATACAGAAACTAGACTTTACTGTGTATCCAAGAATCCCACTGGGAGGCACTTCCATTTCTGAGAGGTCAGCAAAGGCTGATGCTGACTGGGATTCCTAGATATTACTCCCATTTTAAAACCTTGTATATATTGAGGAATTTTATATGGTTTCCAAACCTTTAGTGATGCCCTAGATTAAAGAGAGTTTAATTTATTTGTTGCAAACATATCCCTTGAAAATACAAAATGTTAATCATAAACATATTTATTTTTTAAGATAATTACTCTCATTACATGAACATATGTGGACCATAACACTTAGCCAGACAATCTTTACTAGTTAAATTCTGATTTAACTTTGTAAACCACTGTGTCCTTCATTTTCATATGTGGAACAAACATCTTTAGGTTCCCTTAGAATTAGACAATAAATATTTCTGGATTCTTGAAATGTTTTAGGATGCAAACAAAGGACTGGAAAATTAAAACACATTTTTGTTAATTGTTATAGCTAGGAAAAAAAATCACTTTACTATAAACTTTAAAACAGGTTAGTTGGTGTGAGAAAATAATTCCTGAAAATGGTAAATTAGGCTTCTTTTAGAGGGATTCAGTGATGGAGAAAGAAATTAAATAATTTAATTTATAATTAACATTTACTATTTGGGCATGTATAATTGGATCATATGATCTTTAGTAAAGATCATCTATATAATCTTCATTGAAAAATGCTATTTACTTCATCAAGGATAGCACTATCACTTCTTTGTACAGAAAATAAGGTAATACCTTTTTCTATACAAGATACAAGGTGCTGTGTCTTCAGTCAAGACTTCAATAAACTGCTTAGTGATTTCTTCAGACAGGAAGATTAGAGACATGAAGACAGAGTTTGTAACCAGTTCAGTGCACTGAAGGTATCGGATGTCACAGGTATTGCAGCACACTGGCCAGAGCCTCACGCGACTTCAGCAAACAACTGTTTGAAAATTAAGACTGTTGCATTCAGCTGCAATGGAAGCTCCTTCCAGCCTCTTGGTTGGGACTCTTTCATGTCTCTGAGTGCCAACACAGCAGTATCACAGTCCCAAGAACACCAAGTACTGCAGTAACAGAGCACCAAGGGGGTTTGTCACACCTATGTCATGACTTGCTGTACTACTGTGCGCTCGTGAGAACACCCTTGATTCCCACAGTGTATCTTTTTAAGCAAACGTCGCAATTTGTTGGGAAAGTTTTTGTTAATATATCTGTAGAGCAGAGGCATTACAAAGCTGCTTGAGAAAGCCAAGAATTTTGATAATATCGTGGTAAAATGCAATATTCGAATGTGATTTATATCCGCAATTCTTCCTTGCAGGTTAGTAAATGTGCTTACCAAGAGAATAACATAATAGGGTGTCCACAGCGTGAACTGTGTGCAGACTGTGGCAATCAAAAGCCTGTGCACTGACGGATCCAACCGCCCAGTGTCTTGATCCAGTGGCGTGGCCTCTTTGCGTATCCGCAGGATTAACGTGAGCGCGTAGAGTACCGCGATGGCCGGTACGACGTACCCGATGAACACCATGATGGCATCCGCTGCCTCTTGGTTCTGCATCTTGGAACACTCAATTATTTTGGTGGACACGTGATTGCAGACGTAGAACAGGAGAGATGAAAAACTCGTCAGCATGGCACCACCCCAGATGAACCCACAGACATGTTTGGTGTTGTACACACTCGACATGTAAGTTCTGGGTAGAGCGCGTTCGATGTAGTAGTCCAGACTGAGCAGTGTCGTAGAGTACATTGTAACTAAGGACGAGACGTTGAATAAAATAAGGAAGGTAATATAAACTTCATTGTTGGAATTCCAGATGGCCCATTTTGTATTGGCAACACCTAGAAGGTACATTGGTGCCAGAGCGTTGATGATGAGACCAGCAATGGCAATGTTGACAAAGTAAACATCTGGCATAGTCATGGTAGCTTTGTTGTAGAGGTTAACTAGGACCAGCAAGCCATTGTAACAAAGGCCGATTGGGAAACATATAATGAGGTAGAGTAGGGAAAAGATGGACAGTACAAGGTCGAAGTCATGGCAGAGATGCTGGTCCTCACTGTTCTCGGTACTGTTGATTAAGGCTTCACAGCTCCACATAGTGATTTTAGCTTTTGTGTCTTCTTCGCTGGTTACCAGCTTTTCTGTAGAGAGAAAAACAGTAAAGGTATTGTTGAAACATTATATTGTAAGCGAAATGCAGTGTAGTGTGAAGAAAACATTTTAAACTTGAAGATTACATGGATCACATAGATGACCTTGTTAGTCTAGAAGAAAGTCATCTGTGATTCAAAATTTTGTGAGACTAGTAAATGTCCTAAAGTTCTAACTGAAATGAAATTGGTTGCAAATGAGTTGATACAGGACACTCAACAGAAGTAAATTGCAAACTGTCTATCTTTAAGTACTGATGCAGTATATATGAATATTAGGACAATGGTATTTTTAAATTATCAAACAGTACCTTGTATATGGCTAGTAATATATAAGGGTAACTGCTGAAGAATGGAAGGATGTAAGCTGAAGCACAAATCTTTGTAATAAGATGGAGAATAGAGTTCTCTAAGGTGTTAAATAAACTTTCCATTGAAAAGATAGTTTCTTGGGAGGCACATCCAAGGCAGTATGGTGGCTGTGTACTGGATCACTGATAAAACTGACTAGAGGAAACTGGGAAGTGAGATGAAAGATTTAGGTTTTTTTAATAGGCCAGTTTGTATTCAGACTTCCAACCTATAACCATTTAGTTCTGAAAAAAAAAAACAATGGACCTCTGTAGTCCGGGGAACCTAATATCAGGGCAGCCTGACTTTCCAAAAAGGCAAGAGTTAGCTATCATTTCCTCTCAAAATAGCATGAATTCTTTAAAGTATGCTACTATCAGTTGTTATCCAGCTATCTTTGCTTTATGGTCAGTAAAGAGATAACGTTTTAACTGAAATAACTGAACTTCAAAGCAATTGTGAAAAGTCTCTTTCCAAAATGCAGAAATAAGAAATAACCTCTGAAGTACAACTCAAAACCTGCGCTTAAAATCATGGTTATGATTCCTGCCAGCTCATTTCTGGGCCAGTGTGGAGTTTATGCAGCAGGTGATTTCCCGTGTACTCTGACACTGTCACACACTCCTGTGGTTTTTTGCACACTTCCCTTTCAGCACGTACAGAAAAGTGTAAGCACACATACCTGCATTCTTTCCAGAGAGAGAGAGCAAGATTTAATCAAATCCTCAATAAACATTGTGCAATGAAAATGAATGTTACTAGACAACATGCTATACTCTGTGAACCATATGGCTGAATTACACAGTGTGGGGTTTGTAAGCATATGAATGCATGGTGCATCTCTCTAGTGCTAATTCTTTGACACTTCAGTCACAGTACAGAATTTGCCCCAAAATCACATCAACTTTCATGATTTATTTCCCATTGCAGTTGTTTTGTGTACATTTTTCTTCTAAATATCATAACCTATGCCAGAAATCAGGCTAAAAGTACAGTCATTTTAGCTGGGCAAGCAAATTTTTATTCCATTGTCCTATGCTGGCTTTCCTCAGAGAAGTGACTTCTGTGGCAGCAGTACCAGCTGCAGTTCTGTTATTTTCAACGCCTGTTTTCACCTTTGTGGGAAAACTTACTTTTTTCGTTCACTTTCTCAGTTCAGTTTTTTAGCTATAGTACTGCATATGAATGGACTGTATCATATCTTTATGTTGTCTTTCCATCCTCATGCTATTTTTGAGCACTGAAAACAACCCCGTTTGTTTTCAGGAAGCATCTGTTGTTTTAAGTTTTTAAGAAAGAAAAAGCAAAGCTGTTTTTTGTGCAGTTGAAGGGAAACAAAACTACATTGAACTGTTATGACTTGAGTCAAGCAAAGCAACAGACTGGAACCAGATATTGCAAATATATGCATTATGGTGAGTGCAAGGGTGACTAAGCACAGGCATGGATACAATCACGTAATTCCATTATGTAGGTTTATCCTTAAGCATGTAGCTTTGATTACTCCAGACTGAATTACATCAGCCACAGAGTAACTTGCCTGTATATTGTCTCAGAAGATCAACAGTCTTTGCTACCACACTTTGTATTTTACAGAGCAAGGGGATGTCTGGTTTCACAAGTGTTTTTAGTAATTACCCCTTTTTTCTTTACATAGTTTAACACAATTCTGTTTAAATGAAATAGTGATAGAAATGGCAGGTGATTCTCTGTGTTAAATAGTAATCTGACGAAAATGACAATATTTACATCTGAAATGAGCAAAAATAAAATCCAAAATAAAAATATTTTCGTAAGAAATTTTGTTGATGACTTCTAAATTACCAGGTGGGGTATTTTTGCCACTAATGCCGAAATCACCCATGTTTAATGGTCACTTACCGGCGAAGGCACTGAACCTGTTTGCTGTGCTGTGCAGGCCCAGCTCAGCATTTCTCACCCAGCCGTCTCTTTTGTCATTTCTAAAGGCAGTTTTGCCCTCACAGTTTTACCGTGTCTGGGTAAGTCCTTGCGATCCCTGAACGCGGCTTGACTCGCTCAGTCTAAGCTGACCCCCTTCCCTCTCCGGTCACAAGGAGCTCTGCACTCCCAGGTTGACTCTGTTGCATAAGTGAACGCTGCAGCCTCTTGTTTACAGTGCCCTGACTCGGCCGGCCGCGGCACTTCCCAGGTTCTCCCTGCTTTTGGACCCGGGATCAGGCTGAAAACGAAAGCCGGCCGTGGGCAGGGAGCGGGAAGCGCTCCGTGCCCGCCGCCGCTCCGCGCCCGCCGTTCCCACGGCGCGGCCGCCGCGCTCCGGAGCCTCTTACCTTCCCTTCACATTGGCATTCCTCCGAGCCGCATTCCCGAGGAAGGAAGCCGGCCGCAAGGCCCCGGCGTGGTTCTCCTTGGGAACATGGTGCTGGCCGTGCCAGCGCCCGCCTGGGCGCTGCTGCCTGCGCTGCACTTGTTTTTGCTCTATAAGTTACTCACAAGTTTCTGCTTGGCTTGGCAGCCGCCTGGCCCCTCCCTTTCCCTGTTTACAGCCAGTTTCAAGAAGTGAGAGGCTCCACTCGGAGCTGTGTTGGATCCAGCTCGCTTTTGTAGTCTCTGGGTTTCAGATTTAGCACTTAAAATACACGGGGCTGCCGGAGCGCGCAGGTTTGTGGTATTGTCATCGGCGCTGGGGGTCTCTGGGGACGCTGGAGAGGCTGTGCCATTCCCTGCGACTGCAATCAACAGCCCCTGGTTCAAGAGCGTGGGGTTTATTTTTAACCCGGGATGAGAATGTGTAGCTTTGAGGTTTCAGTTTTATAGGCAATATATCCTGAACAATCAGTATTTAAAAATTCCCGTACTACAAAGTGCACAGGTGCTTGTGGTGCTGGCAAACATGAGCCAGCTTGTAGCGCGAGGTAGGAAGAAAAGTTTCTGGGTGTTTAATTTGAATTTGGAGATTGTTTTGGTGTTGTGAAAAGGCATTACAGCATGACCCTCATTTTGTGATGGTGTTATGGGGTTCAGTTCTGCTTCCTTTTTTAAAAAGTTGATCGCTCTCAGGATTATTTGCATGTCACTCGCAGTTAATGGATGTGAGTGTATATATTTTCTACAACTTTAAAATGCATCATTTCTTGAAAGAGTTTTTGAACTGCAGGTTGATAATTTATCCCGTTCTGAGTTTTGTACTGTGGTTGTTCTGTTGTTTATACGGAAACTCCTTGGACTAATGAAATAAAGTTAGTACCTTTGAAGTGTGTTTTTAACTGATATCACCAATCAAAACAGTGTTGCCTTACTTTCTCAAAATAATTTGTCATATTTTTACAAATTTGCAGGCTTTATTCCATAGCAAATAAACACCAATGTAAAACTCCTTCATGTAAAATTAAGCAGGTGTTTATGGAATAAATACCAGAAAAACACTAAAAATGGTAACTGAGTTTGAGTTCTTCTATCTGACTGCAGTTTGGGTTGGATTTTTTTAGGTAAGGTCTGTCTGTGCTGCTTAGTTTGTATTAAAAGTTCATTATCAGTATGTAAAACCACTGCAAATCCCAAATGGCATAAATTTCCTAAGGTCCTGTTTGATACATTGTCCACAGACAGAACTGTGTATGTGCTGTGGATAACTTCATATTACAAACTGTGGCATCAAGTGTTGGTTGCCTCAAAACTTTAGAAGGACTTTAATCATCAGAAGCTGACTGGAGAAACAGCAAAGTAGGAAAGGTATTTGTGTAGAAGAACTTTTAGAGTGCTGATACTTGGCTGAAAGCCAATTTCTTTACACTCCATTAAAGCTGAAGGTGGTTTTATTTAGATACAAATTTGCATAAGGTACTTAAGAAAAAACTTCTTACAACACAGCAGGAAAAGTTGAGAGCGCTTTGTGGCAAAGATTATTTTAGAAAAGGTGCATGAAATGAACTTTAATTAATGAGAAAGAAACAAAGTGCTGCTCAGTTGTATTAGAGAGTCCATAGCTGCAGTCAGGTTTTTTCAGGCATTTTCATTCATAATGCAGCACTAAGTTGCAGAGCAGGTTGGGTCGCAGTTTGAAGCACGACCATTCTACACTCAGATTATTTTATTTGACTTAAAGACCCCAAACCTTTATCCAGCTGCAGCACTGTCTCTTTGCTCTGCAGATTTTTTTGTTTATACAATAAATGGTTTATCTACTTGCTTGCTTTGTTATCATCTATATGTTAGGTAGCTCTTACCTAGTTTATCTGACCTCTGAATATGTGTTTTCACAAGCTGTAATATCATTATAAACTGTACATAGCTAATAAAGCTGGTGCCAACAAGGCAAGTCTCTAAACAGGCCTAAGACTCATACCTTCATCATCTTTTCCTGAGTTCCCACAGGATCTCTTTATTCCTACAAACTGAAACCCAAAGGTGCTGCCTAAGGGAAGGCTGGGCCCTATGTAGAGCTTTGCTGGACAGCACAGATTTATTTCAGATCTAGACTGAGAAAACTAAAAATCTTGGCCAGAAGTGATGCATATATACATAAACCATGACTCAGTAGACTGTCAGCTCCTCATGAGGGTTTGAAAGTTTTTGAAAGTGTCATGCTAAATATTACTTATGGATTATCAATATTTCTGGAAGAAAACAGACCTGTAACTAGCTGTACCTCAAGGGGAACATTCTCTGAACTCTCAAGTGTGAGAGGATGAAGTGTCACACTGCTGTTATGTCTCAGCCTGGGTAACATGACATTTCTTTAGGCTTACTAGCTTATATACATACCACAGGGATTAACAGAAAACATGTTGGCTGGATATACAGAAAAGTAAAACTAGATTGCTCAGGTTAGATGTGAGGGGCAAGAAAATGCAGCAGTGCAGGCAAGTAGGTTTCAGAATATATTTTGCTCATGCAATTGCTGAGTTGGTGCTGTTTATAATATAATGATACAGCTCAGATAAAATGCTTTTAACATGAGTAGAGAAGAAAATCCTGCTTGATACTGGGGGCTGGGCTGAAAAACAGGCCCCTTCCAACCCTATCATTTTATGTCTTTGTGGCGCAACCATTGACCAGTTTGGTGGGTGGTAAGTTTGTAATTGATATTGGCTCCATTTGTAACATGGTTAGTTCAGTGCAACCTAAGGTGAAAGAAGGCACAACTAAATAGTAAGAATAACTGATACAAAGTAGCACTGAATATGTCTGTCTTGGATGCTTAAAAAGGAACAAATTAAAAAGCAAGAGTAGGTCAGTTGGAAGAGAGGGAGCAAGGAGTTGGCCACCCTGGCAGGTGAACTAATGGAAGAGCATGGTCCCACTGATTCCACCCTTCACTAGGCTCAGGGTTTAGAAAACCCTCTCCCTTTGCAGTATAACTTGCTTTAGTAGCTGCATAACAATAATTAAAAACAAAACCCAAGGAAACCTTTGACTCACACAATCCAACTCTTGCCTGCTCCTGCTTCATTCTGCACAATTTGAGTGCCCATTTCCACCTTTATAGCTTATTGCCTCCCCTTGGGTCAGCGTTATGCCTTAAATGTTCCTTCTGTCCAGGCATAAATTCTCATGTACATTTCCTTGTCCTTAAAAGAAGTCTTGCATTTCACATCTGCCTGGCTCTTGCTTTCCTCTTATCTCTCCCTGATGGCTCCCTTACAGTTAAAGTTGCACCTCCCACCATCATTTGCTCATATGACACACGGTATCACATCCGACTTATGACAGGGTTTCCAAGTACTCTTTCACTTCTACTTCTCTTGTTATTTTCCTGTGGGACATCCCAGGCTTTTCTTAGGCATATTGAGTCAACAGAAAAAAGTGCATTCTCAGGAACTATAAGGATGTATTTCTGTTGCATGTGGGATGAGTACAGAGATACCCGTGTTTCTGAAACTGTTCTTTGCCCTTTGCTCATCCTTTGAGGTTGCTCACTCTGCTTTTCTAGAAATTCTGACTATATTTTGTCATCAGAGCACTTCAAGGCTTAGCTCCTTCCTGTGACCTTTTTTATTAAAGTGCTCAGCTCCTTCCTGTGACCTTTTTTATTGTTCCACATACGTTGGCAACCTCTGCCACTTGTTTATCCTTTCATTCTGTGAGCACCATCTTAGTGGTAAATCATCTGCATAGCAGCTGCCTGGTCCTTCAGATCCCACTTGTGCCATGATAATCTGCTTACTGTCCCTGGCCTCTTGGGAACCTAAATAGATGCACTTTTTTTCCCCTGTTTTGATGTTTTGGTGTTGTTGCTAAATATATAAATAATATAAGGTAAAGCTATTAACATAATATAGCTGTTAGCAATGTCAGCTGCACACTTTGTTGCTATTTAGACTACCCAGCTCTTTGGAATCTGAGTTCATGTAAGGCCATGTCAGAAGTAAGTCTCTGCAAATTGCTGTCACAGGTCACTAAGCATCAACAAATGAGTTCAGATGTTCTTTTGGTTGGAAAGAAAGAAGAAAACTTGATTTTAGGTTATGGCAACTGTTTTTTAAAATGTGCATCCTCTCTAATAGGTTAGAACTACAGAACTTTCTTCTGTTTTCAGAGTTCATAGAAGATTGCTCAGAACAATGTGTCTACCCGTCAGAAATGGGTAACTGTATTTGCTTCAGTTTCTCTTCCACCCCTCAATATTTAAGCAGCTTAAAGCTTATGAGAACAGATAATATACTCCAATAAAGAAAGACAAAAAAGATCAACTACTCTGGAAACCATAATAAAAACTGCCAAGTGGTGTTTTTGAGAGCCCGTTAGATCTGTTGGAGAGAGTCACTGTGACAGTGGTCTGGAAGGTTCTAATAACCCAGTGCTACAGGGTCAAAGTTCTGTGGAGAGGAGATAGTCCAGCGTTAGGGCCCCTAAAGATTCGTGTGGAAGGAATCCCATGTTCAGACACAGATGTTATCTGCCAGGCACATTTGCCACTCTGGATAAATCCTCCTCTTTTTGTGCTGTTTGTTTCTTTGCAGTGGAGCCTCTGCAGGGGTTTGGTTGCCGGTGGCTGTGCCCTCCTGGCAGCTGCTCAGGAATGGGGCTCTGCATGGGTTAACTCTATAAACTCAATCGTGTTTTGATAAGTTCTCTCAGTGTCCCAGTATCAGAGGAGTGTGACTGGTCTCCTGCTCCACCTCTTCCCGACTCTAGCTTTATCACTGAATTCTGTAAGAGCCTTTATATGGAAAACATGACATATCATTTCTTCTTTAGCATTTGTGTGCAGCGAAAAAGAATTCACCTTAGAGGGAACAGTGCAGCTCTTAATACATCATATACGTGTGGTGGGTTAAGGTTTCACTGCTGCAAAAGGTGAAATACCTTATTTTTGTGCAGTTCTTCAGATGGGGATTCCATCAGGCAGAATGAATTTATGCAATGGTTACTTCTATTCATCTACAGGCAGCTTCACTGCCTGGGTGCCTGAAATGAGATACAATTTTGAGATGCCCAAACAGCCACTAGATAATACTTTTTTTTAAAAAAACCGAGTTATATGCAAAACAAAGCCCCTGTAATTTTCCTGGTATTCACATTCACTTCCAGTAACTTACGTTGTATTAAATAACAGGAATAATTTGAATGAATGTAGTATCAGAAAATCAGCTTACATAAGGTGCTTTGGGTTCTGGATTTTATAAAGTTGACCGGTTGGAATACAAGAAGTGACAGCTTTTAATCATCAGCAGAGTACACAGCACCATTCAGAGTGCTGAACAGCCAGTTAGCACTGCTGCAGTTCTGGGCTGTGTTGTCAGAGCCCTTAGAAGCTGATTTTGATGCAGCTATCCTCCTTTAAAACTAAGTGGCAACAAACTTAAATAAAATTCAGCATCAAGGTGATTGAGAGTTGCTATTAATTTTTTTAACTGAGTCATGGAAACCAAATTAAAAAGTACAATTTCAGTTTCTTGTAGAGCACACAAGAAAATATTTTCATTCAGTTTAAAAGTGAATGTAAGTTGCAGACTCTTTTCATATGAAATATTTCAACTCAGTGGATCTAACAAGGGTAACATGGACCTTCAGAAGGCTGAAGTTGTGGTGTTGATGTTCAGAGCAGCTGGGACTTGGTAGATTTACACAGTAGACACACTTTACCCCACTGTTTTTAGTTAAAGTATTTGTTCATTTATTCTGTTTTAAGGAATTAAATACACTAGGTGGGCAATATCATTAAAGAATCTTTTTAAAATGATAATCATCAATGTTTAACTATAAGGGGTTTTGCCCCCAGTATGGACAGACACTTAAACTGGAGGGCAAGAAGACAGCTAAGACTGGTTTGAGGGGGAAATTGTTTATGAAACTTATACGTTCCTTTTTTTTATATAAATATGATCAGATCATGAAGACTAATTTAAAACTTTCTGCTAAGGCCTTTTTATTATTTGAGAAAATATAAGATTACAGGGCAGTTTTATGGTAAAATGGTTTCTCTAGGTAATGTGTTTAAATCATAGGTGCCACATTTGCACCTCTTACAAAACAGCAAGTGCCCAGATTTCTGCATTTCCAGCATTTTGGAGTTGTTAAGGTTCCAGGTAAGGAATGTCTGTACTTCTGGTTTATGTAAATCAGCATCACTCCAGTAAAGAAGAAAGATTCTCGCCAGTCAAAATTAATGCAAATTATGCCAATGCTAGGCATTGCAGACTGAATTTATTCCAGGAAAAGAGTGTCAAAGGTGCATGGACTGTGCTGGAATTACTCTGTAAATGAGCTGGCACGGTGAGCTGGCAGGGTGGAAACAGCAGCTCTTATCTTCCCCCACTGTTTGTCAGCTCAAGGCTCGTGGCAGGGAACACTGCTGAAATTTGGCAGCACGGAAACATTCCCCACAGATATTCTGGTGCCAGTTGCAAAGACTGACAGGAGGCACAGATGGTACTTTTCCTGGAAACTATAATATAATGCTGTTTCCTATTAGAAACGTCGGCGAAAGCTGACCCAGTGACTTATCAGCAAGACATCACGTTGGCTGTGTAGGAGACTGTTGTGGAACAGACTCTGACTGCAGGGACCAGGTTTCCAGTAAATGCAGAAATATTAACATAGTCCTGTATCAGATAACATATACAGGAATCAGTACGAAAATGGTTTGAGTTTTAGAGTTTGAAGGGAAAAATCATCCCTCAGCAGATTTGCACTAAAGAAATTACTTCAAAATTTGTCACATCCGTTGGAGATAAACATATCTTTCTGTTAATTGTCAGCAAGCCCGAGACATCTTGTTCCTGACACTCTTGTGGCTTTTCATTTCCACTGCTTGGTGAAGGAAATAGCATTTTCTAGCTGTCTCCTGGATGAACTTGAACAATTACTGATTACATCTTATTCCATTTATAATGTCTGAAAAAAAATCTTTTAACTTTACATTCTAGGGGGTCCTAGTATAATATTAATGCTGATCTAAGGGTGGTTATTATTAGACTGCAAGATTTGGAGAAGGGACTTGCAATTAATTAAGAGGCATCTTACGGATGTGAATGGGCTCTGACTTGTCCATGTACTGCTTGTCATGTGTCACTCCTCACTCCACTTTATCAGTGACAGGGTTTTTTACCCTTTAGTCATCAAAATTTTCTCCCAATAAATTTGATTTCTTATAGGGTTCCCCATTGCAGCCATAGGTATATAATGAAACCTGAAAAAGCCAGGAATAACCTTTAGCACTTTCTGTTCTGGGATGCTGCCAAAGGGTTTGACACATTTAAGTATTTGATGATTTGAGTCCTTGGCCATCCTTTAACAGGTCTGTGGGTGTGGATACTTCCTTAGATACTCCTAAGGGGTGTTGTTTTTCCAGCCCAGTATGAGGCTGGGAAAAGGTTTCCAAGGGCAGAAAAACCCAAGTAGTACTAGGGGAAGAAATGAGCAAAGGAGTCTGAGATTTCTGTAAACCAGGACTCTTTAAACCTAAAGCTTCCCACTTCAAAAACATCTGTACCTGTAGCCACCTGTTATCCACACTGTGTCCATTCCATGGTACTTTGGAAAGCCATGGTTAGGATTTGTACAAATTCCTGGGACTACAGCCAAGTAAATGGCATGGAAATAAATACTAGTGCTTACTAATTGCAGTGTATTGATTCATATGCTGTACAGCAATCACTTCTTTAAAAAATGTGAACAGATTTTTTTGTAGAGATTTTTTAGTGTCTTTGGTAGGTAACACGCTGCTTTAAAAGTCTTGCTCGCCCCAGGAAGCCAGCACGACTTCTGTAGCAGATTTGTTACTGCAGGAGCCTCGATATATAAAATTATATTGGGGTTGCATGGCAAGGTTTTGGAAAGGTGTTCAGTTCTATTTCTCATTACCCTACTCTAATTTGATTGGTAATAAATGAAATTAATTTTTCTGTAAATTGAGGCCATTCTGCTCAGGATGGTAATGGGTGAGTGATCTCTCCCTGTCCTTCTCTTGACCCGCGAGCCTTTAGTTATGTTTTCTCTCCCTTGTCCAGCTGACAAGGGGAGCAATAGAGCAGCTTTGGTGGGCACCTGGTGTCCAGCCAGGGTCAGCCCACCTCAAAAATAAATATATAATCTGCTTCCTCCTGTGCTAATGAGTGGAAGCCTGAGGAGTAATTAGTTTGTCACAGAGCCGGTTTCTTAGTAATGATTGATAAATGGATGTTTTTACAGAGCCCACACAGGCACTGGGTGCTTATGAACAGTAAAGCACAGTTTGCAGGGAGGTCACTGGAGCCTGCTAGTCTGTCCTCAATTAAATGAGCCACACTTGTTGTAGCTGTTGTGGAAAATATGCGGAATATTCTGATAATCTCTTGTCTGATGTTCAGAGCCTGCACACGCGAGTTCAAATGAATCATTCTGAACTGCAGATCACAAACATTGATGTCCACATGAATCACTTTGTCCAGACACTTGATTAACTTTTTTGCATCATTTCAGAATCAGTCCAGCTTCTGTAGAAATCCATGGAATTCTGCTCGGACTGAAGTGATGGGGCCAATCAGACACGTGAAGGATGTGATGCCTGCATGACAAATAGGGTGCTGCCTTTTGTGCTGCTTTAGCATTTGTATAAGAACAACATAAAGTTCAGCTGACAGAGCCCTAAGGGAAAGTAGGTGTTCTGCTACATACAGTAGAAAACAGATTTGCAAATATCACGGTGATTAGTGTAGTTAAAAATGCTTAGGGAGGCTCAAAAAACCAGCAGTTGTTCTGCTTATTCAAAGCTTCTGCTGAAAGCAGTTAGGAAATTTTTGGTGCTTTGTAGTTTGCCTTTGGCTTACCTTCTTTTATAATATAAATGAAAATGCAATTTAATTGTGATTAATTAGTTAATTAGTTACTGATGTGGCTTTTTATCTGCTTTGCAGTAGTATTTCACTGTATAGTTTGCTGTGTGTTTATTACTATGCTACAAATAAAAGATTCACAAAGATCTCACTTTCATTGAGAACATTTTTCTCTATTAAAGACTAACTGAATTAACTTTTGATCAATTCCTCTGCTATACTTCTGCTCTAGTACAGCTTCTAGATTCAATATACAGGAACATCTAGATCTTGTATAAGAGTGATTAATAAAAACCGTAAAAGCACATAGTCATTACATAAACAGTAAGTGAGAAATCCAGCCTAATGTGCATGAAAATTGATATGCATAAGAAAAGCTACTGAACCTTTCTTTTGGCCAACCAGATAAAAGTGGGAGCATGACAAATTCAAACAATAATGTTTTTCCTAAAGAACTGTTACCTAAACCCCAAACATTGTTTTCTAACGATGGCACTATTCATTCGCCGATCCGAGGTTTATATGCATTAGTGCAAAGTGTTTCTAAGCTCTTAAAAAAAAATGAAATCTAAAAGGAGAAGTGCTAAAAACCTCACCTGGCAGGCTCTGCCTTGCTGTCCCTTGACGGCCGGCAGAAACATTTTGCCCCTCTGGTCGGACCCTTTCCCAAGTGAGCTCAGCAGAAACTCCAGTCTCTCGTTTCTCTGGCAGGAGTAAACAATGGGAGAGCCGGGAAGCGGCGCTGAGGCCGCGGCGCTGCCCTCGGCGGTGGCACCGGGCGCTGGACACATGTGACTGCCCCGCACAGACGTGCACATAATCCCTTAAGCCTCGGCCGCACGCGAAAACAAGGGCCTGATCCTGCCGTGGGGACAGCCCTGTGCCCCCTGTCCCTGGTTGTGAAAGGGGTTTGGAGAGGTCTTTTTTTTTTTTTGGAAAGGACGAAGCGAAAGGACGAGCTGCGGTTCAGCCTTTCGGTGTCGTTACGTAACGGGAGACAAACAGCGGCCGCATCAAACCGGGAGAGCTTTGATGCAGCAGAAGCTTTTGCCACGGGAGTAGCTGTTCTGCAAAGCTGTGCACGTTAACAGGATCACAGACCCAGAGCAAAATAAGCCAAGATGGCAAAAATATTATGTTAGTAATTTCTGATTTTCTTTAAAGCTGCTCATCACAGCTGTGTTTGCCAGGAGTCATGTCCCTTCCCATCTCTGAAGCACAACGCTGTTTAGCAAAAGCCTGTAGCATCCACTTGGCCTCTAGAGAGTTTAGACAGTAACCAGCATTAGGCTGAAAAACAGCCAATGTGTGCTTTTAAAAGTACTTTACTGTAAACCTCAGAATTCTTTTAAGCATTCAGAAAGAACATTTTAATTGGGGAAAAAAAACAAACATGTAACGAAAATGCTACTGCTCTATCATCTTAGGTTAATGAGATGGTAGGTAAATGTAAATTCTTTCCATTTGAATAGAAAGTGTGTAATATCATGATTCTCTCTGCTTAGCTTGAATACAAATAGTCCTTAAATAATTTGCCTTTTTAAACTGTAATGTAAAATTAATTTATGTGTTTTCCTTCCTCCCCAAAGCCGTAAAGTTTAATATATGATTTTACTTATCGACCAAAAAGGAGCTGACCCATAAAATAAAGGAAGAATTTGTCATTCATGTTAGCATGTGTGGGGTTTTTTATGTATGTAATATAAATGTATTTTCTTATTTTATACCATTAGTTGCTTATTTTTATTCTTACAATATCTTAGAGGCTAAGTACCATAGGACTGTAAGACAGACTCTAAGACACCTGAGAACTTTTTGAGTGTCAGTATTTATGATCTAAGTATTTGCTTAGTTCAGTTATTTTTTTTGTTCCTTTTGGCTAAGCTTCTATTGTTCATATTAAAGTTAAAGCCCCCCAAGTCTCTGTTTACAACCTCTATAACACAGAGGCTCTGTTTGTAGGTCCCAAGTTAGTATTTCCATTAGATTCTCTATTGTTGGAGATTGGTCAAATTATTAAATAAACAAGTACCTCTTTAATCTCAGAAGTAACATTTCTCTGAGGAGACAATGGGGGGTAGCCCAGGATTATGCTTTTTCCTTTTTTTTTAAATGGTTTATAGTAGTTCATATTTATCGCTCATTTGGATAAGCTGTTATGTATGGTTTGTATTTTGAAACACAGAGGAAAAAAACCCCAAACTGTGTTGATTGATAAAATACCAGTGACAGTTGGGTATGGAGTTGAAGGTGAGGTGTGCTTTCCTTTTGAAATTCAGACCTCATAAACTTTAGCGTATGGGCTTTTTGCAGGAGAAGAATGCAGGGAGATGGAATAGCACTCCTTCTGTCTCCAGGGAGAGCAGAAGGTAATAATGTGGCTCCTTCAAGTCTGCTGCTCTCTGGGTTTTATAGAGGCAACTGCTTGTTCTTATAGGCCCCACCAGTCCATCACTTATTTCAGTTTGCAGTGCCCACCACCTAATACTTTTTCCATTATCCTGGTTGGGTTTGTCTAGCAGACTTTCCTGAGGTTTGTTTGAGTGTAGAGATACATAATCCCTGACATAATTATGCTGTGTAACTATTGCTTGTAGTGACAAGTGGTAGTTGATCATCTGTAGAAACTTGGGGTAGTTGTGGGGCAGAGGAGACCGCTGTGCTTTGACCATAAAGGTCCAACTTTTAACAATATCCATACTTGTCGAACTTGCCCAGGTATTTCTTGTGTTTTCCTTCCTTCCCAAAGCAGTAAAGTTTAATATATGCTTTTACCTATGAACTGAAAAGGAGATTAACCCTAAAATGAATGAAGAATCTGTGGACAGACCCATGGATGTGGCTTTGTGCTGAGACTGGGTCCTGGCCAGGCAGCTACAAGGGAACTGGGGGAAATGGCAAACAGACTTGTTTGAGGTTTGCTTTAGTGACTTATTTTTTAACTCTGCCTCGCTGCAAAGTCAGCAAGCGCCAGCTTCAGTGAAGGTGGAGCCTCTTCTGTGATCTGTCAGGAAAATTGGCCCAAACTTAAAACACCTTTAAACACAAGCCAGATATTTTTGCTGTGCATGTGGTAGAAATTCAGCAGGATAGAACTCTGGTATGAGCATGACACACACACAGAACCTAATGCACTTTTTCTTTGCCACCACTAAGCAGCAGGGATCACTGAAGCCTTGGGGGTCTCTTCACATGTTCAATTTGTTGCAGTCTGCTGTTGCTATTGGCTTGATTAATGCGCTGAATTAAACATGGCAATTCCCTCTCCATCTTCCCCCAAATATGGTTCTCATTGCTGATGGTTCTGCAAAGTTAATGCACAACCTTAAAGTTCATAATTACAAGTAACTTGGTTAATATGAAAGCGGGATGTGAGCAGTGCAGGTTTTTGTTTACAGAATGATCTGTAGTGGTTCAGATGATGAAGTCACCCTGACACACTGCTACATCTGATATGAACTCATAGACAGTTCTAGTAATACTTCTTTTTTTACAGAAGCTAAATATGACAAAAATTAAGTTCTGCTCAATTTTATTTGGCAGTATAATGACTTTAAGAAGTTCACCTTTTAGGAGTGCTCTAAGCAGTAACTTGGATTAAGGCAGAGTTAGTGATTCAGGTTGATCAAACAAATCACAGCGTTAAAGTGAAAGTAGTTATTTAGGACTGTGGTTGCCAGAGTATTATTTTTATGAGCTGAAGTGGTTTTGTTGAAGCATCAATACAACATTAGTGAATTAGTGGGTGTGTTTGAGCCCTTTATACCCATGTGTAATGTGTCTATAAAGAGCAGTTATTCATATAAAGGATTATCAGAAATATTTCTCGGTATACTTTTATCTTAAGCTGGTACCTTCAAAGGAACATAAACAGTTGGTGGCACCTGATAAAGAGACTGTGGTGTGGGCAAAAAAATCTCCTTCCTCACATGGAATGAGGCCAGTCCCCACAGACATTTCTTATTTTCTAGTACTGTTGTTTTAAGTGTAAAGCAAGGTGTAATATTAATGGGATTCATTCAGGACTGTTTATTTCTGTTTTATCTTAGTGTGAATATTCAACAAGTTCATATTTCGTCATAACAAGTCTGAAAAGATGTAAAAAATTGAAATTGAAAATGCAAATCAGTTGAAGCAAGCAAGACTTATTTGCAAATTTTAGATTAGTTGCTTTGGAACTGCCTTTTAAATGGGCACAGCTTTTGAGTCCCTTTCATTTTTCATCTGCTACAATATTGCAGCTTGTAAGACCTTTGATGGAAAACTTTAAAAAGGCGACCACAATTGTAGCAGTGCTGCAACCCCATTAATCATACATTCATTCTGCAGAACCAGCGTCTCTGGTTTGAGAAATTCACCCAGCTCTCCCTAAGGGCCCTTCCAAAGGAGCTCTGCTGGCACTCGCTGCAGCACCTGGATGCACCACGGCCCTGGCACAGCCTCCCTTCTGGTGAGGGCTGGATGTCCAGGTGGGACCACAAAGCTCAGGGGCATTGCAGTGCACTCAAGCTGCTGGGACAGGTCAATGTTCCTCTCCTTGTGCCCCCTCCCTCATGACAGGAGTGGGAACCTCCTCCCTCGCAGCTCCTTCCTCTGCTGACGTGACTCGGGATCCTCATGTGGTTTTAGGGAAAATCCCTCGGACCTGCTAACCCAGCTAATTCAAAGGAGCTTTCCCAAAGTAAGCTTTACCGAGCTTGTGGTTCATGTCAGTAGCATGCCTTTTATTTATTTATTTTGAAAAGACCATGATTCTGTTTCAAAATACAGTTCTGTGCTAAAAACATTGGAAGAAACCTGATAGTTGCATACAAATATAAGTGATATTAATCAGCAAGGTAAGAATACTGGTGTCTTTTCTAGTCAGTAGGCTTTTTAACTTGGGCTCCTTTATATTTGACCCTGATCTGTATGGCCAAGCTGCTGAAATTCCATTAGGTCATTGCCCATGTGGATGTATTAGAGACATTTTCTACTGTGTCTGTGTGCATCTTTTGTCTCTGCATACCTTGGATAATTTTATTAGCTACTGTTTGAAAATGTCATTAGACATCAAATCAGTTTATTTAGCTATTGTGGGCTAATCCAAACATACAGAATATAATACACAGCTCCTGACCTTTTCCTGTTACCAGCAGCTCTTTCCTTTGCAGACCTCAGGTGGTGGGGATGGAGGAAGGGCTTTAACCCTGTGGGTATATTTTAGGAAGGCTACAGGACAGGCTGAAGGAACTCCAGCTCACTTGGCAGCATAGGAGAAACAGGAGAGGAAACAGATGTATAAGAAGAGGACTAAAGTCCAGGGCATTCCTATTCTCCTTAATAAATGCTTGGGTGCAGTCTCCCCACCTTTCAACCCCTTAAAGAAGTTGGAAAGCAGTGAGTTTGCCTGCTCAAGACTGTGGCTAATGAGCAGGATTTCACAGCCAGCTGACCATGAAGCACTACCAGCCTCTGAATTCACTTGACTGAACGTTACTTCTTGAAATCTTCCAGATTTTGGGGAAACTTCTTGCACAAAAAGATGAGGTTGAATGTTTGTAGAACTGTTTTTTCTAAAGGATATGGAGAATCGAAATGGAGTTAAAACACCATTTCCTCCAGCTGTCCATTTTACTACTGACACTTTTGATCTGTGCTCATATGAAAATACAATTTATTAATAAATCTCTACCCCAAGAGGTATTTTGATAGCATAAATCTATTGTATTTGTTATTAGTAGCAAATTTTAAAGGGAAGAAAAAAACAGAGGAAGAATGCAATAAAAATGTTGACCTCAGTTGGACTACTTGTACTCTGAGAAAATGAGATAATTATGGCTATAAAATCCTGTGCCCAAAGAATGAAAATAAACAACAGAGAGAGCCACTACAGTAGGACAGATTCACTGAAATATTTTCTCCATAATAATTCTTAATAATGTGGGCATTTTTTTTTTAGTAAAGGACTAAAACTGTCCTGGAAAGTGTTTGGCAGCAGTGCAAGAGGATGGTTTATAAACATTTCACACCAGGAAAATATTTGGAAACCAGTAATGTGGTCTTTTGCCACTCCTATTATAAGCAGCAATAGATGCATTTTTTTGTTGCATTAGAGCCATCTGGCAGGTTAGTGGTCCATTTATCTGTTACCAGACAATCATTCCATATAATTTTAGGCTGAATCTTCTTTTGAGGAAAAAAAAAAGTGATTAGAATAAAGGATGTCAGAGTAAAGGGTTAAAGCTTGAGTTAAATACAGCACAATAACACTGGAAATAACATTGCATCTAGTATCTAGATTTTAAAAAGAATTTTCCTTTAAGCAATAGCTAAATGGTTTCCTTAGATTGTTCATGTGTTGCACAAACCATATCAGACCAGTCTGTAAAGTTCAGCATTTTCTCCAGTGTCTAAAATCCTACTACAAAGAGTCCTTACGTCTGAGAGTCTGACACCAAGTAGAAATAAAAGGCTGAAATAATAACACCACTAAATTGGTTTAATTAATTGAATGTTTCTGTACTTAAGCTTTTGAAGGGTGGAAAGTATTGCTTTAAAGACTACCTACAAAACTGGTGAATGAGCAGCCACTCAGGGTGCCACTTCAAAGAGAAACACCCAAAAGAGCAACAGAAGGGAAGCTGCTTTTGAATTCTCTCAGTTCCTCCTGGCAGCCCAGGGCTCACAAAGCCAGAAATGGTTATTTTCTTTTGTGTTTGTTGGTTACATAACCAGCTCCCGGCAAATAAAGCCGGAGGTGGAGCAGCTGTACAAAGATCCACTTCGTAACCTGTGCCTACCATAGCTGCCAAAAGAATCTCACCTGAATTTAGGATTTTTTCCTTCCTGGCTGAGGGAAATTTCTTACACTGTCTGCAGACAACCTGATAGAGTTCAGGAGGCAGATGCAGCTCTTGGCTGCACTGGTGGATATTTTGAGATTCGTGCCTTTGCATTTACTCCAGATTTATCCCTTATTGCCGAAGCTGTCAAACAGATCATGGTTTCCACCATTTTTTATTTTTCAGCTTTCTCTGTACACAATATTGCTGTAGTTAATACTAAAGAAGTAGAAAAAAGTATCCGAAAATGGAAACCTGGATTTTACAAGAGTGCTCAGTCTTTCCTTTAGGATCAGTCGAAGCACCAAGAATTGTGCTTTCACGTTAATCATCCTGTGCCATCTTTAAACTTTGCCTTTGCAGCCGTGTTGTAGCTTCCATAAACCAGCATCCAGGATGCAGGCTGGTGCTTTACTGCTGTAGATGATAGCCCTGGCTTTGTTCTGGCAGTTGTGCTCTTTGCCTCCCCATCCTTGTCCTCCATCCTCCCGCCACCCTCTGCACGCCACGCACTGACCGTGAGCTGGCGGATCACTGTCTCTGTCTCCCTCATTATTTCCTTCCCACAGCTCCATAATGGCCTGGTCTTGGCTGTGGGACTTCAGTTTGTGATTTACTGGTTATAAAATTCCGGGATTATGTGTGTGCTCTTTCATTGTCTTCAGGTGTCAGCTGTAACACCACTGCAGGGATGTTGCAGTGCCATCATTTAAAGGATGATTAGGAGACCAGGCTGAGAGTAGCTACTACTGATGATATAACAGGTTAAAAGGATCGAGAGAATTTATACATCTGGCAGTTCTAACCATTTTTTACACTTACTTTATGTGAAATTAGACCTGGAAAGGAGGGACTTGTAATAAATATGAAATTCTAAAATGTTATCCATGCCCAACTCCTACAAACTTTATTATCATTACCTCTGTATGAATTAAAAGTCAGTTCATGTACTCCAGAGCAGCAAATATTGTCAGACAATGTGTAATGGAAATTTATAAGAGCCAATATTTAACATCTTGAAATGAGAAGCATCCAGGATAACTTTTGAAATCACTCGAATTCAGTATATATTACAACAAAATATGAAGGTAAATATTAAGGTTTTTTTCATCAGATGGCTTTAAATTAATCTTTGCATTTCCTTTAAAAAAAGAAAATGAAGAACCTTTTGGTAATGGAGGGTCAGGGTGCTCCTCATATTGCTTGCACCCTGAAGTATGGCACAGAGAGAAAAATTACTTAGAAATAATTCTATTTCTGTGTCTAAACTCTAGTTATTTGAGTCCAGAATGCTTTTAAAGTGCCTGGTTCAGGCCTTGATACTGCAAATTAACTTTAGGTAGTTAGATGCATATAGAGAGGCAGAACAAAACCCCACTGAAATTAATAGGTCTTGTGTGGCCTGGGGTTCTGTCTCAGAGGGCTGTTTACAGGGGGGTTGTTTATTTTTAAAGTGTTTCAAAATGCTTTTCCCAGCTAAGTATGTGACGTTCTATAAATGACAGATGAGTAGTAGCAAACTTCAAGCCCTCTTACAAAGTAGCTTTCCTTGGCTTTGTTTAGGGAGATCTCTTTGATTCTGCTTGTATTTAAAGTGCGCTGCTGGGTAACCGTGGAACATCCATCTGCTTAAACCAAATTCAAAGAGTATCACGAACTGACACCTGCTTAGGTCTTTAATTAAAAGTGGTTTAATCTCTAACAATCTCTACATACATAAGCAGAAAGTATCTGTGTTTCATGTGCACTTTGAACTGCCATTCATTTAGAAATCAAAGATTTGTAAATGAAACACAGTATGCCAGACATGATGATGTTTGACTGGAATCTCTTCTCGTTGGCATAGCCTAGTTTTCCTGATGCTGTCAGCCCCCGGGAATACATTCTTATTAAAAATTATGTATAGAGGGGGAAAATACAAAAAAAAAGGCTATCTTACAAAAAGTGTATCAACTATATAAAAACTGTATTTAAAATAGGCAAATATATACAGTGGGACATGTGGTGGAGAATTGTTCCTCCTTGAAAGGGTCAGCAGAAGGAATACTGTTTGTATTTCCAGATGTATGGACCCAATAGAAAGAGATTTATTTTCTCTATTTTTCCCAACTGTGAATTTTGCTGGCCTAATATGTCTTAAAATTAAAGACTGATCTTAGTTTAGTTAATGTTTATTCATGATAGTTCATTTTCTCTTTCTCAAATCTCTCGTCTTTCCTCCTCCAAAATGAGCATGGTCTCATCTGACAGGGAGGCTCAAACTGCATTAGGGAATGATGAACATGGTCCTTAATTTGTAACAGGAAGGAAGCTGATAGGGAGACAGAGAATTAAGGTTTATAGTAATACAGAATTGAGTATGAAGAGGACATGCAGCAGGAAGGATGTTGGGGCAAGCTGGAGACAGAAAGCTCCATGGTCATAAGTGGAGAGGAGTAAATTGGAAAGGAGACATGGATAATGCAGGAGGGCCTGGCGTGGCTGTGGATGGGAAGGTGGCACATGTACCAAGCCAGTGGGGTGGGACAGAGGGATGTGAGGGAATCCCTAGTACATGCAGTGAGCTGAGAAGTGAGTAACCCTTTTGACCTGCTCATCTTTTCTACCTTGAACCACTGCAGTGTCTGTGTTATGTATGTGTTGAGTTTGTGCCCGGAAAGGAGATGAACATTCCTTGAAAACATTTCAGAGCTGATCTTTTGAGAGTACAATGTTAAAGGCATTTGCTTTTGATTTACTTTTGACCTCCTGCAGAGCTCACCAAGCTCGTTTTGAGTAAGACAGGATGGCACAAAGAATTCTGGGTTGTTTTTACTATGGGTAGTTTTACTTTTAGGATGGAGACTTAAATTCTGAAATGTTAGGAGTCTGGTTTTTGCTTTGTTTAGATTTTTAGAAACTTTCTTTTCCCCTTTTACTAAGGTTTGTTTATATTGCTAGTTTTGAAATATTTGGGATATTGTCTCAATCACTGTCACCTGTTGTTTGTAAGTACATTTGTACTTTCTGGGACCAGTTTATACCATGATACAAAGAATCCAATGTGACAATAAAAAGGTCATGATGTTTCACCCTAAGTATCTGGCCAATGGCATCACACTTTTTTAGTTGAATGTCTTGGGGGTGAATAGTTTGGAGGAGTCTTTCCTATGCCAGCTCTAGGTTTTGGAGTAACAGACCATTTATTTTTTTAACAATGGCCCCTAAAAGGATGGAGCTGCATACATGTAATGGTTTTGTGATCAGCCTTCAGTGAGGAATTTAAACTAAAAACTTGTCTTGCTGTAGCTGATATCTTACTCAATATGTCCTTTCTGGTTTTAAACATAGTCTCTAAGATTAGTGTGGTTGAGTATATTGAAAGTAATAAAAAACAGACCCAGAAAAATTGTTGCATGTTTTAAAAAAAAATCATAAAATGAAAGAGGAAGTGCATCATTTATTATAACACCATGTAGTCTAATGAAAAACATACTGCAGGCTGGAAATTTGTGAAGAGCTGCACTAAAAAGTTTCCATTCCCAAAAAAATGCCTTGGGGCCTCCGGCTGTAAGCCTGTGGCTAAAGAGGCCCTGTGGTAAACTGACATAAAAAATAAGTACTCCATAAACAGTCAGCTCCTGTTTCACAATAGTTGGAAAGAAGTTTTTAAAAAGTGTTACCTATTGATGCTGACTGTACTTTATCAAAGTAAAAGGGAGGCCATGCATTTATGTGCATTAACTAGAATGTTAAATTGGGAATTAAACGCTGGGGAGATGGACACTGGGCACCAAAATGTTATGTTGGCTGTACATAGGAGAATATGAAAAAGATGAGGAGACTTGCTGAGAGCAACAGAACAGCACTTGGCACTGGCAGAGCTGGTATTAACATTAAATAATTCCTGGCCTCTCATCCCTTGCTCATTAACTAGACTGGAGTGAACAAGTTCCCTGCTCCCCCACACTGAGCAGGTGCCACCCCTTGCACCCCAGCACATTCTTCAGGCTGTGTGCAAATACACCCTCAGAGCATTGGTGGTGTTTGCACCATCAGGGCTCAGATGAATGGAATTGGCCACTTAGAGGAGACCAAGTTTTGTGTCTCTCCTTTTAATCTGCTTGGCTTTCTTAGAGGTGCCTTTTCCCTGCCGAGCCAGCCCAGGCTGGCCAACAAGGGGTTGGCTTTGCCGTTCTCCTTCTCCTTCATCAGCCCTTGTCAACATAGGAAAGTCATTCCTGTGGGCTTTCAGGCAGGTTTAAGTGTCATGATGCTCTGCTGGTGGGGAGAGCTTTACAGCCTCCATTCCTTCTTCACGTGGATTGGAAAGCAGTTTGCAGAAGTAATGCAAATTAAACCTTCTGATATTCCTCCAGTCTGTTTCTGCAGAGGTTTCCCTGCCTGGCAAGGAGCCCTGGAGTGCCTCAAGATCATGGGACACTTCCATGGAGCCCAGATTTCACAAACTTAGAAAGATGTAGTGAATTGGTTGTACCTTTGTATGAGACTACTTAGGTGGCTGGTTTGTGATCTTTGAGAAGGACAATCTGAGACTTAATATTACTTGTCTTAGTTAAGTCTTCAGTGAGGACTTGGTAATCCAGTACACTTTTTTACAGGAGTAAATGGAAGGTCTAGAAGTCCCAATTTTGGTAAATATTTTCACAGTTGTGCCTTGGTTAAATAAATAATAGTCACACTGTATTGCTACAGCTCTACTTACATGAAGTGCAGCCCAGCAGAATGTCAGTCTGAAATGGAGCCACTGGAAGGAGAAAAGAAAAGAAAAAAACAAAAGGTGAGGCAGTTATTTGTAGGTGGTTGAAAGAAATGAAAATTTAATCAGCTCTGATAAATATAGCTCACTTTCATTTTTTTGCCTTGTATCTCCCTGTACCATGCTCTGTGTAGCATTTAAAATATGCAGTGTTTTCATCCACTGATTAGAAAATCTATAACGTAATTGTTCATGATGTTTGATGTTGTAACATATCACAGTGGGGTTGATGGTTTTATTTACACTTGTGAGGTGAATTAAGGATCTTGAATAAAAGCTGTAGATTGATCTAAAAATAGAACCATAACTTCCTTCTCCTCATTGAAAATATCACGCCTGCTGGGTTAAAATTGATGTGTAACAGTCCTGATGCGAAATATTTTTCATGTAATATGATACTATGATAAATGTCAGTTTGGTTTGTTACTGTAAAAAGTGGTGGTTTTGGCACCACAGTAATTCACTTTGGTTACTGGGTATGTGTCTGCTCCTTTGCACACTGTGGGGAAAAAATATAGAGAAGTGTATTTTATTATTTTATTAAATTACAAGTATAATCTGTCCTCTCAAAATTTGTAACCAGTATTTCAGTATGGACACGTAACTTACCTAAAGGAGAAGAAAGGTAACTAAAGCACTGATTTCCCTATGTATTGCAGTAGAAAAAAAAATATATACACACATACATAAGGCATTAAAGAGGTTTTAGGTTAATGTTTGAACAGTAATATTTGGAGAGAAAGACAATCTATAAAAGTAGATGAGTTTTCCCCTAATAAAAAAAAAAAGATTAACAAGTTCAATTTATGACTGAATTTTGAGGTAAGTAGAATACTTTATCTGGGAAAAAATGGTTGAAGATATCTGCCTGTGCCACTTCATTCTTTTTTTTATCAAAGTTTTATCAAGAGGTGCAACACTGGTCTATTAAAGATCTGAGCTCATTCTGATGCACATTTTTCCTTCCCCTTTTCTCTTCCACTAGCACCGGTTACGGTCATTATCACCACGTGTTTCAGGCAGAGCTCCCCTTCTCTGCTTGGCCTCTCTCTGCCCTCTGTTTCACATCTTGTGGTTGGCATTTAAGGACCCAAGAAAAACAACCAGTGCAACCAGTATTTCCCTTGCAATTTTAGTTTCATACTTTGATGGAGAATAGTAAATAGAAGGACAAACTGTTACTATTATTGTGTGGTCTCGATCTTAAGAGAAAGGGATTTCCATGGCTAATGTGTATTTGTGGTGTGTCACACAGGTGGAAATCGCCAAACACCAACTCTAGTGGTCTTAAAAGTGGTAGTGGCTGTTTGGTGACAGTCTCTGGCTGGCCTCTCTTCTCAAGAACAAAAATAAATGTGCTAGAAATCCATGCAGAGAAAGAAAAGAGCAGCTCTTCTGTTTATACTTTCATACAAATTTAAGTCGTGTTCAGGGCCGTAGTGAGACAGCTGGTCTGTGCTTTAGAGCAGAAAATGGTTGGGGAGAGCTTTTCCTGGCTGGTACCTCTCACTGCTGAAGTTCCACCTGTGGAACAGCTGTAATACATCTGGAGCTCTGGGAGCTCCAGCCGTGGAAGGACAGGCTGTAGGAGGTGGCTTCCCCTGAGTAATGCAGCCCTTCAGTGCTTTAGTTGTGTCCTGTGGACTCATCTCCACGTGTGTGTGGATATGACTAGAATTAGAGATGTGAATTGTTGAATTCAGCTGGCAGAGTTGCACAAGTTTATTTACATGCCTGGCAAGGTGCATTGCTGAGATCTGCATTCCAAGGGCCCTGGTTGTGTGCTCATGGAGCTCTTAGGGCTGGATTGGGGAAACATTCTGTGGTCACCACAGTGGTCACCCAGCAGACACCAAAGAGAAGCTTTGCTACTGCTGACCTACTCTAGCTTCCCAAGGATAACATGTATCTTGTTGCCTTCCTCCTTAGTGACTCAGTAGCCCTTCTGGATTGATTTTCTTGCTTTCTGATCCTTGTTGTTGAAGTACAATTTCTTTTATGTAGTAAACAGTGTTTCAGGATTGATTAAATCACAACATGAATCATAATGGAAATGCTGAGCTATACACATCTATAAGGCTGTGGAGGTGAATAACAAGTTCTATAGTGACAGCCTTAAAGTGGGTTTGCAGTTTTGCTGGGAGCTGAACTCACTGGTTTTTGTTTTAATGTAGACAACTTGAGTGGAATAAAATGCTGGTTAATCAGTTTGAAATGAAGTTGTGGCATGGACAGAATGAGCATAGTATTTCTAGATAGCTGAAAGAATGGGGTATGATTTCAAAGGTCATATATAATTATAATTTTATTCATGAGGCCTGTGTTTTATATTCTAACAAATGTAATTCATCAATTGTATTAATCACATAGAATTCTGAATCACATAAAATGTTGCAGTGCTATAATTAAGAAAAATGAAAGCGATAAGGAGTAGCAGCTGTGTAGCTAATGAAGGAGTTAATTTCAACGTGTGTTTTAGACCATTAAGTACTACAAAGCAAAAGGGTTGCTTTGCCAGCACAAACCAAAGGAAGGCAGTTAACTACCACTCCCTTCCCCAGCCAGCATTGCTGGGAGTAACGTGGAGCTTGGGCTTTAGTTCAGGCAGAAGCGTGCACAAGAAATGTGGAAGAAGATATAAATCATTAGTGCAGATTGTCATTTAGCATGGAAAAATCTTTTGTATTCTGCATGTGAATATGAATTTTTCTCTATGAAAATGTTTTTATCCTTTCAGGTTGGAGTACTTTTATAAAGTTACTTAACAGTTCAGGAGCCAAGGCTCAGGCCTTTTTTTCTGTCAGGACTCTCCAGAGGCTGGGATCTGCAGGCCATCCAATACATCATTGTTCACGCTGTGCTTTTCTCTCTCATTTTTTTTTTAACAAGTCTGAAACGTTTTCCTTGTGCGGTTTCGCAACCCTGTATTTTTTTTTTGCCAAACAGCATGAGTCCTATCACTAGATCAAATTTAGAATTCACTGCTTCCAACAATTGTCTGATGGATCCACATGTTTACACAGCATGACACTGGCATCCAGATAGTGTCGTGAAAGTCTCGGACCGGTACTACCGTTTCATGTTTCCTCCCTACTTTAAAAAAAAAAAGAAAAGCTACAGGCACATTTTTTTCTGGTATTCAGGGCAGCAGTGAATGGTCCTGCTATTTCAGCCACCAGTACTATCTCAGAGAAGTCTGGAAAAAGACTTTTTCCATCTCCTGTAACTGAAAATGCCAACCCTCAGGTATTTTATCAGTACTTATTGTATCAATAAATAGATCTTAAAATCACACAAAATGGCCTGGGTTCAAAGGGAGCTTAAAGATCATCTAGTTCCAATCCCCCTGCCATGGACACACTAGACCAGGTTGCTCAGAGCTCCATCCAACCTGGCCTTACTTCCAGGGCTGAATGCTGCTAAATGGGAGCCTGGAAAATAACATTTCCAGACCCAATCCTTTTTTCTTTCCTGAGATTCCCAACTGGATGAAAACTTTTATGTCCGTATGCCCCTCCAGCAGCACGGGTACCACTGCCTTGGTGAAGCTCCAGCTGCTTCTCCCCAGCACTGATCTGCCCTTCTGCTGATCTGAGCCTTTGTGTGGCCTTATGATGAATCAAGTCACCAAAATGATCTTTCTGAAAACCAGCCTCAGGCACTTGGCATTTGTATAGCATGGGAAGACCTTTGGTAATTTACTCGCCTGTGTATTTTGCAAAGTGTTTAATTCCTGTCCCTGTGATTGGATGTGCATAAATCAGTAGCAATTACTTGGCAGGAACCTTCCACAGTCATTTGCTCTGAAGAAACAGTCCCTGGTAGCATGAAGTGAAGGAAGGGGGGTTTGGCTTGGACACCAAAACCTTTCCTTTTTTTTAATGCTCTCATGGGATCTTTCACTTCCACACAAGCAACTGCCCGAACTGGCCAAGCAGTCTTGATTTAGCATTGCCTTATGTACACGACTTGTCCCAGCTGCAGGATGTCATAACCTCTGTTTCCTTAGCTTAGATTTGAAATCTGGAGCCGTATGATTCAGATGAACTACAACTGCCCTTGCTTTAACTCAGTGTATTTGTTTTGAAAATACTGTTGTTGACTCCAAGTTTTAGCTGCTGAGCAAATTAAGCTGATCTGCAGTGGTAAATGGCGAATACTTACCAGCTTCATTAAAAAACTCCATAAAACCTGGAAAGAAAGCTCAAGTAATTTTTAGCTCATCCGTGCCAATGAAAACACTTCATTAGGGTAAATATAAAAAATATAAAACTAGTTTTGAATACAAAAATTAGAGATTGTCCCTGAGATAAGTGTAGCTCTGATGTATAAAACCAAATTCTTAGAAAAATAACTGTATGTTGTGCAGTATTTCAGGGAAGGACAGTGAGCTCACCAAAAACTGCTGCTGCAGACAGGATTCAGAATAGAGGATGATGAGCAGAACTGGGTTGGCTTTGCATTCAGAATTTGATTTTACACGGGCTCCTGTTCTTACGCAGCTTAGAAACAAGCTTTTGCATTTGAAGTAAAGCCAACTAGATTTGTAAAGATACTTATCTTATTCTCTGGCCCCATTCAAATCACCAGAAAATATTAAGGCTGACAAGCCTAACTTGATATGCTTCTCAATTAATATTTTTATGCCAGATTATAGTACACACAAATTTGCACGAATGCCAGGTTTGAAGTCACTCAGCTGGTTTTGAAGTGGCAGATGCTGCCTTCACTGTATGTCTGCTTTCCACAATAAAGTCACTGCAAATATTAGCGTCAGAGTTTAGTGTCTTTCTTTGTAACTTGTTGCAAATTTTAATTTTAGACGATTTTAATATGGGACCAAACTTTTCAGTTCTAAGTTCACATCTACACGGTGTGTCAGCTCCTCTTAATTCCTTGCTATTTTTGGCATTTTGTCTCCTGTTGAAATTTATGTGCTTATCAGTTGAGCGGGGCATTATTTACTGCTTTGTAAATTATTTTTTAAAGAGTAACTTAATCTAGAGTAAGTAAGCAGAATAAAAGCTGTGCCACATCCTTTCTGAAGGTATTTGATGGTGTGCTTTAGATGAGTAAAATTTTTTCTTAAAAAAGGAAAAACAGTCGATGCCTTGGCTGTAGTCTGTTAAATTAAAAACAAAGAAACAAACAAACAAAAACCTCAAAGCTTGCAAACCACCCCCCACCCCCCTTTTTATTGAAAAAATTGAGACATGGCAGAAAAAGTGAAAAATCACCCAAGAGAGTCTGCCTGTTTACCCAGTCATTGGAGGTCAGCCTCTATTGCTGATATGTCCTGTCAGGGTTTTGTTATCACTTGTTATATAAATGAAGATGTATTTACAGGCTGTAATTTGTAGAATTTTTTTATGATTAAGCTTATAAACATCATAATCTAATTGAATTCTTAACTTCCACTTTCTGTAATTGCCAGTTTGTAGGTGGTAGTTTGTGAATTTTCTTGTTTATTTATTCATAAATGCTCAGAGAGACTAAACAAAAAGTTTAAGAGCTGGGATGCTTTCCCAAATATAGTTTAGAGCTGTTGGTCAGTCAGTGAACTGCTTCTTCAGTGTGAAATAGAAGTAGCCCCAGCAGCACCTGCTGGGACAGCGTGTGCAGGATGCTAAGTTTGGCAAATCAAGATTTGTGAGTTGATAACGTGCAGGGGGATCAGTCTTAGGGCACCCGCAGAGCCGCTTCTAAATTGTCAGGCGTATTGTGGAGTGGAAAAGCTTTGAGGAAATTGTACTGAAATATTGGAAATAACCTTAAAATAAACAAGGAATTTTACTTGATGGATTTTTGGCAATTCTGCTTCCTTCCAAACTGCACGGGCTGAGTGAGATTTTTCTTCTGCTTTCTATTTCCCCTCCCTCCCAGGGTGTTGACACGAACCGGTTCAGAGTTTGGTGTAAGGCACTGGAGCTATTCCAGACTTAAGAGCTGGTGTTGGTGTCTCAAGGCAGTGCTATGGCCTGGGGACTTAGCTGAATTCCTTAGCAGTGGTTGCATGACCAGCCAGAGCAGTTTCTTGCACTTCACCATCCATTGGCAATGGTTGCTGAAAATTATTTATGCCCTCCAAGATTTAACCCATCCCATATTGCACTTTGTGCAGTGTCCCAACCTTTTAGACTGACCTGACTTTATTTATATTCACATACATGCACACAGACACATAAAGCTGACATTTCACAGTCAGACCTGCAGAGCTGATGGCTGGAAGAGCTCTTTCTCTACCCTGCTGGCAGCTGAGAGGAGCTCCATGGCTCCCCAGGAGGGGACGTGTTTGCCTCCTGACTCGGTCACTGAGCTGAACATGGGCACTTTCTTGCCAAGCAACTGGTCCATCAGAACGTGACCACCTCCACTGCCTCCCCTTCTGGTACGTGCCTGACTGCATGTGATTATTTCTCAGCTAACCTGCTGCTGGGACAGATAGAGCTGCCTCTGTGTCTGTTGTCAGTAATCGGCATTGCCAGAGGGAGGGATTGCAGAAGGGAGGCAGAGGGAAGAACGGTGAGCGCTGCAGTGCTCCTGCATGGAGAAGCTGGAGGTGGGTTGAGTGTGTTGTTGAGGCAGAAAGGAAGAATGGGATTTTGCAACAAGGAGGAAGTGGTGTGGTTGATTTGCCACATCACAGTTCTCAGTGGCCCACCCATTTGTTTTGACATAAATACCTACTCTCGAGCTATGTCCAGGCACGAAGACTAGACATGTACCTTCAGACTTGTGGTCTTCAGGGCTTGTTACTGCTCTTTGAAGCTTGAGCTTGATGTTTTAATGTTTTGTTTGGAGACTTAAGCATTTAGATTTGTAATTCTGCCCTTCTACTCATTTCCCTGATTTACCTTGCAGAGTAAACATTCTTTCGTTCCATTTCCCAGACTTCCTTTTCCTTTTCTTTGCTGTTGGCTTAATTTTGAGATATGATACTCCAGTCAGAGGTAAGTGTCTCCTTGGGAGTGAAACAAAAAAACAGCTAAGGGTTTGAGTGAGCTAACTATTTTCTCTGTTTAGAAGCAGCAGCTTATTTTCCAGTATTCTGGAAGTCCTCAAACACAGATCCTGCCAAAGGCACTGACTTTAACAACAACAGTGCTTAGGAGAACACGCTCAGGTTTTCTGGCAGCTCTTACAAGCCACTTAGAATAAATAGGCACATTGCTTTTAGCGAGTGCCCCAGAGCTTGAAAAGCACTGATGAAGACAAATTTGTATAGAATTTCTTCTTGTGGTTATAGTTCTTCATTTTCATTTCATGTGCAGTGGGCCCAGTCTCCTCAGAGTTTGATATCTAGGATCTTAATAGCAAATCTGTAATTAATGCAGCTGCATTTAGAGACTAAGACATTTGCAGGGTTTGTAGCAATAATTCACTGTGTGGCACAGCAGGGAACTCTGTGTGTTTTAAACATTCTCCACTTGTGCATGTACAGATTTTTATAGTTGAATTGAGAATTTATAACATGCTGGGTCTCATATTCCAGCTCTGTTTCTAAAGCTATACACAGAACTTGGACTAGGTCATAAATTTATGCAGATGAAATGAAGGCTGATTAGAATTTTAATATTAAGGAAGGAAATGGCCTTGGGTAGTGCACTACAGAGCAGAACAAGCCTTCTGTTAATACACAAGAGTATTACTGTTTTCTTGAACTTTGCCTTCCAATCCAATTACAACTTGTGCCTAGAAATCATAACTCTGGTGCCTCCCATTTGATAATGTTGAATGTTATCCTTGTCCAAGTTTATATCATTTCCAGTAGTAAAAACTATCGTAGTTATAAAACTGCTAGATAATATAGCCCTAAAATTGAATTATAGGCAGTAGTACATGGTCTTTGTTGATAAACAAAGCAGAGTCATGATGGTATATCAACTTGGCCCAGTTCTGTCTCTTTTTAAAGTAAATGAAAGCAAGACTTTTTCCTTGTGACATGCATTTCTGGTGATGGCATATTGTATAACTCACTCTCTGTGATAAGAATGAAGACAAAGCTTTCAGTGTAAATGATTTTTTTTTTCAAGTCAAGCAAAATAACGGGAATCTATGTGCCAGCTTTCGTTTTAAGCACTTCTGTGATAGCATCATGCTCACAGTATGTAATGAGCTCATACCAGGAGTAGTCCCAGCCAGCTCCTTTATCAGCATAAGCCATCGTAGCTCAGAACGTGTCCTCCCGTGTCCTCCTCCCATGCCCTCACTGATAACTGGATTGAACTAGATGCTGCATAATTCTCTGGATCTGTATTTACTGACGCGTCTTTGATGCACATTCACAGCAGAAAATGTTATTACTGAAGTGTGGAATCGCGTTCTGGTGTTTGTTACGTGAAAATTGATTCTGATTCCTCGGTATTTCAGAGTGTGTTATTAGCACAGTACAACTAATCATTTTCTTACAAAGGGAATGACAATTGTATCCTTGTTTGGATACTGATTGTGTATTTATAGGGTATAAATATATATAGCCCAATGTGGTGACTAAACTTGGCTGCTTTTCCTGCTGGTTTCTGTGGTTTCACTTCATTGTCCAGAAGAAGCAACAACATTCTTAACTCTGTTGCATCCCTCACCAGGATTGATGTGATGTCCACTCTTGGCAGGAAAAGAACAATGTGTATTTGTTTATTTGGGCCTTTAAATGGTATAACAGACTTCATAGTTTATTATCTATCTCTAAGAAGTTTTATTTCTAGGTCTGACACCATTAAAATGCCACATTAGTGGCACAGTCTGAAACATATTTATCCCGCTCAAAAGACTCAAGGGGTCGGGCTCAGGCTGTTATGCAAGAAGCTTTACTTCAGATTTCTTCCCTTTTTTCTTTGATCACTTGTGTAATGTCTTTGAAATGTATGTCTGGTGTTGATTCTTTTTTGTGTTCCATTGGGGGGCATTTGATTTTGCAGCTAAAAGGATTGAATACTAAGTGTTCTTTTTGCATGTGTATATAAGAGGGTGCTTCCTTCTTTCAGACAGAGAAAGGGCACTTCTAGGATTTAAGGCCCGATAAAGTAATTAAAAAGAAAAAGCAAAACCCAAAAAGCCAACACAGAAATGTATTTTTATAATTTTGGGGATTTTATACTGTAAATCAGAACAGAAGGAACAAACTGTATGAGAGATGCTACTGTAAGTTAAAAAAATCAAATTATTGCATTATGTCATGCACATTGTAAGAACAGTAGGGATGAACTCTGACTTCCTTAGTGCTTTTTTTCCCCCTATATTAGGCCACAAATGTTTCAGTAACCAGAAATATACAGGTTTTTAATTACTTACTATAATGAATTTGATGCTGATAAAGAGAGTTGTATTCAAAGATTTTTGTTTTCCCCTTCTTAAAGTAGAAAAATGCTAATGTTTCCTTTCCTTTCTGAACTTCCAGACTGGAACAGTATTTGATAATACTGTTCCCAGGGTAGAAGTGCCCTTCACAGATCCTCTTTGTAGAGCATATGAATTCTTTTGTTTGATTGTTGTAGTTTTTGGGCGCAACACAGCAAGTTTAGTGTCGGTATCTACATTGGGCTTGGCATTTCAGTGACATTCCATTTTAAAAGTTCTGTAGTGATTCAGTGCCGAAGGTGCAGTGAGTCTACAGCTCTGGAAAGACTCCTTTCTTTCTGGTGCCATATGTTATCTTTGATCAGGAAACCATTTGAACTGAGATGCCTTCAGATATAATATGAGCAAATATAGAAGTCCAGACCTTACTAGACAGTTTTACTGCAAGGGAGGATCCAGTTGTGGTTTTGCCTACAAACATTTTTTATCTGTTGAGTTACAGTTTTTAATTACTCACAACTGTGGGGGATTTTTATGTCAGCCATGTGAGCTCTGTGAGCATTCAAAACTGAATTATCGTTACAAATTTTCCCTGTATTTTTACTTCTTCCCCCTCCTCAATTCACTGCACTCAAAAGCTGAGAAGAAGGGATTGTGACTGGAGAGAGATCTCTTCCTTCAGCAGACAGTAATGGAAAGCCTAAACCAGTGATCCAGCTGACATCTCATACCAGAAGCTTCTCAAATGATCATATAAAATTCTGGCATCAAACCAGCCCGTTGGTGATAACACAGAGCTACCAAAGCTGATCAGTACAACCCGTAGTGAAGGATGCTGAGTAGCCCTGTGCTGCATCATGTGCCAGGAGCAGTGTTCCTACACTAACCCTGGAGATCCTCCCACCCTCAGTGTTACCTGCCCTGCTCAACATGGACAGGAAATAACCAACCAACTGCAGAACCAACTGGACACATGTGTGTGTGTAGCCTGGTGTGTCCCTACGAGCACTGAGTGAATATTTGCACCTCAGAGCTTCCAAAAGAACTGGTGGGAGTGCAGCTAACACCTTCACCCATATTCTTCCTGAAGAATTCTGCTATATCCAGTGCTCGTTCTGGCAAAGACATCTTAATCTTATTGTAATAGTTTTTAATTACTCATTTCTGCAAGATCGCTGCCAGAGAGTCACCACGAGCCAGATACTCTGTGAACAATTATCCCAAGGAGTTGTTAATTACCGTGGAGCCACTACAGCTCTTTAAAATGTATTGCCTGTACCCATACCATAAATCCATTTTCCTCTCCACTTGTTATGGAGCCCTTTGTACTCTGGATTCTGTGTTAATGAAGGTACAGAAGTGTTGCTGTGGCTTATTCCTCACACTGCTGCCTGTCATCTCTCTACAGACGAGCGTGTGAGATGGAGACATGACTAAAAAGGCCCTGCTAACCCAGCAAGTTAGGTATGATGTGGTCTAGGTTTTTTAATTCTGATTATCACTCTGGAGGAAGAGCCACAAAAACACTACAAAATTGCCTGTCTTTGTAGTGGATTTTGTGGCTTCCTATTTGTAACATTTGTTGCGTGTAAATTTTTGCACTTTGGCCAAAACAAGACTGTTTTTATGACTTTACTTCCAAACGTGTTGAAAGCTTATGTTGGTGTGTTATTTATTGTACAGCACTTAAATAACTTTGCATACCAAACATATGCTAAAGCAGAATTCACAAATGGCATCTCCCTCAGTGTAACTTCAGAAGTATTTCAGAGAACCTGCAGTTGGTGTCCTACTGCAACCACATAAATTTGCAAGGAAGACAGATGATTTAAAAGTTTTTGGACAGAAGTAGGAAAATTATAAATATTAGAAACATTACACCTAATTTGATTGAAATCCCAATGCAAACCTTAACCTAAGAAGCTAAAAAGAGAGTAATGAAAGATACATGCTTTTATTAGGGGCGAAGGATTTTAGAAGCCTTTAGAGGTCTGTGTGCTCTTTTATATGGGTTTTGTTTCTGGCACCTCTCAATGTGGATTTAAAGCAGCTTTTTATTTAAAAGGAAAGATATACAAGCAGTTTGGCGGTAGATCTGCTCTTTGAATAGATTAAAATGCCTCAAAAAACTTGACAGTTGCTTGTAAGAGGAGCTGTATTAGTTATTTTTCTGCTTTTATTTTTAGTAAATAATAAATCTAGTTATTAAATCACTCCTCTTCCTAAAGCATTTCCCATTACCACTGGTGTCCTGACAGGAATAATCTGTTAGGAAGGGTCTAATATGAGACCGGGTAAAAAAAAAAAGAAACAACTTAAAATCTTGTGAGCTCAATCTAACTTCTGTGGTGACCAAAGAGGGAAAAAATTCCTTTTAAATAAAATTGTTCTCTTACTAAATAGATAACTAGCCAAATGCATTTCAAATATTTGTTCAACTGATCAAATATTGCTTTAGGTTTAGAAAACAAATTAACCAAATGTTTGAAGAATTAGACATTTTGTACCTGAACACTTCTCTGTGTCATTACTTCTGTACTGATGACCCCAAATACTTTGGTCAAAATAAAAGGCCCTTTTGATAAAAATAAGTCAGACAAATGTGTTTGCAACTTGGATAGTTCCTACTGTTGTGGGCATTCATGTTAAAATAGCACACTTTTATGTTTAAATTCCAGTAGTTTCATTAGGGAAAGACCAGTCAAATTGCAGTGCTGTCCAGTGCTGGTAATAAGGAATTTTTTTCTGAAGGAACTGAAAATATAAACAATAGTTAAAATTACAGTGTTTTGTTAGTCTATAAGTATTGGGAAATCAGTTTCATATGCCTATATGGAACATTTGAATGAGAAAACAAAGTTGTAAGTTGAAGCAATTTTCCACCAAAGTTAAGCAGAATTACTAAGCTGGCTTGCTTACTGGGTTGTTGTTTTTTTTTTTTTTTTTATTTCTTCATAAAACAACTAAACTGTGGAAGTTCACAATCTTTTTTTTTTCTTTTTTTTTTACTCTCTTGCTTATGAGAAAGGCACACCAGTGTGTCAAATTTAAGTTCTTACTCCTGCTGTAGATACACTGATTGGCTGAAGTACTTCTAGATTAGCTATATATTTTTGGCAAAAAGATAACTTGATAGTTGAACATTAGTTTGAATTAGAGAGAAACACATTTCTCTGTGGATGGGTTCAGAAAGCAGAACAGTCCATCCGGACACTAAATAAAAGCAGTTTCCAGGTGGAAATTCTCAGTTTAGATGTCTGATAACCTTCTGTCGCAGTGGCTGTGCCTCAAGATCCTGGCAGTGTTTGGATCATTGGTATGAGATACCATCCCTCTTCCTGTTCTGGAATTAGAAGCTGTGAACTCCTTTTTCACACTGTTAAGTGTAAGATTTTCTACTAATTAGCCAATAACATGAGTGGACTCAGAGACATATAGGCATATCTAATGCACTTTTGCATGCTGCCTATGCCTAAGAGTTTTAGATAGACCAAATTAAAGTTTTGGCAGTAAGATTTCAAACTCAGTTGATTCCTACGATGGCTCTGCTGTGTTCTGCTGGTACTACATTGTATCACAGTGTGCACCCGCTGTGGGGTTACAGGCTTTGGTGATTATTGGATGTTCTGTTTACAAAATTGTGAACCTTTTCAAAAGGTTGCTAGAGTTTAACTCCTAACAGGACGCTCTGCTTGCTTTGAGTCATTGCTGAACTGAATGATGTCTTCAGATGTGATGCAACTCCAAGAGGAAATGCAAAGGGAAGGACAGAGGATGGCAACACTTATAGTTCTCCTTTAACTGCCTTGACCACATCTTGCAATGTATTTGTATTTGTATAGTATATGAAGATAACCTGTTTTCTTTATTACATTAAGTATCTTGATAAAGTTATGGGTATGGTTTATTATATAGATGGCAGCATTTGTTTGTTTAATTTCATTTTTAACTCAGTCATCATCTGTTAAATTATTGGAGCAATTCAATAATTGACTGCTACCACTACCCACCTCAGAATGAGCAAGCAAACCTATTTATTTCCGCCACAAATCCTTGCTTCTGATGTGTTTGTTGACCACTCATCAATAGATACTGAATAAAGGGGATTTTCTTGCTCATTCTAAACTGCAGGAAGAGAACCAGCATCTTCTCATTGCAGTTGTACCTTGAAATGGCTATAAAATCTGACAGCTCCATTGGAACCTGGCTGTATCCCAGGCTGTTTGTTTCCTGGCTGTGCCTCAGAGTTTTTGATGGGCAGGAAGTTGGTGTCTGTGCTGAACAGTCAAACCCTGTGATTCAAGGAGTCACAGCTCCAGCAGCCAGAGAACATCAGCTGAAGGGAGAAACTACCTGAACCAGCAGCTCACCTAAGAGGATGAAGAACAGAGGGGAATTTCACTTTTGTGAAATACCATACCCTCAGTATGGTGAAAATGAGTCCTGTACACTGTAAGAGATTTATAAATTCCTATACTGGTGATCTATTGCCATTTTTTAAATTTACTTGCTTATCTGCAAGAAAAATATATTTGTCCAAATTATAAATATTTTTTATAATATCAAACACCTGAGTTCAGGCCTTTGGAAACAAAAATTATTTTTTCTGTCTTTACTAGACCCCTACTGTCATTTTGAAATTAGAGGGAAATAATTGAAAGCCTGTAACTGTGCAATGCATGGTGCTACTAAGGAGCATCAAATACCAAATGATCTGTGACAATTTAAGAGTTGGAAAGCTGAAGTTCATCATCCCTATATGTAAAAGGTCGGATACCCATAGCAACGCTGGGTATTTTACACTTATATTTATTACTTTACATATTTTTACACTTATATTTATTTTAAGGAATGGTGTCTTCAGCCAGAGGCTGCAAAAAATGGGATTCCACAAGCTGCACATCCACTTGCTTCCACCTTTCTATCACTTCTTCTTTTTGCTGACAGAAATGTTCACAGTACATCACATTAAGAAACTGATTTGGTTTTAAAGTAACCTTTTTGAAGCGACAAAGAGGTAATTTTTACCCAAATGGGTTTTCAAGACCGTACAAACACTTGTGACAACCCAAGGAAGAGGTGGGAGAAAATGGAGAGTGTGTCTTTTGGCAGCAGTACTAACTTATACAGGTTTAAATTGTTGCTGAAACTATTACCTGAGATATTTCTTCATAAATGTAGAGCATTCTTTAGAGCCTAAACAGAAGTACTTGGTTGTGAAATCTTTCACTGTAAGCAAAATATACTGCATCTAATTTATGAGCATTTGTTCTGCTGCAGTCAGTATGTGACTATATTTCTGCCAGTAAGTTAACAATTTCTATTCTATATAATGTGGGTATTCCAGTGTAAGGCGGGAAAGGAAGAAATCAGAGCTCTGTGTAATGACATTAAGCTTTTAGGCTATAGACAGCTTAAATGGACTCACAGCTGCTTAACATATGCCCTCTGCCTGAACTCGCTTTATCACTTGGTATCTGACTTCTCTCAACGTATAAAAAGTTGATGTGATTGATAGTCGGTCATACAATATTTGTCAGGGGGAACTGAATCATTATGTGTATAGATTCAGGAGTATAGAAAAATAAAGCCGAAAGGACAACAACAAAAACTGTTGACATTTTTTTCCATTCATTAAGCTTTCCTAAAGCAACTCTTTTTGTTTGCTGGAGTTAGTGGTTGCTGGTTTTTCTAAGCAGCAATTGCTGAGTGATTTAGAGTACATCTCTGCTCTTTTGTTTGGATTTCATTTGCGAAACCATTTAGAGTTATAAAACTGTCAACTTAAGAACATTCTATATATTTTGCCAGTGAGGGCCTTGTGTATGCAGAGTTTATGCATTTCTCTCCATTTTGTGTGCTGTTTGAATCTCAGTGTATATCACTGTTCTTCTTTGGGCTAGTTGTTAGAGTAAGTCCCGTGGCCTTCTTTAGAGCAGCAGAAATCTTCAAAGTAATTATGAAATTGCATCTCAGATTAGTCATTAGATAAATGAGTGTGTAAGATTTGCTAATCACAACATCTTGCCCTTGGCCAAGCCTAACCCAGCAGTGTAGTAATAGAAGGCTCTGCTGATGCTTAAAAACACATGAAATTTAGAAGCCCTGAACTGCAACTGGAATTGAATCTTGCACCTAAACATTAGAAAGCATGGACCAGAACTGTTAGTTATGTTAATTACAGTTGTTAAGCCACAGTATGGTACCTTTCTGAACTCTCAGATGCCCTATAATAACTACCAGCTGGGAGTTGAAAAATGTTATGCAAACTCTGTAGAGTTTTGCTCACTGTTTCTCTCCTGCAGAATTCCTTTGGTGGCTCAGCTCAGTTTTACATTGCATGGAAGCTGTAGGGCCCAGGTCCATCATCATTCTGCACAACTGTAATCTCTCATGGCCTTGCTGCTGGCCCTGTTTCATGTATTTAATGTATTTATTTCAGATTTCCTACTCCTGTTTTTCATAAGGTATGGCAGACTTAAGATATCAGGTACTTAAATTATATAAATGTGGATGTGACAAGTCTGTGATATATTGTTGTGCTGAACACGTGCCTGAAGGTTAGAAATTTCTAAGCAAAGTTCCACAGTGGGTTTAAATTTATGTTACTTTGGGCAAGTTGCAAAGTTTGACTTGAACTGCCAACATGAACCATACATCCTGTCATGACAGTTGTCAAGAGTGTGTTTGATGAATCAGGTTATTATCTTTCATTTCCAGTTGTATCCCTGGTCTAATCATAGCAAGATCTGAGTGTAGAAGTAAAAAAAAAATGAAAAAAAAATATTTCAAACATTTTCAAAGCAAGGAAGAGGATGGACCATGCTCCTGTTTGTATCTTGAAAGTTGGAATCTGTCATGAATTTGCATCTCTGCATTTATTCCTGGGTGCCTGGCTGATTATGAACAGTGGGAGATAAGTCAGTGCTTGAAAACTACTCTGGAATTTTTGGAGTCAAAAGTTTTTAAGGGGCAATGACAGATTTTATGAAAGCATTAAATAACTGAAGAGTTCACTCAGCAAATCTGGAAGGATCTGTGCAGGAAGTACAGTGTTTTGTCTTTGCTATCTTGAAAGATTTTGGTTTTCCTGGCTTCCCTAACTGTTCCGGTGTTCCCTCTTCTCCTTGACTTCACACTCCAGTAACCATGCTGCTTGCATCACTGGCAGGAGATCATATCTCCATTTCTATCTTATGACCTTCCAGGACAATTTTAGCTCCCAGTATTCCAAGGGAAAGTATTAATTTTTTAAGAAAAGAAAAGAATTAATGAGAAAATTTCTTCGTCAAACTTGATTTTTTTCCCCTTTGCAGATTGCAATTTTATTCCATATGTTTTAGGAAACATACTGACTTTTAATTTAACCTTTAGCAGAGAAGTATCATATCTGCTTGCTCATTTTACATTCATAATAACGGATTGTCTCTGGTTAAGGTAGAATCCTTATTTTCACTTTGATTTTACTTTAATTTTTCTGTTTCAAAGTATGTTGTATTGTTCCCAGGTAAACAGAAATACAAAGCTTTTCTGTTGCCATTCAAGAAAGAATTCTGACATCTTGGCTTTTATCCAGAGTAGTTAAATTTTTTTTAATTTTGTTTTGAAGATCAGGATTTCCCTCGAGATGGACCTTCCATTTGCTGTTAATCTCTCTCTTCCTTTGCTCTCCTTTTCTTCTGCCAAGCACAAACTACTTCACTTTCAAAGCTTTGCAGTCTAATCCCACTGTAGCCATTATCCCTGTGACTCTTGGTTCACTAACAGCTCAAACATTTACCTTTGACCATCTGCATTTTCTAATGACCATCTCCAGTGCCTTTTGCTGTTCTGCCCCTGTGTGCAATGAAGAAGTTCCTTGTTGTTCCTATCTTAAAACTTTGTTTTGATCCCTGAGAAATTACATGATAACAGAACAGATATGTGATAAACTTAATCCTCCTGTTAGTGGGTGGGTCCATGCATTCTTGTATTTCACATGTTATTCCATCTGCAATTATCCACTCTATTTTGTACTTAACTTGAAAATTATGTAGGTAACTGCTGTTTTCTGTTGTGTTTGTACTTGGTTTATCAAAGATGTAAAATGTAACTTTGGCAGGTAAAACTTGGCTTTGAAATTATCATGAGTTGTAAATTCAATCCTTGTAAATTCTGGTATTTATTTTGTAAATATGTGTAAGCTACTTATTATTGAAATGTAGATTAATACAACTTTATTTTAGGATAACTTGCTAGATGCCCTAATTCCAAAATAAGCAAACACCACTAACACCTTGTGTTGTGCTGCTTTTACAATGATATCTTTCAGTGTGGTCTGTTGGAATACAAACAGGTTTTATGGAACATTTTTTCCAAACAGTCAACAGGTTTTAATTTAGGTTCTTAAATCATAATTGTTTTTCAATTTTCTGCTCTGCCTCACAAACGCATAATGAGGGCACACCTGATGCTATAAAAACCAGATGTCATTTCAGTATTCCAGGGCTGTGTGATAAATTTGGAGAGCTTAAAAGTTGGTATCACAGATTTATAGTTATCAGGGAGCTCACAAGAGCAGAAAGCATGTAGAGCATTGCTAAATAAACAGGATCTGGGAATGGATTGTGCTTTATTTTCAGAGACTTTCAAAATGCTGAAATTATAGATGGAATTTCCTTAAGGAACTTTCAACAGGAGACCATTTCAAACTCCCAAACAATATATTCAAATTCTTTCTCCCTACCAGTCATGTTAAATGAGCCTGTGCAGTGCCACTTGCACTTGATCATGGTGATTTGAAGAGCAGCAAGCAGACCTGAAGGAAAATTAGACTGCGTAATTCATGCCAGCTCTTAGAAACTTTCCTCCTTTACCATTCTCCTTGAGACAAAACTTAAATCGGATGTTCAGTGGGAACTGAACTGTACCTGAGATACAGTTTTACAGTACAGCTTTATAGTAGTTGTTTCTTTAAACAGGTTCAAATTCTGCATACCAGTGTTCAGTGGTGTATTAATGGAAATTATAAATATTTAGAAGAAGAATAATTTCACAGAAATTAATTGGCAAGGCCTAGGTCAGCCATCTCTGATTATCACTAGGCATAAAGTCAAATGCAAAAATCAATAACGTCCATCACATTCATTCCTTGTTTTGTGTTAAGATGTCTCTCTTTTCACAACCACAGTGAGGGTCCAATTCTCTGTCTCCCAAATCCTTTATCCCATTGTAAAGCAAAGCAAGTGGCAAGACATGCGCTGAGGTTGTTGATACCCTTGTACTTGGTTGTCACGGTATGAACGTGCAGGACAGTTGAGGGGCTGCTCGTGTTCTGGGTGTTGCTGTGGGTTTCTGTTTTAGGGTTGTTGAATCATGAAGTGATCACATTCTGCTAACAAAATGAATCCTGCCCACTCTCTTTTCTTGAGTGTCTTCTCTTGGGTCTTGTTCACCACAAATTGAAAATTGCATGTTCCTGCATACACGTGTGTGTGCAGTTGAGTGTATGTGAATGTAGGCATGTATGAAATGCATTCTGTGAGGTTTTAAAAAAGATCTTAGTATAGCAAACTACAAGTGATGATAGTTTTATCTAATGAGGAATTGATGAATAAAAGTTTTGTCGAGGTATATGTGGGAGAATATACAGAGGGTTTGAGAGTAGAGTGTATCTACCCCAGGACATTCATTCCCTCTAGCCATGCATCCTGTTGAACTGTGGAGCTGAAGATAGTGACAACTTGTTGGTAAAGAGGTATCAAGTTTTTACAGGTTTTGATGACTTTGTTGTTTCTAACAAAAATGTCTTCCTAAGTCAAATGCAAGGATTCCCGTTTGAATTGTAAGGAAAACCACCTTTCCTAGGGATTGATAACCATTTATTTTTCATTTAATATTTTGTCTTCTGCTTCACTAGTCTTTCCAATAGATGGGAAAACTGTACCTTCTCCAGCTGTATGTTAATTACATTCCACTTTTGAGGCAGAATGGGTACATTGCAGAGGAGCTGTCAACTTGACACTGAGAAAGCTAAATATGCTCAGTTGAGTGAATCCAGCACTGTGAACGTGAACCACCGGTGTAAATTAGAAAGGAAACACCTTGAAGCTTTACCATATTCAAGAAGTGTCAGGTTATGTTCATTTGAAATGGATGGCAATGCTCTTTCTCCACCAGTGTAGGCATGAGTATTATGTTTCACCCAAGACAGGCTATCCAGGCGTTCAGCAGACCCTGATGTTTGCACCTTTATTGTTGAATTTCCACATTTTTTTGAATAGCATTCAACTTGTTTTGTATAATCCCAGATATTTCCCTTCATAAAATCTTAAATAGGTGAGATTAAACCAAAATGTGTGTCCTTCCACTTTTAAAATAATTTTAACTACTTTGCTGACTGTTTCAAAACCTTGTGGACTCTTTTCAAACAGCTCTTTTACCAGCATTTGTTTCTGTAAGGACAATTAGCATGAACTGTTAAGAACTCTTGACTATGGTGAAGATGGGATTCATCATTGAGGACAAAGTACTCCCAAAGATATGGGACTATCAAGACTAGTAGAAATGGGAGAAATTGGTTCCCATTAGTTCTGTTCTGTTGTATCCAACTCAGCAAAGCAACATGAGATCCTTCCAGATCTCCATACTCTAAAGGGAAAGTTGGAAGGACTCTGTCACTGTGCAGGGAATCTGCTTTAATAACATTGACATGACTGAGGAAGAGTGATAAATCGTGCCTTGAGGTATGACTGCTAGAATGTCTGTGTTTGATCAAAACTTCTGATTGAGAAAATACCTTTTTTCTATATTGTGTGGTTGAAAAGAATATATTCCATTAACAGTAAGTGCTGTGGAAACTCACACCACTTGGCTTCTGAAAAACACATCCTTTTGAACAAAAATATCCCACACTCTGCTTTAAAGATAATATTTATATTTCTGCTGAGGGAGTAATGGGGAGGAATATCACTTGAGCTTGAGAATGTCAGTACAAGTGATATGTGTTGTGTAAGACCCACCTAAGCTTTCCTTGTTTGAAATGTTAAAAAAAGACTTCAATGAGTTCTTCTGCATAAGGATAAATTTAGCTCCAAGAGCCATGCAAAACAGACTTGTTGATTGGTGTGGGAGTGATTGCTGTGATTCCCGAGCTATGAAGGTGCTATCATTTCTGCAAAGGATCTGTGCAGGGGAGGAAAACACAGAACTCGTTTTGAAAAATGAATCATGGGTCTGTGGGTATGACCAAAACCTCATATAGGGTCCTATTCGGTTATGAATCACAATTTTGCTTTTTCGTTGTAAATTGTTGTTCTTTAATTACGTTTTGGCTATAATTTTGTGACTGTTTTGTGTGAAAAGTTCAAAACTGGATTAATAAATCCGTGTAAAAACTTCTTGCTATTTAAATACTGCCTCAGCTATTTTCATAGCTTTATTAGAACAGTTCATGCTTAAACTTACATCCTTTACTTTTGGTCATGGAAGTGTTCTCCAGGTCATTCTGTAAGTGTGTGAGTCATCCACTTCCATGTGTTGTGAAAATTATAAAATAACCCTTAAAAGGCGTGCATTTTCCAAGGAAAGAGCAGCATTGCACCTGCAGAAATACATCTGCACTTGCTGTACTGAATTAGTGCATTCTGTCTGCTGATACTGAAAGGGAGGAGATGCTTGGAAGTCTCTTCTTTCTACCTTCATAGTCAACCAGGCTTTTGTACCCTACAGGTTGGGGATCATGAGGTGCCAAATAAGTGGAAGTGGAGGCATCCAGTCCCTCCCCAGCCCTCCCTGGGACTGAGCGTGTGTGTTGCTGTCAACATCTAATGATGACCAGCATGGAGGGGACAAGCACTGTTGCTCTTGCTCCACAGGCACCTATTTATTATCTGTTCCAGTGAATTCCTGCCGCTGCTGGAAAAGAGATGTAGATATCATGATTTTTGCTTGCTTTGCAGAAGGCAGGCTTTGATTTCATCCTCCGTGTCTCACTGAAGTCTACATAAATAATCTGAAGCTGGCCAAAAACTTTGGAAGAATGTTATGATCTACATCTGTTATCTGTGCCTTTCCCATTTTTGTTAGGGATAAAACCTGCATGCATTAGGGTAATGGAAGAATATACATGTGCTGCATAAACCTGTGTCAGTCGTTCCTAAACAACGTGCCAGAAATCCCCCTTGGCTGTAGGAACAACTAATTGCAAAGTTCTTTTTGACAAAGCAATCAGCCTTGCCCCCCGTGCATGCACGCTGCTGTAATTCATGGTACAGAGCAGCACATGGAACTCGGTGCAAGTATGTTCTCTATGTGGCTGCTATGGTGATTAAAATACATAAATAAAATAGATAAATATGGACCATATTAGAAATCCATTACTGGCACTGTCTCAGATCACAGTCTGCTCCAGCGTGCGGTGTCAGTCGTGTTTCCCTGCTCCTTGGCCCTCGTGGAGCGGGAGCTCCTGGGGGGGCTGCACTCATGTGATGGCCCTGTCCTACCTTGTCAGCTCGCAAATTCAGCACAAAACCGGTAAACAAAGGGCTTTTGTGCATGGTTTATAGTTCAGCGAGGATTAGTGGCCTGACACGGTTTTCAGACGGGACAAGCTTAGCGTTAAGTCTCCCGAGGTTAACGAGGGCGGACGCGGGGCAGGCAGGGGAGGCTGGGGCAGAAAGGTCTCGCTCCGGTTTTGGGCGCGGTACAGAGAGTTGATAAAAGCAGGTTCTGCTTACCTGGGTCGGTGTGTCGGTCACGTGTTCCCAATGTTCCAGCTGCCTTAGGATGTGGATGATCTCAGGCGCTTGCTCGCAGTCCCCGCAGCTCCAGAGGTCCCCTCCGCCGGGCTGGACATCCTAGCCTGTTCCTGGGCTCTGGCTGGATCAGATTCCTGCTTTTCTTCCCCCTCTCACCTTTTAGCATTCTCCGACCGTAAAATCCATCCCTTTCCTGAAATGCAGGACGATGCACTTGTCCAATGAAGTTTTTCTAGGCGAGATTCAAATTCCAAACAAGCCTTTCATTTCCTTCGCGCTGGGGGGAGAGCGAAGGCAGGGAGGCGAAGGAAAGTGCTGGCTTCCTTTAAATCCCCACCAGCGTCTTCCCAGCGCTGGAAGCAAAGTAGCTTGTCATGGTGATCTTCAGAGTTTAACTTTAGAGGGGGAGGGAGAAAGTGGAAAGCAAACTGAATGCTGTAGTGGAGATTTCTCTCTTCCCCCACTGGGCCCCTTGCCGACTGTTTTTATTGATTTCAATCACTGGAGGCTAGCTGGCTCTCAGAAGAAACACTGTGTAATGTGTTCTTTCCTGGCTTTCATTAAAGAAACTCAATGCAGTGCGGTCACGCTGCCGAGCTCGCCTGGCAACCTGCCTACACCCTGTGGTACCTCTTTCATTGGAGGAGATCGAGCTCGTGGTTTGGGGTTGGTTTATTTATTTTTTTTCTAATTCTCCAGCAAGGATTTCAAAACAGCCCCTGCTCTGCTTCTAACTCCTCTCGCAGCCCAAAGCCTTTTCAAGCTTCGGAAGAAATTGTCAGCACCCCAAAGGGGACGACTTTGGTGGCAGTGAAAACGCCGAGTGCTGCGACAGTCTCGTGCTCCTTGTATTAAAATTCCTCTGTGTTTCTGGGGAGGGGTTAAAAGGGCTGTGTGTAAGCCACAGGGATGTGGATACAAATGACTTCCAAGGGGTTTCCTTTTCTTTTTCTTTTTTTTTTTTTTTTAATTCCATCTTCTCCTGATTGGTTAACGTGGTTTAATTAAGGGTAAGGGAGTAAGCAAAATCCTTCAACAAATATGTGAAAATTCCTGGCAGCACTGTAGTTGCAAATGAAGCAAAACTGCATTCCCCGAGCCTGCAGTTGCGGTGGTGTCTGAAATATTACTGTTGTATTCAGGGCTGTGATAGCGGTGGAGAAAAATGAGAAATACAATATGATACTAATTTATGCCTTAGAACCTAATCTGCTGCAGTATGTACTTTGTGGGAGCAAACAGTCTATAAAGTGGAATTCAACAAGCTATGTTCTGTAAGTCTTGCATTCTGTGTGCCTGTAAATGCTTTCTTTTAATTTGGTAAATTGTTCAATTTCTTCTTATTCAGCGGTTGCTAATGATAACACTTTATGGGCTCTTCACAGTTGGCTGTAAATCTATGAGACATGCAAAGATCACATAGTTTTAAATTAAACTGGGTTTCAAGCTAATCAAGGTGCATCTATTCTAAATTACAGCTGCAGATTTAGAGTGCTACCTGATCACTTGTGCTCCTGAGATACTATAGCTGGGTGCACAAGGAGGCTTTTTTTATTATTTTATTTTAAAAAAGGCATTTACATGACCACAAAAAGAATCCTTTCCTGGAGCAGAAAGATAAAAAGCCTGTTCTTATTTAAATCTGGTTTCCTGCAGAACTTGTTTGAGGCTTCTCTGCCTGGGTTGAAACTACAGAAACTTTTCCAAATCAACTTAATATAAATTATTCCCAGTGTTTTTGTTGCAAGGAGTTGAGATTCTAAAAACACCTAGCTTTTATGAAAAATTTGTTATTTTTCTTTGAGCAGCATATAAGTTTTAAAAAATCTTCCTCTGTAAGTGCAACAGACATGATGTAAGGAGGAGTACTTCTACATATTGCTTTTCATTTAAAATTTGCTTTCTGCATGATAATGAAATTTCATGTCTGGTCATACTTCTTTTCAAAAGGTTCTAGATGATAGAAAATAATTATTTAAATTCAGTATGGCCATGAACTGTTCTATGCAAATTCTCTAGCTGTAGTTGGAGCACAGCTCTGTGGCCAGCCTCGAATAGTAAATCATTTGTCAATCTCTCTTTTATGAACCTTGTGTGTAAGGGTTTGCCAGCCTTTCTTCTCTGTGGGTTTTGAACTGTGTTTATAGATTCTGCTTTTTGTTTTTAAGCCGGCAGATGGCCAGTTATTTATCAGGGTTCATATGTATTGTGTAAGGCAGGAACAGGACGTTTTGCATGCTGATATTGTTCACAGGGCATTTTTGGGGCAGGAGGCTGCTCGTAAGCAGAAGCCATTATGTGACGGGTCGGTAGTTCTTGGTCAGCGAACAAAGCCCCTTTTGACATTTCTCTGTATTAAAAGTTATGAAATAACATGAGCTTCATGAACAAACAAGGTGATACAATGCTTCTACTATGAAATAAACCATATAATCTATTTCCCCTCCATTTTGAACTCTCTGGAGTTCAAAAATTTGACGCCCTTTTTATATGTTTGTCGCTGTTATTTTTTCCTTTGAATTTCTGCTGTTGCTTGCTTTGCTGTTGTACAGACTTGTGGTGCTGTGCTGGGAGGAAAGGATAAAAGTCTGTTGGTTTTGGAGGAGCTGGATTCACTGTTACTAATAAATAGTGAATTTGGTCTTGTGGCTTGGTCTGTGGTTACTGTTATAGGTTTGGCAGCAAAGCCAAACTCCTGATCAGGCAGAAAGTTCAGACCTACACAGGCGAATCATAAAGGCAACATTTAATGGATGAGTATTCGGTTGGTTGTGGCAGTTCTTCAGAGTTTCTGACTACATCAACTTTATTCTGTGCTGGCAACGGGCAACCAGGGATGCAAATGTGGGAGGTTTGGATGCAGTGATGGGCGAGGAGGAGGAACAGAAGTCTTTAGGAGATTTCTTCAGTTCTACTCAGGTATAAGACAGTCAAGGACTTTTGTGTAACTATAAATCTGGAAACAAATTTAAAAATGCACTTAGTGCTCTGCTGAAAATACAACACAATTAGTGTGCTGTTAATCCCATCTGGGTGCTGCTTGCTCAGCTATTATGGTTCATAGTCCCCTGGCAGTACAAGCTTTTATGCAGGTGCAGTCCCTGGAAACATACACCTCTTTGGTTCTGCCACTCTTGCTGAAATAAAAAAGGGTCAGATATCTTCAAGAAAACCTGAACATCTTTCTACTGGTTTCTCTTGCAGTTCTACTTATTTTTCTCTGTTCTGAATTGCTTAGTAGGGCTGCTCTACACTATTAAATGCTTCCCTTCAGTGTGAGCTGGCTCCCCATTTATGTGGGTAAGCTCATTTATAAAGACCACTTATAAAATGTTTCAAATTTGTGCAGTATTTCCAGATTACAAAGAATGATGGAAAACTTTAACCGGTATCTGAAACTGCCACAGCTGAAGCCTCCAGATATTTTGAGGCAGATGTCTTAGACTATTTACAGCATATTGCTATATTTACACACAGTTCAGAAATTTGGAAACTGGCATTGATGAAAGGCACTGTATTGGCAGTCACAGCACTTTGCCTGCAGATGGACAGGGTACAGTATAAACTTTGGCAATTTGCTGGAAGATGCCTGAACTCACATCTCTGTACCCGTGCAAAGTTGACATGGGTTTTTATGAGCATAAGTGTGAAAGATTTGGGGGTCTGCCTTTTACTCAGAATATGGCATCCAGTGGCAATATCCCTTTTAGCACCTTTTCAGGCCTTCTGGAAAGCTTCCAAGTGGAAGACTCCCACCTCCTTAATCACGAGAAAACACTGGCTCTCCTCTGAATGTCATTCATTCAAGTGTGCTGACCTGGCCTGACCTTGTTTAGATTGAGATCTAATGAGCCCAGGATCCAAGGTGGTGTGGTAGCTCTCAGCAGGCTTTGCAAATAAGCAAGTGTTGTGTTTTTCTGTGTGCATGTGGTTTAAATTTATCACGTCAATAAACAAGTGTCTCACACACTCAAATAGGGACTTTACAATGTTGTAGTTAAGACTAAATTGCAGCACTACAAATTGTGATGTCACTTTATAAATATAGAAGGAGACAACGTGGAATATTTATGACCTCAAAACAATGAAGTCCTGTTGGTTGGGTTTTTGAAATTTAAATAATGACATAACACTAAAACTCTTATTCCAAATGAGTCACAAACTGGGAACACCTTTCAGAAGAACACCTTTCAGTCGCACGAATGGTTTGGAGAAAGAGAAATTAAAAAATAAGGCTATTGATTTAAAGAAAGCAGAGGTGCATCAATAAAGTAATAAATAATAAACACAGCTAGGATTTAAATTCCAGTAAAAGGTTTGGTTTTGTTTTCTTTCGAGTCTCAGGTTTGGGGGAAATATTTTTTATATATAAATTGCGATAAAATTACACTCAGCCTCAGTGGAGAATATACCACCAAATGTAGGTATTTTCTGAAGCACATAAGGCTTTCAAATTAAAAACACAGTCAAGGACAGATTGGGGCACATACGACTAAATTAACCAAGTTGACATGGATGGATAAAAGTATAGCTGGAACTAGAGAAGTTGCTTGAGCTGTGAGGTTGTGAGGACTTTTTGTGGGGTGTGTGCTGGCAGTCCCAGACAGAGGCCTGATGAATTCAGTTTTCCTTGAATGATGCTGTGGGCCAGCAGAAGGTACCTCCAGCTGTAAATCCCGACTCTTTCATGCCAGGAGAGCCGCAGCCCCGCAGGAGAACAATGCTCTTGTGTCAGACAGCCCACGGCACGTCAGTCGTGATGCTGGAAACAAACGTTGTTAGGGCCCGGTATTTACGTTGGGACCTACAGGGAGGGAGCAACTTGTTTTGTTTTTAATGGAGCAGTCGGGGAGAGGGATAAAAAGCTTTTTGATAATGCCAGGAATGTGGGGGGGAAGGGGAGGCTCCAAGATATGCATTTACTGTAAGTATGAAGAAGCAGAGGCCTCTTTATCAGAGCAGCTCTAATGATGTGCCACAGTCACTTTATTTGAAAGCTTCATGGCTCACAGAAAAGTAAACAAATTCATTACATTATTTTTAAAAGAAGATTAACTGTAGTGTGTCGTCTGTTGGACAGCTGCTGTAGTAATCTTTTACAAACACTTTATAAATGACCACCCTCAGTGTTTTCCAGGGCTTTGTGTGGCTGGACTGTTATTTTAGTAAGTACCAGGGTGGCTTTTCAAATGAAAACGTTGTTTCCTGTATAACAATTTAATTCTACCTTCACCCTAAATATTATTTTCTTCTCAGCATGAACTATAAAATGTCTTCTATACAAATACAACATATGTTGCTTTTTTCTGCATGTGTTTGCAATGAATGCTGGCTTTTCAACAAAAGTAGCTAAAAAGTATTTTGGATGAAAAAAGCAAATCCTCTTTACTTCCATTTATTCTAATTTTTGCTTTCTTGCCCTTTCCTTGGTCTGTGAAAGCACAAATCTGAAAAGATGAGTCAGAGTAAACTTATATGGTAGGTAAATTGACTCTGAACAAATGTTTAGACCCCAGCAGGTGTCTTTGGCAAATAAAGATGTGTTCAGGTACTGTCTTGTTTAACATCCTTTGGTTGAATGTCAGCAAGAATAACCTTATTTAGCTCTTTGGGTGGATTTGTGTTTGAAAGCAGTCAACTAACACAAATTGATATAACATTAAGGATTTGTGAGTTTATAATGTACTTTTAACCAATCTTGCCATAAGCAGTTGATCTTGTGCATTCAGGTTTCAGTTACGGGTTCCTCAAATAGGTGAGAAGGGAGCAGAGAGAGGAGGAAGAGCATTTCTCACTCAGTTGGCCTCCATGGGTATCCCAGGCTCTAGCAGAGAGTACCTCTTTCAGACATATAGGAATCCCTGGAGTCAATCTCATCTTGCTATGGAACAGTGTTTTATTTCTACACAGTGTAATCTCACACTGGATATATGATAAACTCAGTGTGTCTATTTAATGCTCTTCGTCTGTACATGAAATATTTATTTTCATTTGGGATAAGCTGATGCATATATTTATGGCAATACAGTTTTAGATGTGAATAATTTACTGTTCTGTCTACAAACCTAAAGAAATGCCAACCTTTGTGCAATACTTCTCTGTATGTGTTTATTGAAGATTGTGCATATGTTCCCTCAAGATTGCTAAAGTTTCTCCAAGTGGTCTTGGATGAAGATGGCAGTTGTCACATCTTCTCCCTTGGATTAATTGAGATGAAGTCTCTATGGCAGACAGAGGTTTTCTCAGTCCATGGAAGTGTGTGGTTACACAAAAAGCAGAAACTGAGAATCTCAGGGAAACCCTGCTGCTCCCACTGAAATGTGTGTATGCTAAAAAAAAAAATCCAAACCCTCCTTCCACTATGAAACAGCCTCTGCTGTTTACATGCCCCCCTCAAATTTGAGTGTGGGAGAACAAACAGCACAGGAAGTTTTAGATATGATGTTTAATACATAGCTAGAGGTGCTCAGGCACCTGAAGGTGCTCAGAACAGCATCATTATCTACAGAGGGCAGTTCAACAGATCTCTACAAGTGCAGCATTTGCAGTTCTGTGAATTGGGCAGAGCAGAGAGGCAGTGGAAGTACAGTGAGCAGTAAAAACATGAATCCTGAAGCTTGTTTTTGAATATTACCTGTGCCCTTTATTTGAATTTATGCACATTTTGTTTCACTTTCCTATGGAAATATAAACACTTTATTTAACTGTTGATTATTTCAGGCAACGAAAGAAGAGGAAGAACTTATTGCAGAGGAAGAGCAAGAACTCACTCCAGAGGAAAAGAGGAAACTGGAAAGAAAATTGAAAAAAGAGCGCAAGAAGAAGGAGAAACAGCTGATGAGGGAAGCTGGAATCTCCATTAAAAAGGCGGCGCCCCAGAAGCCATCGGGATGTGAGCGGGCTCTGGCCTATTTAACCAGGTAAGAGCAGTAAAACCTCTGCAGGTGCTCCCTGCAGAGGGAATCTGTAAACCAGTAATCCAGAACAAGCTGCACCAAGTAATAGCACATTAAAGGAAATTGCTGCAGTTTAGTACTAAGTTAATGTTTCATCTCAGTTGACACCCTGGAGGACAGTTGATCACCCCCGTTGTGTTTCTGTCGCAGGAACAACAGAGAGAAGTGAAGTATGGTGCAAACATTTTACAGAAAGGCAGCTCCTATCCTGAAGATATTATAGTTGCCATATAAATATCATGGGGTTAGCTGCACTTTGAGAGATGAAAGGCAGACTGCAGAAAAGATTGCAGAGAGAAAATGAGTTTTGTTTCTTGAGTATGCTGTTCCAAGCAAAGGAGTTCCAGTTGTTCTCTTTATATAAGCAAATTCCATGGAATGGTTAAGCATTATGGAGTCTGAATTAAACCACCTGCATGATGTTTGGATATTTGTAAACTAAGATGGGATTATGCCACTATTTTAAGGTTAAACAGTGTACAATGCCTGATTTTTGCATACCAAGGTGTACAGCAAGTATAGTGGCTGATTTCAGATGGGAGGCAATTGCTTTATCTAGTTAGCACACTTATTTAGAAGTCTTAAAATTCCAGCACAAAGCAAAGTCTATGGTTAAACTAAAGAACTACAGGGAAGCATTCAGAGTACCCCACAGACAGTAAGAGGCCACATATAAACAGGATGATAGTGTTTATTTTTTTCCAAACTGCAGAATATACCCTGTCTGTAAGACCTCCAGAAAGCTGGCATCTTACAAATAGTGGGTTACCACATGGAGTAATTCTAGGGTTGCATCTCTGGCCGTGCTCAAAACTGAAGCATCCAGACTGTCTGAATTGTTACTTACCACTCGCAGTGGGGAGGGAGGAAATTAATTGCATTCCAGGCAGAGGGACATGTGCATTTTTGTTACATAACCCTCAGCACGCAGCGATAGCAAAATGACAATAATATTTTTGATCTGGAAAACAGCTGGAGTAGTTCACCACTGTTTTGAACTGCAAATGGATTGACAGATAGCTTTGAACCATCTGCTCAGCCTGTACTCTGGTATGTGTGCTCTGGTAAGTGGTAGATCTCTAAATAATGGATTTCAGGTTTGGAAAGCAAAGAAACAAGCTGTGGGTTTTTGCTTGTTATTGCACTGTTATCTGTATGGATTTTTATCTTGTTAGGTGAGAGAACACGAAATTATATTTGAACTAATATTTGAACCAATTTGATTCCAGAGTTTCACTTAACCTGCACCAAATTACCTTGAAATAGAATATCTGCTCTGTCAATGGTCTTATAATACAGAGTCTATGGACTGTCTGTACAGTAGTAGGTTGTGAGGGATTCTTTCATCAACAGACAATTTGAATTTTGTAGACTTAACAGGGATAGTCATAAGATGCTGAACTGCCAAGCAAACATAGAGTCACTGTTCTAGCCCCAAATACTGCAGGACCATCTTGCATCATTGTCAGTTATAGAAGAACAGCTTAATCCTTTTACATCTCAGACTTCTTTTCAACCCAGTAAGACTGCAAAAAGAAACAAGTGGATTTAAAGGAATCACAGAAGTAATATATTAGCTGGGGAAGGGGAACAAAAATCCAGTTTCTGGAAGTCCATTGCAAACCTTCCAGCAACACCAGTGGGTCAAGGATTTCAATCTATGTGCTTTTGCAGGGCTATGAGCGTGAATAATAAATGTGAGGATAAGTAAATCTTATAGATGCAAGAGATTAATATAATTGGAAGTAAACAAAAGGGTGCTGTGGATTTGTGTTTTGCCCCACCTACAATAAAAGGCTTACATGACATAAGGGTTGGTAAGTGGAGTGACATCTTAACTCCTCAATGACGTGTAAAGCTCCTGTAGGACAGGTGGAACTTGAACTACCATGTGATGACTGAAACTGTCATTTTTATTGATTAAGGGACTCTTTATAGTATGAGAGCACAGCTGTATGAGGCACGAGGTGACTTTCACAAAGCCGTGCCTCGTGCTGTTGGTTGACAGGAGTTAATGAAGGAGAGCATTGATGAGAGGGTATAAGACACAGTGTGCACAGAGCAGGACTGCTCATCACATCCTGCCCTTCCTGACGCTTTCAGAGCAGCCCTGCAGCAGTGGAGCCAGGTTCCAAGTGATGCAATGCTGGACTCAGGCACGTGGGTGATGTTGGCAGCACGGCCGATGTGTGCTCCTGCTGCTGGGGGTCTGTGCTGCTGGGCACATGGTGCTACAAGCTGAGTTCTCTAGTTTCTTTATTTAAGTCTGAAAACAAATGGTCCTTGATGTTTTCCAGTCTCCAGAGGGATCAAATTTTAATTTTCTTGGAGGGCCATCCTAGCAATTGAGAGAGGCTTTTTTCACCATACACATGGCATGGCCACATGCGACAGCAGCTGATGCCAACTCGCAAACTGCAGACCCCAACTACTATACCTGAGGTGCTGAAGGGTTTCCCCTGTGAAGTGGTGACATTCATAGCCCAGGCTTTTGAGCTGCTTGCCCAGTTAAGGAGACCAGAATGAGCATGGCCAGGTTTTGCACTCCTCATGGAGGAGAAGCAGCCAAGTGACTTCTGGCTTTTTTCCTCTCTCACTTTCTGTTGGCCTGTGAGAAAAGGAATGAAGGAAGAAAAGAAGTCTTTGCTTCAGCAGTTTTTGTCTCACCTTTTCCCTCGGTGAGATAATCTCAGGTGGTTCCCAAGGCAGTTCTGTCCAGGGAGCAGTCAAAATGTCTGAGGAAACAGGAAAGTTACTGCCATCAGACTCCCCAGCTTGGTGAGGGAGCAGACAGGAATAGTAATAGAGCTGAAGATATATAGAGGATTAAAAATAGGGAGCTGAAGCAGAAAGGTTATAAAACTCTGGAAAGGAAAAAAGAGAATGTGAAATAATGAAAAAACCCAGAGTGGTACTGAGCAGAAGAGAAAAATAGCTTGTAAAATTACTGCAGAGGAATAGGGAAAAGCAGGAGTGAGGAAGTGGTTGAATAAACTGCTGAAATCTCTTCCTTTTAATAATGACATGCCTTGTTTCTTTATGATGGCAAGTGATGATTCAGATTTAAAGCCAAGATTAGAACGTCTCATTACTGTGATTCTTGGAAAATCTTGAAAAATTCATCCTTTTCTGAGCATTAAGCGACTTCAAGTGAAAAGATGTTGCAATTCATGAGAATGGTAATTAGATTTAATTATAACCTAACTGACCTTCTGTGGTGTTAAAATGTTGGCAGAACTTGTTTGTCTTGGCAAACCACTCTCTCGTAGAAGCTGCTGTTCTTGTGTCTGGCTTACAAAGTTCATTACTGTATGGATCGGGACATATGGTTTTCTCCATCACCCATCAAAGGGTGAGATCTGAAAAGATCTCACTAAAAGTATGTGGAATTACAAGATTGATATCATCTGAAGTAGAAGTAATAGATAATATCATTATCTGGATATTGCTGTGAATTATCTAAGCCTTTCAATACTATTTAAAATATTAACATTTTTAATGTGTTCAAATTTAAAAAATAAGGTGTTGGAGTACGTGTTTTTAATGATTTGTGTTATAGTAGTAGTATATGTCACCAAAATGTTTCCCAAGGCTTTTTGCTTTTCTTTATAGATCTTACTTTCCTCATCCTCGAATTTAAATTTAGGTGAGATTCAGAGATTCCTTTAAAGAAAAAAGATGCTTTTAGAATAATACAAACCCAGGGCACGTCACAGAAACACGAAAGTGTGAGGCAGCCAGAATTCCCCGTGGCGTGGGGAAATCATCTGACTCTGCAGAACCCAAGGCGGTTTTTGCTGAGTGTGGTGGCAGCTCTGCTGACAGCCCTGGACAACCCTGGGCGGCTGTTTATCCGCTGGGTTTGCAGAATGGAAACAGATCCCAGTCCTCCGTCCAACTTTTATTAGAAACAGTGCCAAGCACGGGAGATTCGAAAGCTGAAATGTTGTTCTTCCTTTCGAAGAATACAGAAGTCTTAGGGGTGTTGCTAGAAGCATTTATTTTGATACTTTGGTGTTTTTAAATATGTCTCATGTATTATATAGATGCATAAATAGGACTAACACCTAGAAAGTATATCAGGTTTCTACTCCTGCTGGAGCAGAGGCCATGTGGAGAAGGGCATTAAGAGGTAGCTTAGTGCTCACTCAGAGTTCACATCTAAGGAAGTTTCTGATTTTTCAAGGAACCAAGAGAGGCTTGTCCTGGGCTGTAAAGTGGGCAACAACATTTGAGATTTGAGATTGAGATTTGTGGCCAAATGGCTGAGATGACAGTGGCCCTTCAGGAAATCACAAACCATTCATCCTCCCCCATTTGGGGCAGGGGACTCCATTGGCAGAACTTCTGTGCAAACACAACCACGCTCATTATTGTTGAAAACCAGCTTCTAATTTTAAGCACTTCAAGTGGGCTTTTGTCAGATTTTGTTTGCTTTGTTGATCCATAACATTTTGAAGCTGTTTTTCTTCTCACAGGTTAAGTACTTTTTTAGCCATGGTTAGTGATGTTTGATTTTGAACTTAATAAGTCATTCTCTTTGTTGCAGGCCTAAATCTTTATTAATTTCAAACTTGGCACTGGTGTTGATGTTTTGCTATTAATGTCTTAAGCTTTTAGATATTAAGGGTGACTGATGCACTAGAAATCTAAACATACACAGGTTTTAGTTCCTCCCTCCAGAGACCAGCTCCTTGGATGGGGTAGCAACTAACATTAGCATTTAGTGTCATTTTTCCTTCCTCCGACCTTCAGGTCGGAGATTGAGTTTCCTTCCTGACAGGGAGGTGCAGCATATATATAAGCTCATCAGTTATCTTGAATTTCATAAAATATTGGAGAACTGCTCAGGTGATGAATCTCAATTAGCCAGTAACAAAAATAGTATGTGAACTTAAACTATTGTAATTAGACATGGCAGCATTCCTGAATTCCTTTCAACAGTTGGGACTTTAAGGTGTCTTGAAAGAGCAGTTTTTCCTCAAAGATTAGGGGAATAGTGATGGAGGATAGTTTTGCTTTAATAATCATTTTTTAAATGTTCTGGGGCAAGCATTAACTATGGATGTAATTAATCTATTCATACATGCTTTTAGTCATTTTGTCATATGCATTAACTCCATAAGAAACCTCATGAATCCAGAGAGTCAAATACAGGATGAATTTGCATTTGGTGTTGTTCTGTGGCTGTTTTATATGAACTTGGGCAGGCACTTGCTGCTATCTGATTTCAAAGGCTTGCACTTTTCCTAATACTCTAGAGATCAATGAATTTGTTTTAGCACTTCTCCGACTTTCTATATTGCTTGACTTTTAATTTCTACGAGGGCCTGACCTGCCTCTAAGTGGGATTCCTCTCCTTGATCTAAGTCAGTGTGTCTGTAAAACTGCAAGTTTTACATTTGATGTTAATAGTTGGGCAAATCTTCAGTTTAAAAGCAGCCACTGTCTCTATTTGTGGCAAAGGAGTCTTGTCTTATTGAGTTACCTTCTCATTATCCTGCACTCCCTTGTGTAACTTCAGTTACATTCACTGGCATCTGCTGAAGCCACCCCAGTTTGTTTGCAGTTCCCTGGCAGTCCTGCCATTACTCAGAAGCTCTACAAATCTCTGTTGCAATGCCCACACCTTTCCTATTTTAGGGTGCTGGTATGCTGGCAGTTATTCTTGTGAGGGTAGGTGGAGGGGGCATATTCACTCCACAGATTTGGTGCTGCTTGGGGCTATTCTGTAAACGTGCTCAAGCATATTATCTTCTGCAGAAGGCAAAGCTTGCTGTAAGGGTATATGAGAAATTGTTCTGCTGTGTTGGACCTGTTACTGAGCAAGGTTTTCCAAATCACTTTATTGCCCCACATTTGGTAAATAACTTCTCCCATCCTGGTGTTTACATCCTTCTTGAGTCTGTGTCGGGTTTCTCAGTCTCACTGTCTGTTCAGTGAAGCAGTACATCCCTGATCCTTCATCTGTTACTGCTCCTTCCAGACCCTGATGTGTTGTGGTGCTCTTCTTTGAACTCCTGTGTCTGTGACCCTTCTGGAAATGCAACACCTGGAAACAAACGTGCCGTTTTGCTGGAGCCTTCTTCCAGCTTCATGCAGAAGGGCTGAGAGTCTTCAATTCCTTCCTGCTCCATGTCACTCTGGCCTTGCTTTATGGGCAACAACATTGGATTCATCTTTGGGCCATCTTTGAGTTGAGATTTCACATTGAATTTGCTGAACACTTTTCTTTTTTTTTTTCTCCCCCAAACTGTTACTCAGTTTTGTGGGACAGTGTTGGCATGAACATGCCAACTACAGCCATAATACGTTTTTCACTGACTATCAAAGGGACAGAGCTTCTCATCCTGCTTCAGCGTGGGTGCAGCAGGTCAGACACTCTCCTGTTTCAGAGTTGGCTTTATGATGCCCATTTCCAGGTGTCAGTGTTCTTGTTATTATTCAAACTGTGCCTTTAGGATTCTGTGACTTCATGTTATACTCTGGGTAGCAGCACCATACAGCTTTTGCCTGTTTAATGAAGGTATCTGGTAACAGCCTGAGTTGATGATTTTCAGTCCCTGTGATAGAGTCATTGACTTCTGGATCCACTTTTCTGTACCTTGATGGCAGGCGATAAGCAGAACCGTGTTGGAGCCATACCAGTGTTTTTCTAACCCCCACATGACATCCACAGGATGTCAGATTGTGCAGGAATTGCTTTTAAACTGTTATTAACTTCTTGCTGGGTTAGCTGCTTTTTATGGTTCTAATACAATTTCACTGCTTTGCAAGAAGCGCGTGAACATCTTACCCTTAATTTAGTGAGCTCATGCAGGTTACTGCTCCTCACATATCTCTCTTCTCTTTTTCCACTTATAAATATTACAGCTATCCACAGTCAGTGATCCAGGCTTTGCCTGATGAAGATCCATTGAGAAAAGGAAGGCAACAGTTTTGGTCTGCTGCTCTTCCATGTGAGTCCAGCTTTGCCATGTAGGTGGTTGAAGAAATGTCTGTACAGGCACTGAACAGAGGCAGGTGCCTGTGCAGGAGTACTCGGATCTTGAAGCTGAATAACCAGGTTAACTCCCAGATGATCCTGAATTAAGAAGTCTGGGCTCTGCAAATGAGCTCAGACACTGCACAGAGCTGATTTATAAGTTACACCACTTCCAGAGCCAGAGTGGGCACCGAGGCTTCTTTAGCTGTTGCTGAAGATAAACTTGTCAGTTCAAGCTAATGCTGACAAATCATAGTATTATTTACTACATAATTCTAAAAACAGCAACCAAAAGTAAGAACCAAAAAAACCCCCAACTTTAAGTGGCTCAGAGCCAATCTTAGCTATTTTTGCCAAGAATTTCTGGGAAGAAAACAAACTTAAGGAATATATTCTGGGTATCTGTAATACTATCCTGGAAATGCTCCAGATGGACAGAATTACTTTGTAAAATAATTTCAGTCTAATAATTTCTAGGAAGTTCTGTCCATAGTGGTGGATCATGTTGTGAAGATCCTGGTACTTAGAAATATTTTTTGATGTATTTTGCCATTTCCACCTTGCAGGATAAGCAGCTCTGATTTCTAGAGACAAAACACGTGATTGCTTTGAAGATTCTGAAATGTTGGGTTCTAAGACTTTTAAGCATAATTATACATGGAAGTTCTTAGATGTTGCAGATATTTCTGTGGTATTTTCAACTCAATCAGAAGTAGGAAGTTTTAGAAACATCAAGGATTGCATGATTTTCCAGCCAAATTAGTAAATGCTTATGATGCAACTCATTCAACTTTGGAAAAGCAGCTGGACTAACACAACCTTCCCTGAACCAAACTCTTATGGTTTAGCTATTAATATTATTCTGGATAAACTCCCTTCTATAGGGAATGGTTTTGGAGTAGCTTTTTCACCCCTTTGCCTAGCACTGATATGTGGCTTGAGAGGAGGAAGCAAGGGAAACTCAGGACCATGCTAAATATTTCTCAGTCAGAGTCAGTAGCTGTTCCATCTTTCTGAATCTGCTCATTGTCCTGTTTAGTTTATGCAGAGGAAAGACATTTCTTCTTGTAATTTCCATAACCATAAATGGTCACTAAATTTAACAAAAAACCAAAAAATAGATTAGGAAACTCTAATCCTGCTTTATGGCTCCAAATCAAATTATTTGTCTTTCTAAATCTTTAAATTAATTTTATGGAAGGTCACAAGTACACCTCTCAAAGCATATTTCAGTGAAAGCTGCAGAGTGATTTACTTTGAAACCTTCTGCCTCTTTGCATTTCTACCATTTTTTCAGTGTGAAACAAAGCTGTCAAAATATTTACTTGGGCATTTTGTTCAAACATTCTCGTATGGAAATACTGTATTTAATATCATCATTAACATGAATTCAGAAATCCTTTCATCTGACATCTATCATTTACAGGATCAGCTGAAAAGTACCTTATTGACTAACCAGCCTCATCCTTAAATGGATTTTGATATGTTTGGGTTTTTTTAAACATACTGTCTCTATCTTTTCCCCACAGTAGTAATGATAATTTGCTTTTCCATTTTGCCTTCTCTGATAGCATATCACAACTGTATTTTGACAAAATAAGTGAAAAATATTTTGACACTAATTTATTTACTCTCGTTCTGGCGGCTTTTGAGAAATTGTTATATTACCCCATTTTTCAGATGAATAATTAAACACTGATGAAGTTTGTGACTCACCAAAGCCCTTGTACTATGCAGAGGTCTCCTTTCAGGCAAGTGACATGAGGGAAACTAGACACAACTTTCTTCTCATCTGAGCACAGGCTCTGTTTTCTTTGGCCCTGTACCAGAGTCTGCTTCCAACAGACCTGCAGGATTTTTGTCAATTCCTGATTTTGAAAGGGGAGCTTGCATGGATTTTGTTCTGTAGTGGTGTCTCAAGACTTTCCTAAATGCCACCAGTCTCTGGGTGGGCGTGCAATGCATGGATTATTATTCCAAACCCTTCTATAGCTATCTTGGGAGAGGCTTCTGTCTTCCATGGGTGGGGTCTCCTGGCAGTTGTGGTCCTTCACAGTATGGCTGCAGGTGACCAGAGCAGCTTTATTCCACTTCATTGCTGCTGATAAAACAAGGAATGAAAATTCCCAAGTTTGCCAGCTGGAGGTTACAGACAGCACTTTCATTCTCAGCCACATATATAAGATTTTCCTCCTGCATATGCTCTTGTATCAGATAAGATTGGTGGCACTGAAAATTACTCATTCCCATGTGCCTGAGGAGGCTTCCCGTGCATTCTTGGTGAATTGATTTTTTTCCCCATTTAGTTTGCTTTTATTTATTAATAATTGGATCAATAGGATGGTTAAACTTCTCATAATTTTTCACATATATGTTGTCAAAACTGTTAGTTATATTATCAGCAATTTACTGTTGGACTGTAAAGTGATGTGTCAGATGGGGATAAATAGATTACACGTGTTAAATTCATAAATATTGAGGCAAACATAATTAAGGTTTCTTTGCCTGATTCTTTCCTGTAAAATAACATCTTTATTTCTGAACCTGGTTAAGAAAATTTAATGTCTTCTTTCTTAATGACTCATTTCCAGTAAAAGAAAATTTAGTATAAATGAATTTTCTTAACAGTTTATTAAATGTAGCCATTAGATATTTATCGTTGAGATCCGGCTTTCATCTTTCCATAGTATTATACAAAAGAGATTGCATCTAATTGAACAATTAAGCAGCTTTAATATATTATTTCATCTGAAATTACCTTTAGAAACCTTGTGAGATATATTGGGGAGATTCAGAAGTCTTTAAAAACAGGCCAGTCTGCTCCAGGACTGTATCCTGAAGTTAAGTAGATGTTTCCAATCCTCACTGAAGTGCTCAAAACCTCACACAAGCACTTTGACCTTTCCCATTTGTCTTGGGGGAAACTTGTGCACTGTTCGGGTCAAATCAAACCAGAATAATTAAAATAACTCATTTCACATGGAAGTATTACAACAAACTACCTCTTGATATTTTTTAGCTGAAAGCATATTTCAGGGATTATTTACTTTATTGTGATGAAATGTCATTTGCAATGAGGTTGCATTGAAGGAGTGGGAGGCACAGCTTTTCCTCCCAGCTTCTGAAGTCTGCTCTCCCCTGGCTCTCCGGACTCCTTGCCTCAATCCTGGCTCCAAGCCCAGGCATCCCATTCCTAACCCCCCTTCTGGCTTTGAGAAAAGGCATTTTGTACTCACCCATCTCCTTCCATTCAGACTGTGTTCTTGACATGGCAGAAATGCAAAAAGAAGGTTTTATGTTTTCTCTGTGTCATAAAATTTCGATCGAGGAGAATTAACACCACTACTCACTTCCTCAAACACGTTCAAACTATTCATCTAATGCCCAAAGACTCGTAGTAGTGACGAGTAGTTTTGTAGCTCTAGGGAATCATTTAGTCTAGTCAGCCAAAGCCAAAATTAAAATTTAAAATGCAGTTGGCAATGATTATTAATCAATTAGCTCCAGGGAGCTGTCAAGGCTTCCTAACCAGAGTTAGAATAACAAGAAGTATTTTTGAAATAATAAAACTAGATCCTTAATAAAACTTGTCTCTTCCTTCACACATTCATTAATATGATGATGCCGAAAAAGGTATCAGGAATTAGGTTTATATGAATGAAATTGAATTGGAATGAAAGCCGTCTGCAGGAAGCACTAATTGGCAGATCCATTTCTTTAGGCATAGATTAGTTAAAATCTTAGTAGTGCAACACGTGTCACAGGGTATTAGAAGAGGGGAATCTGATACTGTCCTGAACACAATTGTGCAGTATCAGATTTTATTATGCACTGAGAGATAACTGAATATCTCAGCTAAATAAAAAAAAAGTGAGTGGGCTGTCAACTGCTGTACACTTTTAGGTTGATCTTGATATTGATATTGGCCCTTTTTAGAACTCTTTTGCCAGAGGAAGTGTAAATCAGTCTGTAAGGTTACAGCTTGGGAGATTCAAATGGCAGGGGGTCTGCAGCAGTGTCTCCACCCGCCTCTGCCATATTTCCTAATGAATGCAGCCGTGGGATGTCCAAACTGGGATGTAAAAAATTACAAGGATGGTTGACATGTCCTTTTTTTTTTTAAACTTCTATATATGTTCTTGCCATTGGTCCAGAATAACCTCAAAAGTGTTACTTCTCAGAGTCACTGTAAAAGCCATCTGTGTGATGGGTTATTTGAAGAGGGCTGCGTGGGGCTTCCTGTAACAGAGATGAGCTTTGTCTAATTAGCCAGAAATAGAAGTACTTGGATTTCATATAAAAAAAAAAATTTTATTTTTCTTTGAGGTGCTGGGGGGGGAGGAAGAACCTTTAAAAGTTTTTGAAGCTGATTTAAAATTTAAAAAGCAGTGAAAATGAGCTACTCAGCTTGAGTCTGTGCCTTGGCAGGAGTGTTCTGTATCACAGTTGGATGTTATGTGGTGTAACGGTAAAGGAGAAGAGAATTGACCCTATTTGTTTTTTCTGAGTCTGGTAGCATATCCATCATCTGATCTTCAGAAAGCATTTATATAACTGGATTGTTGCCAACTTTTGAAAATGATTTTACATACAGCTGGCTTCTTACATGATTTTCATACAGACTGTGGGGCCCTCTTTATCTCCTCGTACCCCCCAGGATGTTCTTCATGGGAGGGAGGCATAACAGTTGTTTTCATTTTCCCTTTCCCTTATTTCTGGTCCAGGCATCGTTGTGACCAGAATTAAGTGCAAGAAAAGATGGACATCTGGAGAGGAGATGGGACTTCAGCACAGCTTTGAGATAGCACTTGGTTGTATGTTCCTTGCAGGAGCAGAACAGATTGGCTGTGAAGGGCTCAAATTCTATTTTTTATTCTTCTGTGATAATTCAACTCCTGCTTTGTGTTCTTTTTATGAACGTATGTAAAATAAAAAGCACATTTAGCTTAATAATACAGTAATGGTAGCTGTGGGCTTTCAAGCCTACTGCTGACCTTTCTGTTATTATTGAAAACAGCAGAAAGTGCTGAGCATATTATTAGTGCTATATATATTCTAGTACACAGTGCTATATATTTTCCAATATATATTCTAATATATTTTTTCTAATATATATTCTAATATATAGTGCTACATATTTTCTAATCAAAATGCAGTTTTGCTGCAGACAGGCTAATGCAGATACCAGCAGCTAAATAACTGTATTAGGAAAATAATTTTTAAGGCTACTGCGAAGGTTTTTTTCCCAGTGGAATGCTGTTGGCATTTGCAGGTGGGTTGGTGTCTATGAGAAGTTGAATCACAGTAAGATTCCCTACGTGTACTGTACCAGATGTAAGAGACAGGAGCTCCACTCAGGACCTGCTGTATGATTTTGAGGCATTGTTACAATTTTCTGGGTCAACTTTTCTTTCCACTTATCATCTGTCTCATCTGTTTATACTCGAAGCTCTTCAAGGGAACGTCTCGTGTTGCGTTTGAACAGAGCCTGTGATGGGGGAGGAAGGGGATTTTTAGCTTGGCCGAAGCCTCAGGATGCAAACAGAATATAAAACGTTACAAATAATGGCAAGTGATAAAAGTACACATAATAAAAGATAAGCTGCAATAAACATTTTATGTAGATTTAATCAAAGCTTTGCTTTGTGGCACAAAGGCCCTTTCCTTTTGCTTTATAAATACTTTCTAAGAAAATCCTGTGACCTGTCTGCTGCACGGATACAATCAGATACAATGTGTCCTTATCTTGGACATCAGGACAAAAATGGGACACTAAAAAGCACATTTATTTTTTCCTGCATGTGTGATTCCTAAATTAAAAAGAAAAAGCTTCCTGCTCTTGCCTTTTCACAAGTCTGTAGTCATTACGCTGCGTCTAAACCAGATGGAAGAATATATTAAAAATTGTTTTTAAACCACAGATTGAGAAATGGTGCCAGGATTTTCAACCAAAAATGTGGCACTGATTCTAAAATCTGTTGACAATTTTAACAAGTTTTCTTTTGGCAAAAGAGCTACATTAGTGCCTTTTCTTCTCTTCCAGGAAAATAAGGAAAACCTTTATCTGAGTCAAAATTTATTTAGATTCCAAACTGGATCAGAGAATATCAGTGTAAATATATTAACTTTCTCCAGGAATTGGATTTGGGAAATATAAAGACTCATCCATAACATGAGAAAAACACAGTTAAAAATGAAAGCTACAACTGTCTCTTATGTCTGTCTAGATCTTGGGTCCTGCCACAGATCAGTGTGTCCAAGATTTTAACTACAGCTGTTCCAGTCTAGTCTCTGAAAATCTGTTTAGGATTTAAATTTTGGTTATCTGTTTTTTCCAAATGAGGAAAATCAGCATCACACACACTTGAAATTAGATTTTCTCTTACCTTGCATTGAGTGCTGAAGTGCACCATGAGGTAGCTTTCTGGTCATGCAGCTGGGTACAAAACCACACATTCCAAACCTATCTTTGTAAAAGTAAATTCACTTTAAATGCCCCTGAGAGAAACAGAAGAAACTCTGAATACCCCCAATAAAAATAAACACTTTTACACTTCCCTTTAAATAATTGTACGTGTTATAACTGGACAAAAAATTATTATTCCTGCTTCACTATATGCACTGTAGGGCACATATAAAACTTCCACCCACATCCATATTTTTTTTTAATATATCCGTATAAAACCTCTATCCATAAAATGGCTCTTCTCCCACAGGAACAAGCTTATGCCCAATTTTTCCTCCCTCCATGCTGCTTCCAGTGGTTCCAGGGAGCCTCTCTGAGGAGCAGCATTCCCGTGCTCACCTGTTGGCCATATGTGCGTTGTGCTCACCGTTGGACTGACTCAGTGCTCAGAGTTTCCAAATTCGGGCCTTATAAGGGCAGTGAGTTGCCTTAAACACCAGTGCATGGGGTTTTAAAGTGGCTGCACCGTGAAATATTACAGCAGATCACTTGGGTGCCAAGTGTTTCAGCAAGGCTTTAAATATCTTTAAGGGGATTTTTTTAAAGGATGGTGGTTCTTTATTGAGGAAACACCTGTGATCCACATTTTACTGATAGGATGCTGTTTGCAGAGAGCTTGGGCAATAAAGTGCCTAACTTGATTCCTGCAAGCCTTAGTTATGTGCCATAACTCTTGTTCAGCCTTCCTTGGGGGCCACGTGGAAGAACATAGGTGATCCTTAAAGACAGGTTGCAGGGTGATCAATAACTGGTGTATCCAAACAGAAAACTACCCAGAGAAATGAGGTGGGAGGAATGTGACAATTTTTGTGTAGTGTCATAGAATGCTGCTTTTAACCTTTTCAGTAGATCTTTTCCATGAATGTGGTGCAATGGGCCAGGCCTGTGGCTCTTTCCCTCCTTGGAGGGAAACTCGAGAGAGTCAGACATGAGGGTCCTTGTGGGTAAATCACAGGGGAGGCTGCACTCTGAGCTGGTCCTCAGGGCTGGAGAAACCTTTCCAATTAATTCCCTGATACTAAACCTGGGCTATATGCTGGAGAAATCTAATTTTGGTGGCAGTCTGCTTTTCCTTGGATAGATACCCAGGCAGGAAGGTGTATCCAAGCTGGACTGGACAGTGGCACACAGTTGGAGCAGTGCATGTGGGTGGGTCTAGGTGTCCTTGCCTTTGGCAGGCAGCAGTGCTCTTGTGTCTTCTGGAAGGTTATCAGCAGTCACATCTCTGTCTGTCTTTCTGCTTTCTTGAGACTTGTCTCCTATGCAATAATTTTTTTTCAAGTTCAATTAGTAAAATGGTTGGTTCTCAGCACAGAGCTTTTCTGCACACTGTGATTATTTACCAGTTGTGACAGCTTTGTAGTGTTTTGTCCTGGCTGGTTGTCTGAGCAGATGCATTGTGTTGACTTCCTGAATCCAATTTGTAACAATAATGTTTTTCTCTTACTGTGTTTCTGGAACCAATTTGACTACTTTCCCTTCCCCATCTCTTTCTACCAGGGCACCCCAGAGGGTGTCCTGCCCTGCACGCTACCAATTGTCTTCTGTTCGCCTGCTTACGCTGCCTGAATTCCCACGTTTTGGGAATAGATTTGTGTGAGATGACTACAGGCACTAAAAGTCATTTATGAGATAGACTAGTGAGAATCTTGGGCAGTTTTTCCACAGGAGACTCATGGTAAAAAAACAAAAGCCCAAATGTAAAATTTCCTAAGCTGCTTGATTTTTTTGATTCACTTCCTCTGTCTCTTCAATTTCAAAGCCACTTGGGAAGATCATTTGCACAAACATTTAAGTTCTCTTTAACTAAAGTCAACCAATATGTTTTTTTCAATGAGCTGGAGCTCATAAGAAAGATTCAAACATTAAATGTGTAAAGAAGGCAATTAGTGTTTGTACAATATATTGAAAATTAGCCTGAGGCACACTGGAAAAATACATGTTTTACACATATATATTTTTCATCCAATTCCATAGTTTATATTAGATCCTGACATAGATAATTGTAGAGGCTACCAAATTAATTCAAACAGTGGAAGAGGTTGTGATTGTCTATAAAAAGAGGTTTTTTTAACTGTAATGTAGTTGGTCTTACTCTGTATATTTAATCACTCAAAGGAAAAGCCTTTTCTCCTGCTGTACTATGTCAAGGAAGCTTATCTGCATGTAAACAGCGAAATGAGACCTCTCTTGTATTGCAAAGGTTGAATTTCTGTGGTTTAAAAGTTGAGCATTTCTAAAAATGTACTGATGATGTCATCCTGATAGAAGGAGATACCTCTCTCACTTTGTCATGGAGTGATACTTTCCATAGGTTTTAAAGCTGTCAGTGGAGTAGGAAAAAGCTGCCATAGGAATCAGTGGAAAAGTTTTATTTTAATAACTGTTGGGGAATCCAGTTACAGAGAGCAACTGTCATGTTATCTGCATTAAAGATTGTGCATCCGTTATCCGGAGTGTTTTGACCACAGTTTGATAGGAATTCAGGTCAAGGGAAGGACCATTTTCTTAAATGGGGAGAAACAGGAGTCGATACAACCACGGATGTAGTACCAGTTAGAAACTTGGGAGTGTTTTCTGAAAATACAAGTATAGCCATTGTCTATTAAGGAAAATACTATTTTTTCTTACTATACTAATTTAGGATTTGATTCTAATAGGACAGAGCACAAAGCAAAAGAAATACTGAGATTCCAGTGCTGTAATGGGCACAAATGTACTTTCTGCAGTTGATTATGTTAAAGTATTTGTTGTTTATATGAATTACTGTGGTGTATATAGAGCAGAACCTTTCAGGAAGACAAACTAAAACTTTTGTTTGTTTCTACAAGAGAATTCACTGGATTGAAAGTCCATATGGGATCTCGGATGCAGGAGTACAACGACTTGCCTTAACATGTAGAAGAGAGCATATGGTTTTGGTAATAGGTTAATAAGAGCAATTAACCTTATAGTGCACTCATTTGCTGGTCTCAGTTGTTTATAAACTAGGTAATAAAAATATTTTAACATCCTATAGCTTTATGGGAGATTAGTGAAATCAGGCTGTGTTTTTGAACTTTAAATGCCAACACTACTCAGGTGATAGTGTAAGTGATAGAAACATAAAATTAGCAGAGAATAAAAGATTCAGAGTACTCTGTGGTGTGTCTGACCGAGGGATATTGCAAATGTCTAAATACATAGAACACTGTGGAGAAATACAAACATGTGTTAAAGGTTTTCATTAGAAGTGGTACTGTTTTCACAGGATGCGGTCACAGATCTGTCATTCAGCTTGTTCTTGTCACTTTGCAAAGACTATCATGTAAAATGTTTCCAGGCTTAATTCACATAAAAAAAGAATTCTAAACTTACCTTCTTCTTCTTGAGGATGAACCTCACAATGGAAAAGGTTAAAAGAACAGCCAGCACTGTTGTTGTCTTTGGTTTTTTGTTTGTTTTGAAGGACTTCTAGAAGTTCAGTCACTTCCTGCAGAAGTCCCAGTTTCTCAGTCAGGAGCTGCTGCGCTTGCCTGGCAAACAGAGAAAGTGGGAACAAATGAGCAGGTTGTTGTTTGCCCCACAAATTGCACCCTCAAGAAAAGCCCTTTTTATTTCATCCTCTGTGGCCCACTCACATTACAGGTAGTGTCATTTTGACAGTGGTTTTTGTCCAGTTGGGCACCTTGCTGCGAAGGCAAAGTGACACCAAGGGTTGAATGATCTTTGTTTTGCAAGTACTTTGGTTTCTAGGCTGGTGGTGATGGGAGAAGGATGGTTTCCCTATGATAATAATTTTTTTTCCATTCTGTAAGTTTTGTCAGTCAGCTTTTTGATCTCCCGCTTTTGTGCAATATTTGTTTTGGAAACTTCTGCCTGTTTATTGACAGTGTTCCAAAAGATGCCTCTAAATCAGCTCATTTGTAGATTTTATTTGAGCATGTAAAAGATGATATATTGTGATTATTTATCTGTCCTGGTTTACTGTTATTTGTCTGATTTTTACCTTATATGTTGGTTACAGACTATTTTATTAAGCTTAGTTGGTGATAACCCTAATGAGCTGTTGCTGCTTTTTCTTTGTCCTGAATTTGAACATCAAGACAGTATTTTTTTTCTTTGAGTTTTCTTTGGAGGCTTCCATGGAACCTTTCTGTACGAATTTGTGGTCTCATTTTTTTCTCTTTCATTGAATTGACTGAACAATGTACTAGCTGGTGCAGCATTCAGCAAAGATGAGGACTCTTTTGCTTTATTAGACTTTACAGTGCTTAAACAATACTAATTCTCATACCCAGCTGGCTTTTCAATTGATTTCTGTGCTCTCTATTGCTGTGTAAAACAAGCTGGAACATTAATGGCATCTTGCATGCTACCCTCTGGAGACTTATTTTTCTTTAGAGAAAAATCAATTAAGTGTGAAAGTTTCTGGATTTTCTCCTTATATTTTTTATTCTTTCATTTTAAATTCTATTTTAGTGTGCTGTCAGATTTTGTACATGTTAAGATGCTAATTTTCAAGCATGTAATTTTAAAAAGAAGTCTTCATTTTATGGTGGGATTTGCTGTTTTGCTCATTTGTTTATATAAATAAATGTCTCTTTCTTCATCTAAAACAGAATATACCAGCTTGAAAAATATGTTCAAGATGTATGCAAATGTCCTATTTTAACCCAGCTAAAATTTTGCATATTTAAAATGTGCTTGCTAAACAGCTAAAGAACGTTTGCAGATGTTAGTCATTTGTTTTGCCCCCTTGCTTTGAACAGTATTGAAGTATTCCTTGTGAGAGAAACCATTTTTCTCTCCTGTAAACATAAATATTTAAGTCACACCTTTAGGCAAACCCAAGCCTTAAATACATGCTCCTCAAGAATGAATTGTCTGCTCTGGAACAGCTACCTGTGATGGGCTCCAGCCAGTGCTGAGGTGACCATTGTAGCACAAGTTTCTCCATCCAGTCCTTCAGAGGCTGCTTAATTTTTTATAAATTTCAGTGCATTGTGAAATATCAACTTTCTAAAACCAAAATTTGATTTCTTGTCTGCTCCACCTCCCCAGATAATCAGGTAGTCCTGCAACTGGGATAAGGATTTGGGGTGCTCAGTTGTTGTTGTGGGTCAAAGGAGGGCAGTGACCTCTCATAAAGGACTGGCCAAAGCTGGGGAGTGGGGCTTGGTATTTAACATCAAGGAATGAGTGCTTTCTGAGGAAAACCTATAACATTCTTGGCTATGATATCTTCCTAAACCTTTCACTATTTGCACAGAAGCCAGGTGGCCTTGTACAAAATGTGTACCAGTATCCGTGCCACAAAATTTCACGTGGCACAATGCTTCCTACTTGGAAGCATTGCAGGCAATATTTTCTGAGTAAAGAATGTTTTGCTATCACAATATTTCATTTAAGCCAAATTTTTTCTTTTTCTAATTTTCTACAGCTGGTCTGAAAACCCAGAAGAATGGAAGTTTCAAAAGACAAGACAAACGTGGCTTCTCCTGCACATGTATGATAAGGAGAAGGTTTGTATTAATGCTGCTTTTTCTCACCACAAATATGATATAGTGTTATACATTAGTTATAGCTATTCTTTATTAACCAAAACTTGCTAGAACTAGCCATGCACTTGTCTAATAATTTTTTAATAATTTATAAATTACTTTTTTTTTAACCAAGATGCTGAATAATTTTAATTGTTGTCATTGATATTTTTACTTTGTTAGTGATCATTCTCCTGTGTATGCTAGATTTTTATATTTGATGTATGGGAAGCATAAATAGAGCAGATTCATGTTTTATTTAAACCTAGAGTTTGCTGAGAATTTGAGTCATATCCTTAGTTTGAATTTCCTAATGTGGAACCCAATACTGTAAACCATGATTCTCATATTGCTTCAGATATCTCTGGCTCCATAGAAGATGTACAGTCTTATTGCCAAGACATTAAAATAGCTTTCTCATTAAAATATAAGTGAAACCTGATGTTGATTGTGCAAAACATAAAGTATAACCAGAAGCCAGGATTGCATCCATACTGAAATCCATTCATTTCATAACTGAAAAAACAACATAAATTGAATTTCCAATAAGCCTGACCATCGTGGTATCGAGTGGGAGTTACAGGTCATTTATTTTATTGTGTAATAGAACAAACATCTGCCTATTTGCACAGTGCCTTATTTATTGATTCATTTCATTGACACTCAGGTTTTGCTGATGTTTTTGTGTGCACTTCAACATTTATTCATACCAATCTTCCTGACCCAAATTACTCAGCAGCTCTTAAGCCAATCACCTGACATAGGGTGTTACCTTTCCGGTTAAAAATACTTTTAGAGACCCAGATAATTAAAAGCAGAGTTTCATGAAGGCAAAAATGTTCACAGGGTGTAAATACACTAAAAAGATGAGTTGCAGAATACAAATTTGGTGGTGGTCTCTAGGTTGTTTGCTCTGTCTTCAGTTTTTAAGTTTCCCCTTTAAAAACCTCTATCAACCTTCCAAAATCAACATATGCTCTTCAAAGCTACCTAGAAATTGTTTGGCAGGCAGAACAATGTTTTTACTTTTTTACCTGTTTACCTTGGGGTTTGTGTTGAATTACACTGGGACAAAATGAACCGTAAGTAGCGTTTGTTTTATGTATCAAAACACAGCTTAACTCCTTATTTCTCAACAATGAAATGAAACTTCCTTTTGTTTTTTAATCTGCTGAAAGTGCTGAGATTTATTTAAATTCACATATTTTGTAGTTTAATAATCAGAGAAGGCTGAATATGAGCTTTAGAGAATGATGAACATCTGCATCCAGATTCAGTTAAGTTAGTAGAACTGTTCAAGTGCTTATAATTAAGCATATGATGAAGTCTCTTCCTTCATCAGGACCATAGGGAGGGCACACCCAGCTTCTTTTGAATATTTTTTATACCCAAATTCAACTTCCTGTCCATTGCAGAATAAAATCTGTTGGTAATCCAAGCATGACTAAAGTACAAAAAGAGACATAAGACATAAGTTTCTTCCCTTCCTAAGCCACATCTTTGATCTCATGGTGTCACTTGGATGCCTACTGAAAAGCCATGCAAAGCACTGAGTTGAGTTTCCCGCACTGCTATGCCTCTTACTGTAAGAAATAAGTTGAGGTTTTAAAGTTGTTTGCTACATGAAGGTTTTTTTCAGTCCCTTTAAAATCCATCTGGTGGTTGGCTGACAGCTCCCAGGCCGAGCCTGTGTACCTATGGTGTGTATACTTCTGCAGGATCCAGGATAAAAAACAAACACTGGGTCATTTGTTGATCTTTGTCATCTGGCACAGCATTTTTAGAAAGTCATAGATCAGCTGTATTCAGCTTTGGGGCTGCAAGGCCTGGAGCTGAAGCTTCCTTGGAAGGTAACCCAAAAGGCAGCGTGGTGGCAGTGAGCTGAGGTCCTCTGTGCTGGGATCTGCAAGTCTCCAAGTCTGAAAACTCGTGAGTTGCACAGTGTAATTGTAAAGTGATAACTGTTCTTTTCCTGCTACTCTTTTGTGGTGTTTCCCTCCTTTTCCCAATGACAGGAATTATTTCACATCAGGATATTTCCGTTTTAATCAGCTCCAGTTAGAACAGAGGCAAGATTAGTGTGTGAGAGAGAAAAAGAAACAAGGAAAGGGTCAAAACAGTTTAACAAAAGAATAATAATAAAATCCCATAAGCATCACTTCCACTTCCAGAGCCGTGGTGGGAGATCTTGATCTCCAGTTTCAAACCAGCCTTCAAACTGATCTTAGAAGAAGGATTGTGTTCCTTCTTGGAAAACCTCGCCAAGCCCCCTGAAATTGCCTCTTTTCAATACTGTATTTGAAGAATTAAAATTTGGATTTCATTAAGTTTTTGCTGGCACTTAGTGTGTTCCAGTCCTTGCTATGGCTCTACTGTATAAGTCAGGAGGAAACATGACTTACCTTGCCTACAGGGTGCTGTATTGTGAGCTCCTGCTGAAATGAACCTCAGAGCTGTGTTAAAGAAAAATAATCAGCCACATGTCAGCCTGTACAGTTCGTATTTCTAAGTTTAGAGTAGGTTTTCAATTGCCCCTTCAAGCATTTTGCTTAAATGATATAATAATAACTGTAGTTCCACAGGTATGTCTGTGCCATGAGGGCTGAGAACAAGAGGGTAAATTATAGAGATAATTTAGCCAAGGTTTGAAACATGGAAATGTTGCTGAGCTTTAAAAGCTCAGTACTGAGTATCTGCATTAAAGGAGCACTGTCACACTGAAATTGTTTGCATCTGAATGGTTTGTCAGTTATTAGTACCAGCTTAGTGTGAGTAAAAGCTTTCAAAAATATAGACATTTTTCATTATGTTTAAACGTGTTTGATTTGTGTATTATAAGAACACTTCATTTATCATCCATTTCAGTGTTAGTCACCGTAAAATTAATATTTTTGTGTAACTATTGTTTCTTTAACGCAAGAGTGTTTGTTTGAAGAATTAGAAGGTTTTCCGTAGTGTACAAGTTATGAGGCTGAATGCAGACTTTAGTTTTGATTTATGGCTTTGTAATATGCCTGATTGATGAAGGCAGTGTTGGAATATTCTTTCTTCCTCTTCTTTTGGAGTGATAGAAGTTTTAGTGATCAAAGTTCTGCTGCCAAATGTCGATGGAGAAATAGGTTGTAAATTAAGTGTCTGTTGAAGCTCTGTCTTCTCTGAAATGTTGATACTTTGCAGAATTGAAACCGCCCTCAAATAATTAGTCTCCAATCCTTTAAATACTTACGTATGTGTTTGACTTGACTCATGTCAAGTTATATGTGTAAAGTTAAACATGGAGAAAAATATTTGCAGGATGAGGTAATTTTAACATCCCCTGATTCACAGCAAAAGATATTCTGTTATTGGCTGAAACCTGTTCCACAGATACACAACATGAAGTCAAGGTATGCTTCAAGATAGGTCTGTTCACCTATTATTTTGATTTGAAATACTGAATAAATAATTCCAAAGTCTTTGCTAAGTTATTGCCAAGATTAAGGTAATGATCATTTAAGCTGTATGTTCTACCAGATAAGCTAAAATTTAATCTATGACTGGTTAATTAGAAAGGGAGGGAAACGAGGATAACACAACTGTAGATGACTAAAGTGCTTTTAATGTTGGACATGTTGGTTCACCCTATCAGCTTTAGTCAGCGTGATTTCGAAATTATTTCCATATGTCTGAATTTCAATTTGTTTTTCAAATTAAGTTCTATTCCTTTGTATAAGCATTCTGTCAAAGTGCATGATGGTGGGTGGTATCTCAAGTCAGCAAACAAATAATTTTTTGGGTAGGGAAGAGGGTAATTCCGGCAAAATTCTTTCCTCAGGCACATTCATGCAATTCTCACCAAATTTAGCAAGATTCACATACATGTTTCCAAAAGGAGGATTTGGCTGGTGTATTTTGTTTTTTTCTTACACCAACCCTCACATCCTTGAGCTCCCTGTCAGGGAGTGTTTGCATTTGCTGCTCAGCGTTTCCACATCTGCTTAGCATTTCCTCTCAGATGCTTTGCCCATCCGAGCACATGACAGTCATCTCTCCACGGTCCATCCCTCCTGGCAGCTTGTACCTTTCAAACATTTCCACTTGGAGTTGGGCATTGGCAAACACCAAAGCCTGTGCCCGTCTCCTGATTGTCTTTCAGGTGATGCTGTGACATGATTGCGAATGAGTATAGAGAGGGAAGAAAATAAATCAGATCTTTCCTTCCTTGTTTGTTTTTTTTTTCTTTAAAGGTTCCAGACAAGTATTTCACCATTTTACTGGATTATCTACAAGGCCTTCAGGGCGGGGCAAGAGACAAAACTGTGGAGAAAGCTGAAGCTTTTATGAAGGAATTTGATGGTTCTGATGGAGAAGACCCAAACGTGCTGGAGAAGTGTGAGCGCATACGACAAGTTCTGCAACTGCTGTCCTGAGAGTATTTTTGTGTCTTAATGGTTGTCTGGTGGAGAGGAGGAGAGGATGTCATATACAGAGGCTATAAATGAGTTGTAAAGACGTCATTTTCTAAAAATAATCCTAAGTTTTGTACTCATAATTTTTTGCAATTGCAAATATTTATCATGCTTTGAGGTGATGAAATAAAAATAACATATATGGTCTATGGACTTGCTATTGATCTTACTGCATGTCTTTAAAAAATAAACCTCTCTCCTCTCATTAGTTTTTCTCCATCTGCCCCTGTAATTACTGTTAAATAAGAGGAACTTTACAGTTCTTAATAAGAAGAGCAAAGGAACCAACAAAAAGCCTGGAGGGTCTTTTACAATGGCAGCTTTTAAAATGAGTGTACAGTACAGTGCGTGCTCAGCCAGCTGTAATCTATCACTTTCAGCTTCAGAAGGATGTCACTTGGATTTGGGAAAGATCATTTTCAGTCTGTTGAACATGGATTGTATAACAGAGTTGCTTATTAGTACTTCACACGGTGATCTGGAGATACCATCAGCTTTGTTAGTTTTCCTTTTATATTTTAAAGTTTTCAAATGCATTAGGGCAATTGTTTAGATGTTTAGATAATGCACAGATGGGAATAGATCAAATCCTTGCCTTTATGTGGTGAAATCATCAGATGGTACCTGAACTTACCCTACAACGAGAAGTGCTGTGCTGTATCTGGCCTGACAGTGTTACATTTTCATCTTTCTCTGGTAATTGGCAACCAAAAGAGTTAATTCCTGTTCATTCATTTTGATGTAGGACATTTGTCTCCTATGAACATGCTGAAAATGAGGCTTTCAAGTAAAAACCAAGGACATTAATTACTCAAAAGTTGGATGATTGGCTTATTTAATAACACTGGTATTCAGACAGAGTTCTTGACCTGATTCTTTAATGTTTCTGCAAACATTGTTCATACTTTACTAATAACAACTATATGAAATGTGTAGTGTTTTAGAAGAGTGACTGTCTTTGGGAATTACAGCTTTAATTTGGATGGGTGAAGGAGGGGAGGATCTACAGATATTCAGGCCTGATTTTTCAATAAGAAGCATTTGAGTGGATTTGACAGCCTTCACAGCCATGGATTAATACAAATCTTTAAAAGTTCGAAATATATTACTAATAACAAATAACTTATGCTTTCTGACTTCTTGAAGATGATGTTTTCAGTCCAAAAATACTAGAGACCAGCATGCCCTGCTCTAGCACAGTAACTGGGATGGAGTTTGGCACAACTTGGAGTTGGGCAGAATTGAGCAGCAGTGTCCAGGTTCTCCAGTGAGCTGCTGATGGTTCCTGGGCAGCTCAGGTGCTGTGGCAGTTCCACAGGGCAGCAGCTGGGCGAGGGCTGCAGAGGAGGCAGAGCCAAAGCCTTTCTGAGGCCCAAAGCTTCACAACACTGATCTTCCAGTGTGAAAGCTGGTAAAAAGTATCTCCAGTAAAAAGAAGCGATCCTGACATTTAGTGAACTCATAAATATCATTGGATCAAGTATTTTACATGTGAGAAGATGCAGCTGGGAAAAACTGCTGTCACTCCAAGCAGAAGCTGGTGCTTTTTTCTTTCCACTAGGAAAAATAGGAATTTCTCATGGATGAAGTTTTCAAAGTGTCTCTTTGTGAGTTTTTCATTGCACTTTGTCTGTCAGAGAAGAATTTTTGTTCTCTCTCAAGGTATCTGAGCATTGCCACTTTTGATTTCTCTGTCACTCAAAACTGTGGGTCCTCATTGTGCACTTAACATACCTTGCAACTTAAAAGCACAAGCACATTGCAAATGCACTTTGGAATAGACTTGTGAAAAAAAGATGGTAAAGGTAAGATCTGGGCAAAAAAGTGTGAACCTTATATGATTTTGACAGCTTTGTCAAAATTCGCCTTTCTTGCTCCTTGATTCTGACCATGTGCAAGTTCTGACAAATCTGTGAGAAGAGATGCTTTGTAGATCAAGAATGTCATGTTTCTTTTTATATCAGTTAATATTAAAAGCACACAAGACCTGCCAATCTGGAGTCCATGTGAACAGCAGTATTTGGAAAAGAGCAGTTAGAGCCTCTCACCAGCACAGTAATAGACCTCTGGGAGTAAGGTCCTGCTCTGATCTTCTCTTCCTCAACCGCTGTTTCAGCTCTCCCTTCACTCCTACCTATTGCTGGGTGAAGGACATGGTATTTGGCCTCTGCTTTTGCAGTTATGGAAAATTCAAAAGCTGCAAATGAAGGTAATTGTTGCTGTGGTTGTGTTTGGCAGAGAAAGCAAAGCATGAGCTTTCTGCCTCATTCCTCTTGGTGTAGGTGCTGTTCAAAGGACAGGGGGGTCTTGAAATTTGATAAAAGGTTTGTCAAACTTCTGCTTGGTGGTGTTGCACGTGTCTTGTGTTTCCAAGCTCAATATGAAAAAATCTGAGAGTTGTCTTATACTTGATGCTGCAGTGTAAATAGGAAAGGGCACTTTAATTGCATTTCACTTTTTTACTTTGCACCTTTTCTTAAGGAATCTTTCACTGGTTGGCAAACAAGTCACCTTCAGAACAGCCATGAAGTGCAAAAGGACACACATTTTTGGGTGACATGTATTTACTGAATTCCTGTAGTTGGTTGAAGATACAATGGGAAGATACAATCTGGCACTTTATTCACTGTGTTTTGTCATTTGGTCATGTAGAATTTTCAAATCTCTACCTCACTTGTAGCTTAGGCAATCCTATGGGTACAGATAGAACAAAATCACGTCTCTGCCTCTGTTTGAATCAGTCTGCTGTGTTAAGAAAAAATTGCATCCAAGGCTAGAAGTAACAGTGTGTACAGAATGACAAATTACATCTCCATCTGCCTATGCTAATCGTCTTCTAGTTGAGTTAATCTGTATTGTGGAGCTCTGTTTAGCAGAATGCGTGTCCTAAGAGAATGCTGAAGTCAGGATTTCTAGGCAAAATAAAGGAACATTAATTACTTAGAATTGCTTAAAGCTGGAACTGTGCCTCTAATGGAAGTACTAATTACTCAAAATTTGACAGTGTAAAAAGTTCCCTTTAATTTGGCTGATCCTTGCTATGGGTTGTGTGTCTATTTGGTTCTTTGCTGTCTGCCCACAATTTTAATTTGTTATCACCATTGTAAAATAACTGGGTAAATGAACTCTCTGTTCCTATTTGGAAAGGGTGTCTCACAGTTGCTGAATGTGTAGTTTATTTCCTTATTTCCTCTCACTGGAGAATTGCTCTGCTGTGTTTCTCTTGATTTTAAAGCAAGGTGACTATTGACTCATCTCCCGTCATTTCAAACGGCTTAGAAATTCACATCTTTGGGTTGAGCTTGGGGGTTTCGTTTTTGTTGTGTGGGTTTTTTTAAACTTTGCCACTGAATAAGGCAAAATAACAAACATTAAAATCTAATCACATTTCTGCAAATCAGTGTCAGAAACAAAAATCATGGAAAAGAGATTTAAGTTGCAAAATCAAGCACTCAGAAAATGAGAAAATGTAAGAATGGAAGCTGGTTGTGTAATTTAAATTTTACTCCTTCACGCGTATGTAGTATGAAGGAACTTCTTAATTATGTCATCAGGGCTGTGTTTTCCTTTGTGTATAACTGATAAGTCATTTATTCAGTGTTTTCCTCGCAGTTCTGCTGCTGTTATTATTTTCAAAATTTAGGTCTATGAAGCAGTACTGAAGCCAGAGAAGTAACTTTGCTGTGGGGCTTTGATCCTCCACAGAAGAAATAAGTAGGAACTTTCCTATTCCTTTGGTGTAGGAACTAGTCATAGATGTTTCATCACAAATGTTCCCTTTAAAACATGTTTTAATGTTCTGATTCATTTACAGTCAAAATATTGAATTGATGTTACTTAATTTAAATCCAGTTTTGTTGACATAAAACTTTCCAGTGGCTTATTCTGGTTTAGCCCTTGGTTTCCTTTTATGTCTTCCTTTCTGTACAGCTGAATGAGCTTGTTATTTCTGTCCCTGCAAATAGGAATATTAGTTGTTTACAGTGATTCCAGTCATACAAGGACACAATTAAATGTCCTTGCCTTTACAGGACAAGCTCATTTTAGCAGTGATTTATAATTATATTCTATTTTAAATTCTTCACAAGAACATACATAGTCAACAACTTAATGTGCTTTAAAATAGTGATTTTTTAAAAATATGGTTTTTTCCCCTACAAGGAACAGGGAATAGCAAACTGAATGAAACTAATGAGTAAATGGTGGGGGAAGGGCAAAGCAAAACAGTGGTTTATCTTTCTTTGTCAAAACAAAGCTGAATAAGAAGCTTGTGCTACTAAGAAACTTTAACTGGTGTTACAGACACAGAGGGAGGGCCCTTTGGGTACAAACAGAGGAACACTCATACAGCTGCTCTTACTCATTTTTTTCCCCTACATGCAGAAAATTTTTGGCATTCCACAACAAAACCCACGAAAACACCTACGTCAAAAAATTAAATAGGTTTCAAAATCAAATACTTAAAGGTCAACAAATGCCACATGTATATAAATGGCCAGAAGAATTAATATTCTACCTCTCTATGCCTCCTGCTTGGAGAGTGAATGAAGGGGGGGATTGTGTTAGAAGCAAACAAGCAAAAACCCTAAATTATGTGAGCACATAGTTAAAAGTACCAGTTACCCTTCTATTCATAGGAAGGTGGAGTTACATTCCCTATTAGTTTTCGTTATTCAGATTTTTTAATGAAGATTTGCTGCTAATTGAAATTTCACACAGCCTTTTGGTGTGACAACTTACATCTATTCTCCTCATGGTCCCACGTGTATTTTATGAAATTGTAAGCCACGGGACACAGGATCTGTCACTCTTATTTGCTTATAAATAGCCAGACCAGCTACAGCACTGTGAAAATCATCATTTGCTTCTGAGCTCCTTTGGACCCCAAGGATGTTGGCACTGTGTTTCCCTGTACTGGTCTAGAGGTACAACAGGCTCTGGCAGCATCCTTTGTATCAGCCAGGCTTGCTTAAGCTCCATGAAATTGCCCAAGTCTGGTCCAGTGATGCTGCTGATGGAAGTTGCCAAGTGAGCAGTGACGTGTGTCTGTGGAGCACTGGGAGCAGGGAGGCTGCAGGGTCTCAGCTGCTCAGGATGCTCAGCCCATGGCTTGCTGCTTGTTTTCAGTCTTGGGCTGCTGAGAGTTGTCACTATTTTGTTTGTGGGCTTAATTGGACTAAAAGAACCAATGTTCTCAAACTGAATGTTTTAAAGCTATTTGGACATATTGAAAACTTAAGCTACAGTGATGGTGTTTGTCTGGTAGCATAGATACGTGTAAACAGACTTTATGGATTTCACAAAGACAGGACCCTTTATGAGAAGCAGAAGCTCTTGCAGGATCCTGGAAAGGACTGATCTGCACCCTGGTTTACCTTGTTAAATAGGACTGGTGTTTCTGTGAGCTGTCACAAATATATGCTCTCAGATAGGCACAACAACAGGCAGCCAAGAAACCATGTATGGGCATCAACCATGCCGGGGGGCAGGGATGACAGTGAGGAATGTAACCTCCTGAAGTTGCCTGGCTAAGGCAGAATGCCACCTGGCACAAATCGTGGCTGCCATAAGGTTAAAAATAACAAATAGCATCCCTATTACATAAGGAAATCTTTTGTCCTTGTTTAATGGGGCACTATGGTATGCTGGAAAGAATAAATGTGGAGCTTCTCTGAAGTCCTACTTGTGGTTAGTGCTCAGGGCCAAGCCAGCTGCAAATACCAGGTCTGATCGTAAGCCAGGCACTCTGTATGAACTGCTGGCATTAAACAGGTGAAATCTGGGTGAAATTCCAGTGTCTAAGTGTGCTCAGCAGGAGCCTCAAACCAGTTCACTGGTGACATCTCAGCGCCAGGTCTTAAGGTCCCCTTTTATGATGGTTGCATTACTGTGACATAAATACAGAGGATCCGTGTGTTCAGAGCAGCCTGTGGACCCTCTAGAGGCTGCAGCCCATGGACCACCACCTGCTGCTTATTGCAATAAAATGGATAATGGAGTGGCTGTGGAAGTTATTGTGGATGAACTTCAAACTCACCCCAGAAGTGGGATCATTTTCACCCCACCTCACCTGCCCACAGGTCACTTCCAGTCCCAGGAAGGAAACACCTGCTTTGGTTTCAGTTAAAGAATTAACCTGAAGTGATAGCAATGCTCCTTCCTTTGTGTTCTACCTTCTCCTCCTGATCCCTCAGCATGAGACGCTGTCTGGGATGAACCTGCAGCCTGAGTCCAAGCCAAATTCTCCCATTTCAGTGGCAGCTTTGAGGACTTCCAAAGGCAATGCCTATTTCCAGTTTGACTGCACAGGTCTGCCTGTGCCCATCATCTCTTTGGCTACAATCCCTTTCAGGTCAGTACAGCTGTTACTTGGTAACCCTTACCAAAAATTTTTGGAAGCTTCCAATGCCTGCTGTAAGCAGAAGCATTCATCAGCAGATGGTCCTCACATTTCCCTTTTAGGTCCCCAGCTGTACCCACACCATCTCCATGCACCCAACTGTGCTTCCAATATCCATCTTTTTGTGAAAAAGTGCCTTCTGGTGCTTGCCACTTCGGCTAGGATGGCAGAAGGCATTGGGGATTGAAAGATCTTGATATTGTAGTTATAAGAGTGGAATTATCCTTAAAATTTACCCCACATTCCTTCAAGATGGCTCTGGATCTCCATCCCGTCAGCTGTCACCTAGATAGATGTCCCACCAAGCAAATTCAGACCACGTGGACATGCTTTTGTTTGTAAGAGACGATGCCAGTCTGAGCCTCATCCCAGACTGCATTTTATGGAAATTGGGGGAGATGGCAGAAATTATTTAAGCACATTTTAAAGTGCCTTAGGTGACTAAAAAGAAACCTTCAAACAGAAGGTCATCAGTGCCCTGATAATGCCTGTGAGGCTCTGCCTCTTGTCGGGGGAGTGGCACATGTTGGTACTTTCCAGCTTCCAGTCCACCCATTTACCCACCCTGGCTCCTTGACAGAGGTTCCAGACAGTATCACCTTCAGGAGGGTCATTCTCTAGGCTGTCCCATTGTGTAAAAGGCCAAATTACAGGGTTGCTCGTGAGCCCACTCCATCCCTGTACGGGTGGTCTCAGCCGTATGAAGGGTGAACCCAGCAAAGGAACAGTCACAGGGAGATGCTGCTGTTGGAAATTATGATTTCCTCATACAGTTTGTAGAGTGCAGATACCTCAGTCAGAACTTGGACCTTTGTCGGATATTTTTATTTTTGAAAAGAAGAAAACAGTTGGATAATTTTAATTTGCAGTGCTTTTAACATGCTGTTTAATCTCAGAGATGGACATTCTGCAGTGAGGGGATGGTTACATTATGAGTATTGCACCAGCATCCTTCTTGCCTTCCTGTACAACCTCCTGAGCAGATTATAATGTACTTTAACTGATAGATGGAAAAGTTCAGCTGGCTGAATTAGCAAAGAAGATGAAGACAGCTCATCAAAAGGAAATGCAGAATTTAAAAATAGGCCAGGTATTGCTGTCTGGGTTCTGTGTCTGTGATACTGAAATGAAACTCATTCACCTGTGCAGCAATATGGCATGAAATAGTTCTCTGCACTGTGTTGTGTTACTTTTCTTTTGAGCAGCCAGGGCTGCCAACTGTAGAGCACAGAACGTGGAAGGAAAACTACAGTGAACTTGGCAATTATTTCCAGAGATTGGTTCAGTCCTAGAAAATATCCACTGGCTCGCTAAAAAAAACCCAGGGGTTTCCCTGTTGTTTTCTAAATCCTTTTTTTATTATTGCAGCTGTCTTTGGACAAAGGGAGGGGGAAAAAGTGACCGCAGAGAGATCAGGAGTACATCTTTGACATTGCTTAATGAGAAAACACTGACTCTTGTTGAATCACCCGCTAACGCAGAGCAGACAGAGTGTCTCAGTTCATTTTTGTCTGGCTTTTGTTTCGAGGGGTCCCAGTAGAAGATGAAAGGTGAGTGTGGGTTTGTGCTGTTCCCTGCACAGGTGTCACAGATGGTTGCTGCTCCAAGAGAGGAATGAGGGGAATGTGACCGATGCAGTCCTTCTGCAAACAGCACGTCCTCGTGCTTTTCTGCTCTGCTTGTGCCAATATTCCCCCTTCCTTGCTAATGGAAGGGCATTTCAGCCTGCAGAACGGATCAATCAACCTTTATTTGCATAGTTGCTGTGGCTGTGGGTCCTGTGTTCCTCATAAAATTGCTTTAATGGTCAAATTAAACTTTTGACCTGCTATGCAGCTGCGAGCCACTGGTGGTTTGGGTTGTCTGCAGAAACACTTCAGAGGGTGCTCAGTGGGCTCCACATCAGTCCTGGGAAAGGGGACCTGAGTGCAGGTAATGGGAAGCATGAGCTCCAGAGGTTTTAGAGGAAACAAATTTCACTGTAATGTGGAACTCTGTGCAACTCAGTTGACACTGGCAATGACAGCACATGTACCTTGGTGTGGGGGCCACAGAAGTTGCTGATACTTGTTTTGTTGTTGTTTGGGGAGTGTTTTTGAGAACTGAGAGGTATTCCAGTTCAGCCAGTTACAGGAAGATATTTATCAGTCCCATAAAACTTTTTGCTGCAGAGATTTGAAAATGACAAAATACTGTGTCCTGCTGCTGCAACTCCATGGATTAAAATGTGCTGTAGCATTTCAGAGTGGTTTTTTCATACGTGGAAATGATAAAATAATTGTCTCGGAGGAAGGCAGACAGATGTCTCAACTGGCTTATCTAGGAAATCCTGCCATTTCTCTCAGACATGACCTTTACCTAGGTCATCCTGCCTTTCTTGCAGCTCAGCTAGATCATTATGATGGGCACCAGCTTGGCATACCCTTGAAATGGATTCAAAATCCAGCCCAAGCTGTTTTGTGGATAGAAGAAAGTAAAATGCTTGTAGTCCCATTCTGATTGTCAGGATGCTAAGGCTATAATTCAAATCATTAGGCTTAGTGTATAAAGCCCTTCGTAATCCAAGTCTTAAGAATCCAAAAGGTCGCTTGTGGTCCAATAATCCTGAATAGTAAATGTGATGAGCTAGCAGTGACTGTCCTGATCCTAAAGCATCTCTCAAAATAAACCCTGGTCTCTGCCCCAAAAGCATATGCATGTTATTTCAAGATGATCCAAGAGGCTGTGCAAGGAATAAGCAGCTTGGCTGTTGGGCAGCATCGTGCAACACTGATTTGTTTGAAACTATTTCATTAACTGGACTGAAGGAAAGGACAGGAGGATGCGGAAGGTTTTAAAGACACACCCTCCTGTGGCCACGGTGGTCCAGTGGAGAGAGATCTGCTTATCACCAAGATCTCCCAAATCCTCCCCAAAATGTGCTGGTGCAGCTGCTCATGTAAATAAAATGAGCAAAAGTTGCTCAGATGATAGGAATGGCTCATCTCCTGGTCTGAGAGCAGTGTCAGACCTCATTCGTGCAAGAGAGCATCGACACAATGATGGGGACAGGGGGTGTGAAACATCTGGCCAGAGGTGCAGCCACTGGCATTAGGAAGGCAGGAGGCTGAGAAGGTGTGGCAGATCCCAGGTAACTGTATCCCAGCTGTGACCAGCTTGCAGGGATCCAAAAGGCAGCAGCTTTGCAGAGCAGCCCAGAAAGGAGGTTTGGTGCCTGGCGGTGCAGGACGGCTGCATGGAAGGAGCCCCAGGGTAGTTCTGTGGGAGGAAAGGACAAGTGGCCAGGAGGCAAACCTGGAGGATGCAGGCATGGGCTGATGGGATAATTTATGGGGTTGATTAAACATGAGATGGAGGACATGTTTTGCTGTATTGCATTTAAGGAGCTCAGTCCTTTACCCACCTCCTTGACACCTCCTCAGGAAGGTGCCAGAGAGGTAAAGAAATGGAGGACTGGGAATATTTAACCATTTATGAGACCCCCTTGGTGCCTGACACTCCTTTTCATCCCTGTTTTTGTGCTGAGGGCAGTTAGATGTCAGCTGGGAGGAAAGCTGCATGACTTTGTTTTTCCTCTTAAATGTCTCCTTGCCTTTCAATTTGTTCAGTATTTGAACTGATTTCGTCTTTATATTGTATTTATTCAGTGGTGCTCTGGATATGGTTATTTTTGTGCCCTGAAGGGTCTATTTTCCATTCCATATTAATATAAAACTTCTATTAACATTAAGACTTGCTGCATAAAGGGGCACTGAATAGCTAAAGTGTACTTAAATACCTGTGACCTCTTGGCTTTTCTATATGGAATGATTATTAATGTTTTGTCCTTGCCTTGTTTCATCAGAAGATGCTGCCACACAAGGCATAGCTGGGGAGGTCTGATCATCCTTTTATTACAGATGGGAAAAACAGAGGGAAAGAGATTAAAAGATTTGCCAGCAACACAGAGCAATCAGTGGCTGTGCTGAAAATAGAAACCAGGCTCCTGGTTTCCATTCTCCAAATCTGGCCTCTAGACAACACGACTATATTAAAAATGTAAATGCAAATATAGACAATATTTCCTTTTTCAAACCTTCCTTGCTATCATTTTGTGTCCTTTTGACTCAGTTTCACAGAATAAGCTGGTAGCACTTAGGTTGAAGGCTCAGGAACCAGCTGGGCTGAGCTCACTGGACGTAGCAAAGGGAACTGGGTTGGACCACCAAAACCTCAGAGTGACCAAAGAGCTCATGGCAGAAGGTGGGAGGAGACTTGTGTCTATTTTGAGGCAGAAAAGTATTCAGTAGATGTAGGCTACTGTTCAAAATACTTTGATTACTGTATTTAAGGAAGCCCAAAGTGATACTGTCGTGACAGCCAGTCCCTCAGCCTTTGTATTCTGGAAAATACTCTCTCGTAATGCACCACAGATCCAAAGCTGGCAGTGTAAGGACATGCAGGCATTTTAACTGTTTGCTATTAAGTTTGCAGATGATGGGTAAATCAAACACAACTGAGGTTTGAGATGCATAACCAAAAGGGAGCATTGAATTGGGTCTGCACAGCTGCAGCGCCTCCTGCTCTCCAAACCAGAGATGCTGGCAGGACCATTGCTGCGCTCGTTCCTTTGGGTTTGTCCCAGCTTTATTTCTGTTCCCATATTGTTCCTCTGTGCTGTAAACAGGCTTGAGGGTCAAAAAAATAAAAATAGCATGTGGATGTGACCCAACCAAACAGCCAGAGTAAACTTCATGGGAGAAACTGGATTTAGAAATGCAGCCCTGAGTCATGCCAAGGAGAGTCCCTGTTAAAGGCTTTTTTAAGAAGCAATTAGAAAGCAGTCTCCTTTTAAAGACACTTCCCAGGGCTCATTGCAGGGACATAACATGCAAATTACAGCTAAATTCTGCCAGTCATCCTCATGTGCATGTGTTTGTGTGAGCAGGGTATGAGATGTGGCTGCACTTGTTCAGAAGTCCCCTTGGAACCAGTGACAGCAGTACACAGCTCACTGCTGTGTCCAGCAACACCCTAAACACCGAGGGAACCCAGATAATGCACCACTGGGACACCACAAAGGGAAAGTGAGTGTTGTTGGAGCCTGTTGAGGATTAAGACCCCTGCAGCATGTCCCAAATTCCTGCTGTTTTTAATGGCAAGCTGTAATATAAACAATGGTAAAACTCAGCTGAAGTCAAAGGGACAAGGGTTGGCCTTCGTGAAGTTGATGCATCTTCCCTAAGGCATCACATCCCAGAACTCAGCTACTTCTGAATCCCTTTGCACTTGACAGAAGCCCAAAGTAAGTGAGATAAAACGTAAACCAAGATGTTAAGGTGAGGACATCCCTTCTCTCTGGAGTTGGGAAGCTTCTTGCTCTAAGGAGTTGTGGGACCAAGGGGTTGCTCACCTGCCCAGAGAGTGGGGTCCTGGTGGTGAGCTGGGAGTGTCTTCTCGTGGCTCTCAGGCCTGGGGCAACAACCCAGCTCACCTGAACAGGTGAGCTCAGCCTTGTTTGTGGAGTCAATCAAGACCCCACAAGAACGAGGGATTCCTGTTTGCAATTTTTTAATTTTTTTTGAGAGTACAATGAGCTCTTCTTTATAAAAGGGAGAATACCTGCAAATACTTCAGAGTGACTTAAAAGATTTTATTCCAACAACTAGATTTTCGTTATCATAGCTATAAAATTGCAATACATAAGGTGCACTGACTGCTTCTGGCTTCACTTCCCATGATCTCCTGTTTCACTAATGCTTTGGAACTCTTAAGACTATTTAATGTCTGGAAAAGCCTGTTTAGAAAAGATCTGTCGTATCATCTTCATGCTTGTAGTTGATATCAAGAAAAAAGCAGTTTTCATTAGCAAAGCTGTTGCCTTTTGCCATTTCTACTGGCTTAGGAGAGCAAAGTCTCACTGCTGAAGACTGAACGTGACACAGTTTTCAATGTGCAGCCCAGCAGCTTCTGAAATACATCCACATTTTGTGAGGTTTATAACCCTGTAGCCACTAACGTTGAAATTTTTACTGGTTCAGGCCATATGTCTCTGACCTAATTAGACTTTTACTGGCTAATGGTTTATGGAGCAAACCTCTAAGGATTTTGTGTCTGGTTCCTGAAGAATTGCTTGCAAGAAGGAAATGCAGTTGCCTAGTGCTGTGATCCTGCTTTGAAATGGGCAAGCACCTCCTTCACTGGCTGCAGGGTGATGCCTGTCCATGCTGTTAACCTGGGCAGATAATACTGCTACATTTTAACCTAAAATTACTGATTGGATTACATATTAATCTGCAACCTCCAAAGGAGCACTGTGCCCCTTTGGCTGGTGGTGCTGTGCAGTGATCCATTAGAATTTCTGAACCCCACAATTTGTAAATCCCTGAAACGCTTCCAGGGGAGTCAGGGTTTGTTTAAAGATGAAGATGGGCTCATTTCTCAGTATTGCCACTGAGGCTACAGGTTTAAAACCACGGGCTGGGTTTTGCAACTGCAAGTCATGTTTCAAGTGCTCCATGGGTGATAAAATACCCGCATTGTGATAGATTGAGTTACTTTATTATCTGCTGGGGGCACGTTTACTGTGTCACCCCTTTTGATACGCCTGTTAGTGATGACTGCAGTTCTGATCATGTTTCTATCACTGTCTCATATGCCCTTTGAACTAATCTTTTCTCTTTTCCATCTGGATTTTTCTTCTCTAAACCAGAGGTAATGGCATCTCTTTAGCTGGAGTGCACTTCACATTCAAGTGAAGGATATAGTGCTGCCTCTGGAGCAGAGCTGACATCCCTGAAATGAGTGACAGACCCCAGGCAGAGAGAAGGAGGATGTTGCTTTTCAAAGACAATCTACACCGGGCTGTAGAAACTGGTGTTGCACTTAACACCATTTAAGCACTTTAACCTTCCTCTGACAAGTGCCTGACCTGCAGCTCTGAACAGAAAACCCAAAACCTCTCAAACTGAGTACAAGCCAGTGCCCCCAAGCTCCATTCTGAGATCCAAGTTCACAGTAGGCAGTTCCAGCCTGGAAGGCAAAGTTTGCACATGGATTCATGGCTTAAAGGCAGTTGCAGGGTTCAGGGTCAGCAGCATTTTGGCTGTGGAAGGCGTGGAGGGGTTTGGGCAGTGGGTTTGGGCCAGAGCTCGCTCGGGGCTGTCCCAGCTCAGCTGAGCCAGGCTGTCACAGCTGTCAGCACGTGTTATTATGTTAATTAGCTGAAGGGAAGGTCTGAGGCAGCTCGTGCTGCTTCAAAGGGCCGTTCAGGGGAACATCTAAAACACAGTTTGCAAGAAAAATAAATGGAGGAGGGCTTAGTTTTCTCCTGTGGCTGGCTGCAGCCCTGAAGCAGAGCCAGTGCTGCCGAGGCCACCCACGCTGGAGGGCTGTGGGCTCCTTCCTGGCTGACTTGCCCTCCACACGGGTCCAGCAGCCTCCTGCTGATCCCACTGGCTCCCCAGGCACCTTCATGCTTGCTCAGGGGCCTGCATGGAGACAAAGATGGGGAGGGAAAGGCCACTTGTGGAGAGAGGGGATGGTGTATTCCAGGATGCAACCTGATGAAGCCAAGCTGGAGACCTGACCCCGTTGTCTCGGCCAGGCTGGCTCCTGTCTGGTGTGCACCAGCACAGGGCTGTGGAAGTGGGAGGCTGTGCCTGCCCATGATTTCAGGTTTGCTTTGGAAGAATTACCAATCTCGGGCTATGGAGGGATGCATCCAGAAATGGTGATCTTCACAGTCTGAATTTTAACCCTACCTGCCCTTTGCTGGCTCCAAGGGCAGGTGCAGGGAAAGAGGCCTCAGCTTCTGTTCTCTGGTTCTCTTTGTCCAAGAGTGACTGATATGGAAGGGCTCAATCTCCAAATAATTATACACAGACCAAGGAATGGCTTTCCTTCCCAACTACAGACCTGTTCTGGTGCTCTCTGTGTAAGGACTTTTCTTTCTGGGCTTCTTTTTCTGTGATTTCTCCTGTGACTTGTGACATGACCCTGCCCCGACTGGGGAAGTTTTGATTTTTTTAGAGAGGTCAGTTACTCCTAGATAAACATTAATTTTCGTTTTAATTTTTAACTTAAGTCCCTGAGGTGACAATGCTTTTGTAGGCCATCTAAGAAGCTGTTATCTTTGCCCAGCTTTGCCTCTTTCATGGGTTGCTACACCCAGCAGGTAATGAGTAACCTATCCTCGGCACTGGGCAGGCTGGAGGCTGGCAGAGGTGGGCTGATGGCTTCCTCCTCCCTTCTCTGTGGGAATCGTAAACACATTTTTAGTGTCAGAGTGACATCTCTCTGCCTCTTGCTTTTTGTGATTCTTACAGTGTGTGACGATGCTGTTCCTACACCTTTATCCTGCTCTACACGGAGCCCGGGAGACCTCCCAGAAATGCCGATGGGGAAAGGGTAGGAGCTGATCCAGCCCCAGGGAGTGGGGCTCCAGGCACAAGGGCTGCATTCACAGCCCAGCCCCGACACACACCCCAGGGCACAGCCCTGCACTGTGCTCCTCAAAGCCACATAGGCAAGTCCTTGTCCAGGCAGGGACATGGACGCACATATCCAGACTCCCAGTCTCCTGCTCTCACCACAGATGCTGTTGTTTGTAACACAAGTGGGTTTGGGATGGACAGATGTTCCTGGGCGGTCCGCAGGACTGGGTACAAGCTGAGGTCACGTCCTTTCCACTCAGTCCATATCCTGGCTCAGACGGGTGAAGAGTTCAGGTTTGAATGGGCGCTGTGTCCAGTGTAAGTGTGAACATCCTGCACCTGGGAACAGTCCCAAAACATCCTCAAGGCTGATACCATCTCAGACCACAGTACGGAGAAGTACAACATCCTTGTGATCTGAAAGAACTCAAAAAAAAGATGATCAAATGCTCTTTTCTTACCTATGGGACCCTCACAATGTTTGTGAGATCAGGGTAATTTTACAAAAGTGCTGTCTTTCCACTGATGTCTCTGACAGGTCTCTCTCTGTCAGACACTGCCAGAGAGTAACTCTTCACCCACCCAGCAGGACATACCACCCACTGGTGACCTCCACACTCTGATTTGTCTCTGCTTCTAGGTGTCAGAGAAGTACAACCCAGTGTTGGCTGCCCATTTGGGGTTTCAGAAGGTGGTGCTGGCTGGCTCTGAGACAGTAGAGGTGTCCTTCTGAACACAGAAGATGTGTTTGCAAACAGACCAGCTATACCAATATTCTATCACATCCACATGGAAACAGTACCAGCAGGCTGAACAGATAAGGACCTGCTTGCTGTGCTGCTTCTCAAACAAGTTGTTGCAATAGTATTTAAGAGTCCTTGAGCTGCATCCTTACTGTCAGGGCTATGTTTTGTAGGGCTTGGGAGACGTCGTTTGTTTTCTTAAGAAAAATGTGTCTGGGGGTCTCCTTGTTTTCCTCATCAGTGTTTTGCTTTTAGTGGCACTTGGGTCACATTTCAAGGCTGTTTTTTTGCAGTGCAGATGGGAGGAAATTATTTTTCTGAACACGAAGTCTGAGGTCCTTATGCAATCCCTTCTGCAGTTACTGGGAGTTCAGACAGAGCGTGGATCACCCATGACTCATGATAAAGGCTGCAAGAACTGGCAAGAGTGCAGTAGCACGGGCTGTTTGTACCTCAAACAATTACTTCTGTAAACAGATTTTTGGCATGTTTCTGAATTGCATGTTAAAAACTAATATATTGCCCAAGACTAGACATTGAAAAACAATGAAGGGAATAATCCAGGGCTGAAAGAAAAAGATTTGATGACCTAATACGTATATAATGCATACAGCATGTGTGTGTGGGGGGGTTCATCTTGTTGTTAAGAGTGAGGCCCAGTGTGAGGAAGGGTACACTGCACCACTTTCCCAAGCACTGTATGAAGATGTGGGCTGTGTTCAGCCCCGGAGCTCTCTTGGGAAGGGAGGGTTTCTGCACTGTACCCAAACACCTCTGTGGCCTCTTGACTGAGCCCTTTTTTTGGCCCCTGGTTTGTCCAGCTGGGGGAACTCCCCAGCTGTGAGCAGAGGTGCCTCCCTGCCACCCCTCCTGTCCCCCTGCACAGTTTATCCTCTAAACCACAAGCTGTTCAGTGAAATCCCTTGTCCTGTCCATGGCAGGGACAGAGCAGTGTCATCTGCTCCCAGCCTTGCTCTCTGAAACAGCTGGGTCATTTTTCTGAAGAAAAATAAGTCAGCCTGAGACAAATCCCATGCATTGAGCTTTTTGCTGTGTATGGCTGCAGAGAGACAGAGCTATAAACAAGCCAGACCCAGAGCCATGGTGTGAAAGCACCAAACTGCTTAAAATACTGCCCCCTGCCCAGAAAGATTCTGCATACCTGGTTTGTTTTGCGGGTGTTGTTTGTTTGTTTGGATTTGGGTATTTTGTTTGTTGGTTTGGTTTTTGCTGTGGTTGGTTGGTTGTTTGGTTTGGTTTGTTTTTTTCAGTATTTTTCCTAGCAGTACCCAGAATAAACCACGAAATGTTATCATGGTCTACTCCTTGGTGTTTCCAGTACAAGCAAGGCTCAGGTGGAAGAGACAGGAGGGAATCAGGTCTCTTTAGGGAAGGCATGGCCAGAGTTTCTTTCTTTAAAGACAGACCAGTGATAAAACTACTGAAAAACAGACTCTTTTTGTGGATGTAGAAAGAGAATTAGCCAGACTCATTCCATCTGTTTTCTGCTGGGTGCTGTGTGAACATCCCAAAGTAACCTCTTGTCTTAAGGACAATTGTATGTGTATTTGGGGGTTACTAGGTTCAGCTTTTGCAGGAAACATCAAAACCAGTTAGCAAGAGTGAAGGATTTGTGAATCTTATTCTGCAGCCAGTTTATAACAGTGAGAAATGGTGTAAGTAACCTCCCTGCACATAAAATGCAACTGCTTATTGTGCTGTGAAATTTAACGATGCTGAGAACTGAGTGTAATTGATTTATAATTCATGTGAAAGATAAAATCGATGATCTAACAACTCTAAAACATAAGTATTTTGGCTTGCTAAACACTTGGAGTTTTCTTTGCGTAATGCGTAATGCTTTATCTTTTTGCTTTATTACCTCTTTAGAAATGTAATTTTATTGTTTCATGAGTTTAGTATCACTATCTCTTAATTGTATTTTTTTAATTCATGTTTATAGGTTCTGTCTAGACAAGTCTGATAGGCTCCATTCATTTCTGTAGAGAATTTTCACTAAGAGGAGGCACTTTTATATATTAACATTTTTTAGTCACCAAAAAAAGAGACTGCAACCACATGTCATGTGGTTCCTCACATAAATGATTTCTCCATTATGACACTTGAGTGTTACATGGTAATGGGTGAATTTAATTTTTCCTGTGGCTTTTTTTTTCCTGTTTCCTTTTAGCTATTTAATTTCTACTCATTCCTTGTATTTCTCCTCAAACCTCACAATACCATACTAAAAAAGGTAGAAGGGGGTGTGTGTGTGTGGGGGGGGTGATCTTAAAGAACTGCATCAAGGAAAAGAAAGAGGGTATTAATCAAAACAACCTGACAAGCTACGTTGGTGCTTTGGTATTCAAACGAGGTATTTTAACAATATGATGATTCCTAGTGCCATATCCTATTCAGAGGTGCTGATTAGATTTCTGGTCTAATGAATACGCTTTATGACAGTCTATTTATATAAAATTTATATATAAAATTTGTATTTAAGATATTTAAATTTTGGGTAATCATCCTCCTATTTTAATACATTAAATGCTGCATACTGAAGGAAAAGCAAGAAAAAATTAACTAGAGCATATTGCATGAATGTCTAAAACTTGTCCTACAGTTCTTTCCTTGATGGAGAGCAAGAGAGAGGTAATGTCATTTTTCCAGCGCTCTCCAGGCAGCCACATCCCTCCCTACAGGCATGGGAAGAGGCAGCAGATTCCCAGTCATGGAGGTGCAGAAATTCCTATTGCTTCGTAGCCTCTCACGTGTGCCAGAGCATTCAAAGTTTGAACATCCTGAACCTGTCCACCTCCATCCAAATGTTGAGTGCTGCCATTAAGGAACAAAGGATCTGAGGGGTTGTTCTCTATCTGCTCCCAGGGGCTGCAGACCTCCTGCCCTGGGGTATTCCAACCAGCAGGCAGCAGGAGCTGGGATTTACAGGTGTTTTACCACTGAGGGAAACTCACTCTCTGCCTTTCCTTCGTCCTGCAGAAAAGGTTAACACAGAGATTGAGTGAGTTCTTGGCCCTGGCTGATCCCCTACCTTTGATGAGTGGAAAAACATGCCATTTCCCAATGCAGTGATCCCTGAGGTGTGGAGATTTGTCACCCTCCTGCCACAACTTCCCAGGTGCCCCTCAGCTGACACTTCAGAGGCTCCTTCATTCCCAAGGTATTTGCTACTCTCCAGATGAAGGGGGGAGCAGCACACCAGTGACCCACGGGGCAAAACATCACAAGGAGTGAGTGAACTTCAAGCACAGGGCTTCTTGTGGGGAAGAGCTGGTTCCCTAATCCTTCATCTCCGCCACGTCCAGTCCGAAGGCAATGTGACTTCAGGGTTACTCACACAACTTCCCATTTCCCATAGCTCAGTCTTCATACCCTGGACTCTGTTCCTTATTCGCTTCACTCTCTGTGGCTGTTCATGCCCTGCAGAGCAGTGCTGCCTCTGGGCTACCAGGACATTGTCTCATTGCCTTGCTTGAGGGAAGCAGGGAGCAGCTGGGCACCAAGGGAGCCTGGCCCATGCCTTTTCTCTGCTTCATAACTCAGGAACAGCCAACAACCATTGTAGCTGAATCATAGAATTGTTAAGGTTGGAAAAGACCTTAAAGATCATCAAGTCCAACTGTCAACCTAGGACCACCACCATGTTCACCACTAAACCGTGTTCTTGGTGCCGTGTCTGCATGTTTTTTGAATACTCCATCACAAATCCTGATTTCCACCACCCTGCTGGGTGACGGCCAGATCAGGCATTAGCCAGTAATTCCAGTGAACTGGGAATCTTCACTAATGAAGGGTCATGTGGTCCTGAACAAGCCCAGAAATTATCTGTTCAGAGGAAGAAGTTGGGTTCCAGACACAGCCCAGAGGGAGGAACACTGAGTGGGAAGCTGGAAGCTTGCGACATCCACACGTGCTACAGCAGAGCATGGCTGTGCTGCAGGGTACAACAGTGATCCTCTGCTCACCTCCGTGCTGCTGGATAAAATGGGAAAAATGGGAGATGCCAGATGAATTTAACCCCAATCATTCCTTGATTCCTCCAGGTTAATGGGAAATGAATGTCTTTGTACCCAGCCTTGCAGCGGGTGAATGCAGTTGGACTGAGGAGGGGGCATAAAGTCTCAAGGCTGAGCTCTGCCCTCCTTACCTGGCCCCAATTTGTGCTGGCAGAGGGTTTTAGCCCGAGAAGGACCACAGGGCTGGGCTGGCTGTGACTCAGAGGGATCGTGGTGCCATCTCGTGGCAAAAGTAAAGTAGGAATTATATTCTGTGCAATGCTGATTGCTCCGGCCGGTGAGAAGGGCTGCAGGTAGAGATGCTGATCATTGCCCCTCTGAGGGCAGGAGCTCTTGATCCCAGCATCACACAGTGCTTGGAATGGCAACCTGGGCAATGGGACACGCTGCCCAGCCAGCTGCCAGCCATGAGCCACATACACACTATGAATTGGGTTTGCTATTTTAAAAATCCAGCCACCCGTCCTGCCCCAAGGTGTTTACCTTTGATTCAGGTGAGTGTTGCAAGGCACAAACATGTTTTGCAGCTAAAGGGAAGACCCTCAGGGCCACCAAGGAATGTGGAAATGGTATTTCTACCCCTGAGAGCCAGTGTTTTCTGCTAGATAAATATGTAGTTGAGTCTTAATCAATGTTCTGCCATCGCTTGACTGCGCAAGTAAATGGGAGACAGGCACTCCATTTGGTGCAGATATATTCAGCTGTGTAATTCCGTGTGCTGGGGAGGGTTCACTTCCATCCACCTGCCCATGCAGGCACGAGTAGGATGCGCTTTTCCAAGGAATCACAGAAACCTGTTTTGGATGTTTGCACCTGGTAGCTCCTGGCTCTTGTTGAGGCACAGGTATTACTGAATCCCTGTACCCAGCCAGCACTGCCACCGGCTCTGCTCTGCTGCCAGGAAGTGCCAGGTGATGTCCAAAAAGAGCCAGCTCTGAAGGCTGCTGTGCTTTCCCTGCAGGAAGGGATCCACCTCTCTACTTTCAAGCCATGGCAAGGGGTCAGGTCTGAGGTTCCACTGGTGAATTTGTGCAGATTTGAGCTCAGCCCAGCACTCTCCCCCAGAGCATTAGATTGCTGCCATATCTCTCTTTTGAGTCCACATTACTTTTGGAGGGGGTAGAGCAGGAACAATTCTGCCCTCTCTGAAGCCCAAGGTAAAAGTATTTTCTTATTTCAGCAAGGCCAAGACTTCCTTCATGGAGTTGATATGTGGTTTGCTCCCCAGTTGCTTTACCTGTCCCTCCCTGCCTTCCCTGGAGAAGACTCCGTCCCACTGCCACCACTCCTCAAAAGTGGCATTGCCAGCAGGTGATGCTTTGGGAGGGCAAGAGGTAAAAGGCTCAGGATCCAAGGCACTAAGCAGAGGGCTGGCACCAGCATGAAGGAAGCTGTGGTGGCAACCTTTGATTTAGCCTCTGCAAGCAACTGTAAAGAAGTGAGACTGTCCCCAGGGCTGACTCACAGCCCATAGCTGAGCACAAAGGGAGAGCAATTTGCCCTGGAGAAAACATTCTGCAGGTATGGAGGGTCTCCTGTTGAGCTGTTTTTTACTAGGTTGAGGGTATGCAGAACCTCTCATCCATGAGATACATCTGACATTATAATATTCATTGTCACTCTGGGCTCAGGATCAACCTTTCATGGCATTTTCATTTCTGTGTACTGCAAAGTTGGGTGCCAGGCATAGGAAATGTAATGAAGACGTGGGATTAAAAGTTTATTGGGTTCCCATGAAGGAAGAAACAAACAATATGATAAAGCACATGATAAGAAAATGCATATGTAGAAACGGGAAGTCACAGGCAGACAAATGGATGAAAAACTGTGTGAGTTATACATCAACTGGGATAAGATTGTGGAATATGATGGCAGACAAGAGTGCTAGAGATAGGGACAACAGAGCTACAGACAGCCAGACAGAGCTCCAGAGGAAAGGAAGTCAACCAAAAACCAGCTCTTGTTTAATCCCTGATCCCCATTGCCTGTGCATGTCTGTGTGCAAAATGAGCACTGTGAAATTAGATGCCATTTGCAGGAAAATTGCATGGCTGGTTCCAAAGGCCAGACCATCCCAAACACTGGAATAACTGCTGACGTGGGCAGGAGGTCTGAAGCGAGGAACAGTCTTTGCTCCTATTTAACAAGGTCAGGAAAGACAGAGATGCATAAAACTAGTGGTGGGTATAGTTTATTTTTCTGTATTATTAGCATCTTATGATGGGATGCTGGTGCAAATCTCATGTGGCCTTGTGATTTAAATTGCAACTTAGAAATGTAGCTCCTGTTTCATTCAGACTGTGAAGCAGTGTTGAACTTGGTGGTAGCAGCACTTCCTCATCTGAAAAGGTTTCCAGACTCTGGACATCTTCCAGGACACTATTCCAGGGCGGAAATAACTTTGTCCTCAAGTCACATGAATTGATCTGTTTTTTTACTCTTGGTGTTTGACTTGGCTGCCAGGTGGGCAAAATCCTAGTGGGATTTTGCCAGAAGCTAAAAGTTCAGGAGGTACCTATGGATAGTTCAAGTGTGTGACCCACGGTGTATTTCTGTGGCTTCCAGCAAACCATGGTGTCACTTTCCTCAGGATTTTGGGCAGATTTCTGTGACATTATGAACTGTGGGAGCCTGGGTGTTACACCCTCATGGGCTGCATCCCCGTCACCAGGCCAGCTGGTCGGTCCCTTCATCGGCTCCATGCACAGTCTGTCTTGAGAAGTGGGGTGTGATTGTCAGCACCATCACGGCTTGTGATTGATCCCACACAGCCCCAAAGTACGGGAGCAAAGAGCAACCTATGGGCCGGATGGAGCAGTGGAGTGGGAGTGGATGGAGACAACGGGAAAGGGACATGAAAGAGGGTGATGTGGCAGGACGGGGGGATGGCGAGTTTGAGCAAAGCTGGGTCTAAACAGCCTCCTGGTTTTTGGGGTGCTCTTGAACAAGGCTGTGGTTATTCACGCAGGACAGCACAGGTCGCCTGAGGCTGAGGCCTCAATGTGAAAGTTGTTTGGGGGACAGTAAGGTCCAAGTCAGACTCTGAAACTCCCGGCTGGGGTCGAAAAGTAAATGTCTGAAGCAACCCTACAAAGAAGACAAACAGCTCCATCTTGGCCAGGCTTTCTCCGATGCAGTTCCTTCGCCCTGCAGAGGAAAGCAAAGAGTTAACCTGATGGAAAAATCAAACTGGAATGTTTGCCATGGATGCATTAGCATCTGAGATGTTGCAATGGGAGCAGGAGTGAAACCTTGAAATGCACTAAACCATTTTGGAATAGAGGAGCCTGTGTTGTTAAAGATAGCTGGCACAGTGCGCCTGCCTAGTCCTTCATCACACAGCCACCTGCAGCAGCAGGGCACAGCAATGTAACGGGGTTATTACACATTAATGGTGTACCCTTTCCTCTCCTTAGCTCTTCCAACACTCTCAGCATCTTTAACCCTTTCTCTTTGAGAAGGGCTTTGAAAAGCCTGACAGATAAATGCCATCTCCTTCCAAAGTGGAATGGTTTGAAACTCACTTTTCCTGTGGACTTTATCCTAACGTTCCACTTATCTAAATGAGTGTGTTTCTTCTTTCCTACCCCTCTTTGTGCTAGATTCAGTGGTGGGAGAGCTGGGCTCTGAAAGCATCCATTTGCCCAGATGCAGAATTGTTGGTTGCTTGCTTATTGACAGAGTTAAGGGCAGTACTTAGCCATGAAACCTCTTTAGTGTATATTGTAATGAATTGGTCCTGCCATAGCCTCAGCTCTGTGCAGATCAGCCCTTTAGTTACCTGTGGAGAAGGGCAGGAAAGCTCCTTTCTTTACAAAATTCCCTTCAGCATCAAGGAAATGGTTGGGGTTGAACTCATGTGGTGTCTCCCATTGTGTCTTATCCAGCAGCACTGAGGTAAGCGATGGGATTACAATTATACCCTGAAAGAAAGGTACACAAAGGAACAAAAGAAAACAAAGTGCTCTGTTTGGGTTCATTTTTGTCACACAGACTTTGGTGTCCCAGGAGATTTGCTCCACCTGGAATAGGTGGAGACCCTGATGGTTTTATCCCATCATCCAGTAGAGAGAGATCAGTGATATTTTCCCACCAGTGCCAAGGATTGAAGCCAAACCCCATGTGAAAACCTCAAGTAGAAGGTAAGATCCTGCACATTCTCTGGCAGCTACTTCACTGTGCAGATGGCAGCAAGGAGGTAAACCAGGGTCACTCATGGAGTAAGGAAGTCCTGAGTATGAGAGGGAATGGATTGAGTCCTATGATACCAGTCTCTCTGGATGCAGTATAGAAACTCTTCTGGGGATGATTTTGGACTCTATCCCATAATTGCCTATAAAGAAACCATTCTCTAGTGACACTGGCAAATCTGACGAGGGTATTTTGTTCCTGGGATAGAGCAGGTACCTACCTTGGGGAGGAAGTAGCCCCTGAAGTGAGTATCAACAGCAGTGCACCGTGGAACATGGGGCAGGAGGGTGATAAACCTCTGCACTTCGTGTAGCACCGCATTTGTGTACGGCATGTTCTTCCTGTCCTCATACGTGGCCCAGCTTCCAGCTTTGACTGTTCTCCCAATCTCCTCCTGTACCTTTGCTGGAAGGAAAAAACAAAAGGGATATTTGCCTCAGAAAGGAAGCCAACTCCCTCCTTGGATTTGGTTTTGGGACCCCATTATTCCAGAGTTTGGAGGGAGAGGATTCTCAAAACTCCAGCGTGGGTTTCCCTGCTCTATGCCTTGTTCAGGCACATGGATAGGTTGTTTCCTCAGCATCATACTTTGATCTCCACTCATCCTCTCTCCTAGCAAGAGACTAGCAAAGGGACTATAAGTCAGCATCTAGTTACATCAGGAGTTCATCACAATGAAGAGGTAGGATTCAGCTCTTAAGGCAAAAGAGCTTCTGTGGATCTGAGGCCAGGCCTCTCCCTTCCCCATTTCAGCCTTGCCATGGATGGAGTGTAGGTAAAAGTTGCTCACTTTGAATCTCTGGGTATTTCATCATGAGCAGGATGGACCACTGGAGCGTGGTGGCTATGGTCTCTGTTCCTGCCATGACCAGGTCGAGGATGGATGCCATTAAGTTGTCATCATGAAAGAGGCTGTCTTTCTTGTTTTTCTCCTTGAAAAACACAAGAGGTAAGAAAGGTCTTAAAAACATCAGTCGTAGTATTCAGCAAGCTGAGGGAAGACTGCAGAGCCTACGACACTGCTCACTATGGCCTCGTGTTTGTGAACTGGGTGCTAAGACAGTATACCTGATCTTGAATGCACAGCACTCACCAAAGATGGGAGCACCACAGATGGAAAGTTTGGAGTAGGGTTTGGGTTCAATATCCATCTCCACCCAGAAGCAGGAAAAAGCCCAGAGCCAGGTGCTGTTCACAGGCTCAGCCTCGCAGGTTTGGAAGGAGCCCTGTACAGAAGGAGATTCAGCTAATCCTACCTCTGAGGGTAGGATTGAATCCCCAAGGGCAGGTTTGAATCCCCAATAATGTCCAAAGTCACCTTTCAGGCCATTTTTTACCTGGGCTTTAGAATTGTGCTAACTTTTCCTCCACAGAACTGAGTAGAATACTTGGTGCCTAAGGCCAGCCCGGATCCAGATGGAAAGAAGAAAAAACCTCAGAGCCCAAGCATTTTATGTTGAATGAAATCAACTGATGCGTGAAACTGCCAAATCTCTACTAAGTAAGATGCAGGGCAGGGTTAGGACTTGTACTGATGATTTATCATTCAAGTACTTTAAGCAGATCATTTATCTTAGAGCAACAGTATCAACGATTAATTGATTTGTTGTCGTAAAAAGAAAGGCAGCGTCAGCTTTCATGTGAATTCATGCATTTTCTACTAGGAACAAGAAGCTGATCTCACATTATTAGTGCTCCTATTTCAGGAGTGGACTGAGACTGTAGCTTTTGTATCTTAATTTTGATAGAAAAATCCCTGCAGTAAAATGCACCAACTATAAGAGGCTGACGCCCGATTTCAACGCCACTAGAATGACAGCATGGATTTCAACAGATTTACATGACATGGCTGAAATCAAGACTTAGCAACTGTTTTAGCTAGAAAATCCAAAGGAGGCATTAGAAACAGTCAATAGAGCTAAGCAGTCAAATACCTCTTGTTGCTTGAATATCAGTGCATCGATGTAGCTTCTCACACTGTTCTCATTGATATCCTCCCTGCTCGCCTTCATGTATTGCCTTAAAATGGCACGCACATCTTCTATTTTCTTAAGCATAATCTTGTGGGTTTTGAAAAGAAATCCAAGGAACGGGTAGAAATTGAAATACTAACGAGGAATTAAAAAGGAGAAACATTAGGCCTGCAGAAATATCACACAGAATCACAGAATATTCGGAGCTGGAAGGGACCCACAAGGATCATTGAGTCCAACTCTTAAGTGAATGGCCGGTAGAGAGAACAAACCCATGACCTTGGTGGGTGCTAAAACAGCTTCTTCCCAAGGCACAACATATCAGTTGAATTTTGTCTTCAGTAGCAATATCTCAGCATCCCAGGACTTCCTGGGTAGATTTTCATCAGGGAGGGCTTTGCAACCATTTGAGCCTCTATTTAGTATGACCAAATTTTAAGCACTTGTGCTGTTCTGTGGGAACAGATCCTCTACTGGTAACAGCCTGATCAGCCTCCCAACAGAGTTGGGGTTGCAGTGTGCCAGGCCACCAGCCAGATTAGGTCATTTTGAGACTAGTTAGTTTTTTCCAGCATCAGCAAATCCTATGGTTTGTGTGGCTCACAGACATGATGTGCCAGTGCAAAAAACTGTTAATCTGTGGGACAGGTCACTCACGTTTAAATATGGAGATCCCAGAAGAATCATAACTTCATCTATGAGTCTTAAGAGAGTGAGAAATGTTGGGTCCTTATAGTCAAACCTGTCCCCAAACAGCATGACAAAGGTGATGTTGATGGGAGCACAGTTGAAGGACGGCAGGGTAAAAGGTTCCCCTGCAACGGGAGGAGGACGGGAATGCTGTGAGATGTTGAGCAGCTGTGACACGTATGAGGCTGCACAGCTGTACAGTGATGGTTTCCAGCTCACCTTTGAAGGATTTGATCCTCTCAATGAGGAAGTGAAGCTCCTCAAAAATTCTCCCTTCTATCATCTGTTTCCCCATGCCGAGGTTGCGCATGCTGGACACGGTGAATCTCCGAGTTGTTCTCCACAGCTCCCCGATGGAGAAGAACAGACCTGGAGAGGCCGTGAGACATGGTGCTGGGCTCAGGCACAGAGGAGCCCCACCACACCAAACAAAACAGGACTGGATGAGGCGGGATCTCCACAAGTGTTGCTGCTGCCCGGTTTCCCATGGATTTAAGGACTAAGGGTCTCCCATTTCTGTGGGTCCCATCCCTATGTCCTCTCAGCTGCATTCTCCCAGTCTCACTGAGCCTGTCATTTGGGGAAAACAAGCTCCCTCCCAAGCCAGTTACCCCAGCCCTCTCCTGAGTGGCAGATAAGCAGGGATGGCTTTCAGACCAGTACGGGTTGGCTGTAGAGCTGGAGGGAGATGTTGGTTTAAGTCAATCATGCAACCTTTCCAACCCTACTGTTTACAGGTCTAAGGCCTCAAGCGACAACCTTGTATCTCTGAAGCTTCTCCCTTTGTCCTATTCCAGTCATAAAGGTGTTTTATCTGTGTGTGGGATGGAATAATTCAGTCTTCTCAACCCTGGTCAGTGCTAAACTGTCTTACTGAGATTCCCAGCAATGCTGTATTTTCAGCAGTGGCAAAAATACTGATATTTTTGTGGAGGTTTCTGAGCTCATGCTTCGATGATCTCTAAAACCTTCAAGCAGGGACGGGTGTTTCATCCCGTCAGAGTGCTGCAAAGAAAAAATTGGGTGAATAATCAAAAAACTATCTCAGATTGTGTCAGTTGAAAAGCTGGATTCCAGCACTCCACATCTTCATCTTGGCTGTGAGGTTTTTATATGTGTTTGCTTTTTCTAGAGCAATCTCTGTTTTAAAACAGTGTAGTTTTAATTTGGAAAGCAAAACTTTTTTCTCTAAAAATCTCAAAGCAAATTTCTAAACTTCAATTTTTAATTTTTCTCTAATTTCATCTGGATCATTCCTTTTCTGAGAACAGCTTCACAGTCAACAAATTGGCATTTTCTGGAGCAAAAATGTTTCATGGGGAAAATTTGTGACCATTGTTACTTAACAATGAGAACTTCCATCTTTGGGTCACCTCTAAGTGCCTCAGACTTGGGCTGAGAAGATAAGTGTGAAAGGACTTACGGTGCAATACTGGCAGTCTCCCACAGGGATATTTTACATGTAAATTAGCTCTAAAAAATACTTTTCTCCTCATCGATTCCTTTCATATATGTAGCAATAAATTCATCTATTGATATTATGGCTGGGTAATTTTATTTCTAATTCTAATCCCAACTTCAGCTTGTGACCACCATACAAAGCTTCATTTTGGATTTAAAGCTAAAGCCTCAGGTGAAGCAGAGGATGAACAAGGCAAAAAGTCCTCCGAAATACTCAGGGATGTAGAGTTGCCTTGGAAAAATTATGGGATTGTTTGTGGGGGTGACTTTCCAGCCTCAGTCTATTGTTTTTCCCCGAACCTACTTCATGTTCATGCACCCAAGAGCCTTCGTGGGAAGGCAAAGGTGTGGGGACTGATAATGTCCAAAATTGAGGCACCTGGCAGTGGGAGAAAGGGAAAAATCCTACAGCTCCAAACAGCCAAGCCACTTAGTCCAAAGTCCCCTGAAAACATGAGGAAGGTTCATAAACGTGGTGGTGGCAGTGAGCCACTCACATCGACACCTTATGGAAATTAACCCCAGAATCACCACAGTGCCTTTAAAAATCCCACTCCTCACCCTTGAACTTTTAGGATACGGATCAGCTGCAAGTGCATTAGCAAAAATGATGGAAAGCCAGGAGTCACTGAGCGCAAGTGAGGAAAGCCAAATGTCTTCTGTCAGCTTGGCTTCAGAAGGGCCCAAGGGGGATGTTTAAAAGCCGGGCTCCGGGGATGCACAGCTAGGCTGGCACTAAGCGATGGTGTCGTCCCTCCCACCCACCCCCATCATTGCTCTAGTACCGTTTCCGTTCTGAATTTGGTCAAATATTGGGATGGATGGTCTGTCTACAAACTCCTCTGTGTAGTTCACAAGCGCCTCCCGCACAACTTCGTACCCGGTCAGGACCACAACTTTCTGGAACCCAAAGTGGAGGGTGAAGATGGGGCCGTATTTTTCCGCAAGCTGAAAAAGAGGCGAGCTGTGATGGTCAGGAAGGGAGGGAGCGTGCTTGCAGCAAGCACCCGTTGCTTTCTGAAAGGACATATTCCATCCTGGCATCCTGCTGGGAATGGCTGCAGAGCCACTACCTGCAGAATGGCACCCAAGAGCTGGAGCTCATCACAGTCAAACACCAGGCATCTCATATGGATGCCTTGCTGGCATCCATATGGAATTCAGGCCTCTTACCATGAAGGGATCCCCACCCCCATCAGTTCATTATTAATCTGGTTTTGCTGTTAAGGAGGAAATAAATTAAAAATGATAAAACCCACCTAGAGTTAAAGACTGGACCTCAAATGGCAACAAAAGTTGGCAAACCGGAGAAAGATGAAAAGAGAGAAGACAATTCAGTACAAATAATGATGCTGTTGCACAGGAAAATTCTGGTAACACTCCTGCATCCCTGCTACTAGACCAGAGAAGCTGCGTATCTCCTTGGCACTGCACTGGGGACTGTGGGAGGCTTGCCCACCTCTAGCCCATCACTGCCTCTGTATCTTGCTTCCTGGCAACCTGAAAACAGCACTTGGGGACAGCCAAGAAGAGTTTGGGCTGAGCTGAAGCAAGGTGATGGGAAGCCACAGTCCAAATCTGCTGCCTAAGCAAACACAAGGTGTATATGTGCAGCCTTAGCCTGTGCTGGGCCAGTGGCAGCTTTCGCAGGGAAGAGGGGACACCCATCAGTGCCCAACCAACACACGCCAGTCGGTGCCTGCTGCTCAGTGCAAGCACCATTTTTTGCTTTCTGTGGGGTGAGATGGAGGGATAACCCCTCTGGAGTAATCCCAAAGCAAAGGCAAACACAAGCAATACCAAATACAGAGTAGCAAGGGACAAAAGCACGCGGAGGTAATTCTGAACTGCCGTTCAGAGGCTGCAGCAGCATCTGCCCAGCCCTGCTGGGTAAACTGACCCCAACCCTGACACTGCCCATAACAACACCAGGTGCTGGGGCCTCACCCCACGGCAGCACTAACCCCCCAAGGTCTGCTCCCACAACACAGCCCGTGTTTGCTGAGCACCGGTGTGACGGGAGCCGTGAACCGGCGCTGTCTGTTTGCTCACTCTCTCCGTGACCCTGGCGCGGGTCGGTCCCTGCGGGTGCCGTCTGCTAAAGCCGGGCTCAGCAGCCCACAGATCCACCCCGGGCTGTGCCAGCCTCATCTTGCACCGAAGGACACTTTACCACCGTAAGTGGGGTAAGTTGTCATAATTACAGGTTAGTAGAAGAGCTTACAGGCTATTCATTCCGGTTCCTTAGCACAACTTTCCCATCCCTGTCCTGTACTGCCATCCAGATTTTAATGCGTATCCAATTCATCAGGGGGATTTTGCAGTGGAGCATCTGGATCTGGCCCTCTCCGCAGCAGTTTTGGGGTCACTGCATTGTGGAATTCCTCTTGCCAGATCTCCAGGGCGTACGGGAGCGAAGCAATTTCATTTCACGTTAGTTATGTCCTAACGCTTTAAAAGATTTCTGGGTGTCCAAGCTGTCAAATTAATATTTCAAATCCCACAAGCATTATAGACTTCATGTACATCATCACAATTACATGAAGAAATCCCATATTACCCAGAGGTCTTTTTTTTAATGGTTGATTGCTCCTAAATTACATTGCATCAACAAAGAATTGAGTAGAAGAAGCCCAGAAAGATATTATAAAGCAATTTTCACACCTTTATAATTTAGTTTGAATTTAAAAAGACAAAAAAGTTCTCACTGATACATCCCAGGCAGCTTTAAAATCTATGAGGGTCTGGGTTAGGGGGTTTTTGTCCTACCTTCATTAGTGATTTATCTTGCCTTCTAAGATCCACCAAGTGCAGGTTACCAATGATCGGAAGAGGAGTTGGACCAGGAGGTAATTTGAAAGCTGAATTTTTATAGCCATTTGAAAAATAGACTACGGCTAATAATACTGTTGCACAGAGCAGACAAATTAATGCAGGATCAGAGAGAAACGAAATTAAAAAAGACATTTTTTTTTAGTAATAATCTGTTTTTTGGGGGTTATAAGCAATAAAAATGCAGTGGCACTGTTCAGTTTCTGCCAGCTGGCTTTCTGTTTGCTCTCTGCGATTGCTACAAGCACTCGATTCTTATTAAGGTTTGTAGAGTACCTAAATAAATACTGCATACTCCACCCTCTTTAAACACCTCAGAGAATGTGGTCTAAGCAGTTTGCAAAGCCTGTCCAGAAGTAAAGAGAGTTTCAAATTACAAACCCATGCATGTGTGTGCAAGAACATATACATGGGAAAAGGTGCTTGGCATTCCTCTATAACCTCCTCCTCCCCGAGACCTCAAGGTCCTTCATTAGCAGTACTATGACCCTCCAAGCACTCTGCTGACACAAGGAAATATAAAGGTTTTTTATGAAACCTATTAGAACGTCCAGATTCAGATTGAGATAGGATTTGAGATCTCTGTGTTACTAGAGAGAAAAAATAGTATTGTTATGGGAGACTTTGGCTTTCTTGATGTCAAGTGGAGATCAAAGGTTGTTAATAATGGTAAAGCCCATGTATCCCTGGGGGCTTGTAGCCCATAAATTTCTTCATAAAGTCAGCTCTGAACTGCCCAGAAGGGATGTGATTTCAGACTTTGTGTCTGAAGTAGAGGACATGTAATAGCTAGCCATGGAAAATTAGCTTGGATCAAGTGATCATGAGTGGATTCACGAGTGGAATGGAAAGACAAAATTAGATTCGAAGCTTCTGGGAGGACTCTTCATTTTGCAAGAGCAGCTTCTAAGAGATAGAGAGAAGATATTAGGGAAGTTAATGAAGCCAGATGACCTGGCAGGCTCCAGAAGGGGAACAAGACAGGAGAAAGGAATGATTTTAAGTCAAAAATGCTAAACATCTGGAGCTTGTATCCCTCATAAAGGTTTAAATCTTGTAGAAAATAATTGAAGTCTACCTGGTTGAATAGTGGTTTTCAGGAGGAAGTTGGAAATAAACAGCCAAAGGAATAAGATCGTTCGGGAAAGAAAGAGCTCTCTTACATGATGAGGAAGCGCAAGGCTAAAGGTACGTTTGTCCAAAGGTTAGATGATATAAAGGCCATTATTCAGCAAATATGGTCCCTCAGCCTTCCAAATGCAAAGAAGACAGGGAAGGAAGAGGACCTGATCCAGAGTGGGGCATAGCTATGGTGAGTAGGGTCCCAGAGCAAACGGTGCTGTGTTGCACACTGGAGCTCTCTGTGTGGTGTGGAGATGTTACAGCACAACAGCCACCCAGAAGCAGAAGCAGCGAGTGTGTTGCAACATTTCTGGGATTTATTTTTTTATTAGTTTCCAAGAAATGGGCTGGAGGCAACGGTTTCCCCCAGAGCATGCCTGGGATGACTCAACCCTGCCTGCCTCAGTGAGTGAAGAGGCAGAGGGGCTGTGAAGACGGGCAGGAAAGATCAGGCTGGCACAGGACATAGAACGTGGGCACTGTGATGAGAACTTCCACATGCTCTGCACCCTGGGCAAAATGCTTGTTCCTGCAGGGTTTTCTCTGATCGGAAGCACCCTGTAGTGCAAAAGCTACATGTTGCTGGAGCTCTCCTGGTATTTCATCCTTGCCCTGGGAACCTCTGAAATCCTAAAAAGGTCTTTCAGAGACTTAAATTATCTCTGAAAAGCCAAGGGGAGTGTATTGTGGTTTTTTTTCCAAACCAGGCTCTGAGTGCAATGCATTAAAATGACAAAGGTAAGTAAAACTCTTGCGATGACAAGAAATTCCTGTCTCAATAATGTGTCTGGTACGTGTTTCGCTCCGGAGCCGCGCTGCTACGTGCTGCCCTGCCTGAGCACACAGAGCCGAGCATGGAACACCTGCCAGGCGCTGACACTGCTCCGGGTGCATTCCTGGGGCAGCCGGGCCCCTCGGGGTGCTCCTGGCCGGGTTGTCCTCCATCCCTTTTGCCCACGTGGCACTCTGCCACCCCATGTGAACTGGGTGGTGCCGGTGAGGACGTGGAGCACGGGGCATCGGCCTCCTAAAGTGCAACCACTGCCCTGCCAGACAGCCAGCCTGGGGAGAGCCAGCCAGTGAAACACCAGCCCTGCGTCCTTTAACTTAAATCCTCCCAAATTTCTATGCCTCCCCTGCCAGTCCCATTCTTGACCAGCAGTGCACCCAGGACTGCAGGCTCAGATAACTCCTGATGGCTTTTACTGTGATGAGTTCCTTGTAAGCAAGGGCAAGAGACACAGGGACCACTGTAAGGGGCCACATCATAGAGCCACACAGAGCCACATCCTGACTCACACAGCAGTTGTGATTTTCTAGAATTAGAAATTCAATTATTTCCTTTGAGCTGTTTGTGGTTATGAGTACTGCTCATTCTTTGTGTTGCTAAACATGTCCTGGCTACATGTGCTGCCCAAGGATCCCTGTGCTCACCTCTCTAGTGTGGGTGTATTAAAGGTGGTGCAGTCCAACTTTATCAGTTTGACCCAAAATCAACTTCATACTGTAACACCAGATAGATCAACAGCAACAGAACAAAATATTTAATGATTAAGTGGGTGATAAGGTCAGGCTTGCAGTAGTTAGACTGCAAATAGAGCAACAGCAAAACAAATGTACGCAAGCACAGCAGCGAAGGCTTCCTTGTTGCACAGCTTGCCCAGCAGACTCCTTGAGCTGTAACCAGGAGCTGGAGCTGGCCCTGTGGTACAGCACGTGTACAAGTGCAATACCAATACAAGTACAAGGTACAGTATAAATGCTAGAGTGCTGCCTTTAGTTGTGTGAACTAAAGCTAGTGAGAAGAGTCAGTGTCTTGGCCAGAAGCCACCCTACTTTGTCATCCCTTCATATTCTTTCTCCTTTCTTTCCTTCCATTTGCAGCACAGATCAGCTTTAGATGACAGCAACTTTATTGTTATGTTGTAGATTTGCTGTAACTGCCCCCTCAGTCTCTATAACTTTGTTTCTCCCTTTTTTTGTTTCATCCTAACCTTCCTTTCTTACTTCCAAGCCAACACAGAAGCATCTCTAGTGACTCACTTCTTCCTAACCCACGTGTGGTTTCCTGCGTGTTTCACAGCACACAAAGCAGCCTCCTCTCTTGTACCTGCACCCCCATCCAGATTTCATTCATGTATCATGCTTCCCTCAATGACTGTAGCCTTGTAGGTACAGCAACTTCTTCCTACTCCTAAGGGATGCTACATGAAATAAATCATCAATTCTAGTAATCAAACAGCTGCTCTAGGACAGCCACAGTCTCTGGAGTGTCCCCAGCTTTCCACAGAGACCCCCATACAACAAGTTAATGGTACAAGTGACCAAGTTGGTAACAAAGTCTAACCTGCTTCTCCTTCCAGACTGTTATCAGTTTTACATCTGTTTTCACAATGACAAGTGGAGAAGAGGGTTGAGTCTCTCCCAGCTCTCTGATGGAGCGTGGCAGTCCTGCTGCCCAGCCCCAGGCTGCATCACCCTCCCACTGCCATGGACTTGTGTCACTTTAGCCACACTGAGTCAGAAACTCTTTACTTGCCATGGCTGGTCATTTTCTGCCAGTTTAGGGATCTATGATGGCCCAGTAAGGGATTGGACAAGTGCCAGAGCCAGGATGAAGCCAGGAGAGGTGAGGGAGTGGTAGAAATGCCTTTCTTAGCAGCAGCAGCAAGCTGCTAAATTGGCCCCATCATAAATAAGCTGTTCAGCATGAAGTGCCCGGTGTGAGTTGGAATGAACCCACTTCCCAAACCACTTAGATGTTTTCTGATAACCGTCCTGTGCCTGGGTCTTGGCATCAGCCCACGTTACACCCTCATGTCTGGGACTCTGTAATAAAGATAAGGCAGGTTGTATGGCACAATGGAAGCTCAGTCTGAGGCTCAGCTGAACAACTGTCCTGAGGAGATTTCCAGATCCATTAAGTGTCTGTTGTCTCCAGCTGGGCCATCAGTAATTAGCTCTGCTGTAGAGCTTGGACTTTGGGCTGAGAAATTCCCCTTGGAGGCTGTCAGGGGAGAGCCTCTGATGGGTTACATCTATAGAGGAGGCTTGAAGGCATTTCATTCTTTCAAACAGTCCTGAAAACAGCATCTCTGGTGTGCTGTTCCAGGAATGAATCACACTGTTTCTGAGAGCAGTATTCAGGGCTGTCTGAAGGGTTTGCATTAGAGATGCCACAAGAGCTGTTGGAGAGGATGGCGTGAATGAGAAAAATAGCAGTGCCTGATGTCTTCCTTGCCCTAAAGCTCAGGTACAGATGGTTTTCCCCTCTGTAACTAGACTTGCTTTCAAGCTTGAAGTGTTCACTACTCTACTGCCATGTTGTTTGGTCATTCACAGGGCACAGCACAAACCAGGTGAGGCATGGGGTTCAAGGTAAAGCCGACATCAGCAGTGAGATCCAGGTCTGACTTATCCACTCCGGGAGGGGGACGAAAAACAAATTTGCGGAGCAAGCCCCCAAAAAAGAGGAACAGCTCCATTTTGGCCAGTCCTTCACCAAGGCAAGCCCTTCGTCCTGAAAGCAACCAGGAGAGAAGTTAATGATCAGCACTGTAACTGTTAGTGTTGAGCTCTGATACCTACACTGGAGATACAGTCTGTAAGAGCAGACTGCTGAGGTAGGAAATTTTCCCTTCCTTCTCTTTGTGTATTGAAGGTGCTACTGGCTTGGTCTCAAGCTACACAGAGGGCTGTAGGTATACGAAATTATTCAGTGACTGTGAGTAAATCAGTGACTCCTAGATCTCCCAAAGAAGAGGTGGTTACCGACAGCAATGGTGGACAGAAAAAATGACTAGAAATCCCTCATCCTCTGTTCTGTACCCCTGGCTTTCATACTTTCCTGAATCTGGGGGAACTGCCATTAGCCCAGCCCCAGGTTGTACACACACACAACCCCATCTCACCTATGGAGAATGGAATAAATGCTTCTCTCTTAATGAAGTTCCCGTTGGCATCCAGGAAATGGGAAGGGTTGAACTGATCCGGGGTTTTCCAGTGTAACTCATCATTCAGAGCAGAGGTCAGCAGTGGAATAATCTCAGTACCCTGAAAGGGATCAAAGAAACACATGGAAGAGGAGATCACTCTCCTAGTTGAGCCAGACTGCTTTCTTGTTTCTAATGTGAAGAGGCAAGTAAGATTGAGCCATGACAAATAGAACTGGGGATGTTTCCCTGCCCCATTGTGGTTCTGCCTGTTATCAGTAGCTGCTGTTTTATTTTTTGGATCACAAAACATTGGTTTCTTACAGAGTTAGATCTTTCAAGAAAGGTGCTGAAGTAGATGCTCCACATTTGACATAAAAGATTCAAACCAGTGCGATTTAATTATGGTTATTCAAGATTCAAACAGCTGTAACAGACCACAGTCCATCGTATGCTGCAAGTTATCCTGGATCCAAGACAAAGGGTCACATGAAAACATGCATCATGGTGTCTTTAATTATTTGTATTTTTCTTTGTCTGCTTCAAAGAAAAGTGTAAGGAATCTGCACAACATAAGCTGCTGTCCTCAAAGCTCACCTTAGGAATCACATAGCCTCGGAAATTCACATCTCTGGGAGTTGATCGTGATACACCCATAGGGACAATATTGGCAAACCTTTGTATTTCATGTATCACTGCTTCTGTATAAGGCATTTTTTTCCGGTCCTCCAACTTGGGCAGCTCTCCTGGTTCAATGACACGGTTCATTTCTTCTTGAATTTTTCCTTGGAGGGAGGAAAGGATTAAGAAGCTGATAACAATCTTACCTTGCAACTGAAATGACTTCCAGTTTGGCAAAGATGAAGAAAAGGGAAAACTGTGAATATTTGGGAAGAGCAGAAGTGGGTAAGCTGGGGCATGATATGGCTCTTTCGGGTTTGTTGTTGAGCCAAGGGAACTTGAACAGAGTCACTACAGTCCATCCCATGCCTGATTCTGACTACACACCTTTGTTACCCCATAACCTTCAACAGAAACCAGATCAGAATCAGCTCCTGAGGAGACCTTTAGTGACGTAAGCCCATAGCCTGCAGGTGAATAATCATGGGGGAGCTTTACTGTAACTGCAGACTGCCCCTCAGCCTCTCCCACTTGGCTGGGCTGGTTTATTGCAATCCAGCTGAAAAAAATTCCTTTATGAAGTCAACGGTTGTTATCACTCTCAGAGCACTCAGAATCATTACTCTAGGCAGCACTGAATGAGTTCCACTCCCTTCCACAACCAAAGCCTTAAGCATGCAACGAGGAATTGTACAAGGGACTTGTCAGCCTTACTCTGAATTTCTGGGTATTTCATCATCAGAAGGAGCCCCCAGCGCACAGTTGTAGATGTAGTTTCAGTCCCAGCAGCAAAGAGGTCCAGGGTTGAAAACATCAGGTTTCCATTGTCGAACATAGTGTGGGGTTTCTTTGACTCCTTCAAAACATTTGGGTAATGGCCATAAGTTCTACAGCAAGTGACACCTATATGTGACTGTGTTGCCACCATTTTTATCTGCATTTTAGGTCTCTGTGACTCTAAACATGCTGGAAAACTAAACATTTAGCATTTCAGCAATACAGCCTGTGCTGTGTGGAATTTGTCTGGTCCCAAGCATATGGGCAATACCCAGGTCTAGATATTAGATTAGTTGGGATTTATTTATTGTAATGCAGTTTATAACTGTACCATTCTTGCAGGAAGGTTTGGGATGATCTCCTCTTTATGTGTGCTGAGTGGTAACTTATGTCACACACATGGGACATCACGACAACCTTTTAACTCAGTGGAGCCATGGAGTAAGTCCAGCACAGCTCACTGTGAGTATAAGGTTTGATACATCCTGCTCACTGCAGTACTTCTGTCTCCACACGCTCCCAGTCCCTGACAGATGGCCAGTCCTAAGAATAAGTCATAGCTAAGAGAAGAGAAAGACTCTGAGACTCAGCTTTAAAGTACCTTTTGTTGCTTTACCAGAAAGGCATCAACAAAGCCTGTTAAGTCATTTTCATTAAGCTCCTCTTTGTGTTGCTGGAAGAGCTTCTGGAGGAAAGCGTTCAATTCACTGATATTTTGTAGCACAGTCTTGGAAGCTCCAGAGAGAAATCCAAGGTATGGGTAGAAGTTATATAACTGTGGAGCAAGAGAATTCTTATTTAATTGACATTTTGAACACATACTGGTATCTCAAATCACACTGCTTGTCCTTTGTCCCATGCCCTGACATTTCAGGCTGTAATTTCCCCACATTCACATGTACTGTCTAAGCAGCAATGGATTCCTGCAGAAACAGAGTGTTCTGTTATGCCTCTGCATGAGTCCTTGCCATGACTTTTGGGAGATTCACCAGCTTAAATCTTCTTTCAGGTCTTCTAGCTGTGCAGATGGTGGGACAGAGGGTTTCAGATGTGAAAGATTGGAATGTGAGCATTGTACTTATTCCAGGGAAGATCCTCAGGTGTGCCACACTCCTATGGCAGCAGAAGGGACTTGAACTGGCCACCTTCACAGACAGACAACATTGCTCTGACCTGTGCTTGAGTGGTGCTTTTTAGGCTTAGCTAGTCTGGGGTTACAGGCAGACACAGACCTCAGTGTGGCTCACTCCACTGGTGGTCAAAGCAGAAGCTTTGTGTCAGGAAAGAACAGGTTTTTATCAGGCTGTTAGTTTGCTAAGGTTGAATTTCAGTGGCCAAAATAAAAGAAAAAGAAGTTTGTCAAACTTGGTACTAGGGGAAGCAGAACTAAGACAGTTACTGAATGTGAAATACAAGGAGGTAGGTTTGAGATTGTGCTTCTGTTCTTCAAAGAGGGTAAAGTTGTTCCTTTTGTGAAGATTTTGGAGGTTTTTTTCTTTTACTAAGGAGCTTCACTGATTAAGCACAGGGGCCTGGGAATCTGTTTCAGATACAGAACCACAGGTATGTTCTCTATGGGCTAGCTGGCTGATAATGTTCTTGTTTTCAAGAAGCAAGTTGTGGGAGGCCAGGAGAACAAACATGGACAACTTGATATCCCCAAAAAATCTGAAAGTTAAAACATAAAATAGAGCTCTTACCAGCACCATAGGGGAGCCCAACAGCTTAGCATTTTGATTTATCAGCTCCAGCAAAGTTAGAAATACAGGATCATCATATTCAAACCTCTCTCCAAACAATATCGAGCAGATGACATTGGATACAGCATTGTTGAGTATCATTTTCGTATCAAATGGTTTCCCTGTGGTTTCAAGCAATTAAAAGAAAGGACAATGTGATTGTGCTTTTTTCAGTCTGATTTCCTATGGAAATATAGTCCTGAGCTCCCAAAGAAAACTCATTCCCCACCCAGAATGCACAGCAAGGAACTGAGTTTCAGTGTTTTAAGGCCTCGGTTCAATAACCTACTGCAGCATATGCTGAACTTTAACCACAAGACACCATTTGCTCAGAGTTAAACTTTCATTAATTTTTATTGTTCTGCTAGACCTGTTTTCTGTCTCTGGAAGAAAGACTTGACACTCACCATGATAGGATTCAAAATATTTGATAAGGGAATTTACTTCCTCCAGGATTCGGATCTCAAGGGTTCTCTTTCCCATTCCGAAATCTCGCAGTGTAGACAAGGTAAATCTTCTCATAGTTTTCCATAGTTCTCCATGGCTGAATGCTATGCCTAAAATAAAGATGTAAATCCTATGTCACCCGTTGTTTATAAATATTTTAAGGCTTTCCTACACACTGGTACCTCTTTCAGATCACAAAAATGGATCTGTAAGATGGCGATACCCTCTGCTGTAAGAAGGTACTGAAAAAAACTACAAAAACTACCCAATCAAAATGTCAATTACCATTTCCTTGTGTCATTTTCCTAAATATGGGTATTTCTGCCCTCTCTCCAAATTCTTCAGCATGATTTAAAAGGGCGTCCTTGATGGTTTCATATCCAGCCAGTACCACGGCTTTCCTGGGTCCAAAATGCACGGTGAAGACGTTGCCATATGTCTTGGATAGCTGACAAGGTGAATAAATATGTTCATTCAAAACCAGATCTGGACTCAAACACTAGTACCAGCCACCCTAGATGGATTTTAGACTAAAAGGATCCTCCTAGCCCTGCCTGAAGTCTCCAGGTGCTGCTGTAATTCAAGTAATGAGCAACAGCTATCGATTGCCAGCATCTCAGCTTGCACCCTGTTTGCACAACAAGGTGTCTGCTATCACTGCTCTTATCAGAGGAGTCAATAAAATGCCATTGCATTCCTGTGGTGTTCTGTAGTAACAGGCCAGTGCAGTGATACCACACTGGGAGGCTGTTTGGAGAATGCTGTGGCAGGCAGGCCTGTTTATTGTAATGCTGTTGACCTGAGGCAAGTGGGCGTGCACACACCTTTGAGGCTGAAGCCACAAACACTGCAAAAACAAAGCTAGACAATAACTCTTTCTTTCAGGACAGCACTTGTCTCCAATTATGGCAAGGTGCATAGTGTTGCAGTCATTGCAAAATTATTTGCTGGCCACCAGAAACTAGGAAGCCTGTTCTTGTAGATAATGTCACAGGAGCACTAGGCTTTTACAGCAAATTAAATATGGATCATCTGTTACACAGAAAGGTAGCTTTGACAAGCTAATCATTCACTTGGTATTTTAGACTTCGTTTAAATACACTTCAAGCTACCAGCTCCAAATGTCTTCTTGTTTCTGATGTGCCTGGGTTACCATTTGCTATGCATTAGATACATTCCACAAATTGAATTTCAGATTAGAAGCAGCTCCTGTTATTACACCAGACAAATTGAATTTGTTTTCATCAAATGGTGGTTTGACGGCTTGGGAGATAACATTAGCACTGGTTCTTTCATCCCTGGCAGCTCACAGAGTGAGCAGAGCCAGGGGCAGGGAATCACAGCTGCCTCCGAGCCTTCCTTTGGTCATTTCTTTGCAGTAGTGCTTCTTGGCATCTACTCTGTTTTTACTCAGAAACACAAGTATTGAATGTGGAAGGCCTGAAATCCTAAATAAAGCCGCTTAGTAGATTATAGTAAACGAGTCTGGTGCCATCACATGACATTTGTATTATAAAATCCCCCAGTACTGCCAAAAATAGTTGCACTTTCATACTGACACTCTCAAACATGCCTAGGATCAGAAGGGAGCTCAGAACCAGAAGCCCATCAAAACTGGTCTCTGCACAATCCTCTGCACTGTAAATCAGGGCAGATGAGCACTCCATGCCTGCTATAGGAATTCCATTCTTTTGCAGCCCAGGATGCCCTTTTTTCTACAATGAACTGGAGGATTTCAGTGTCTGCACTGCCCTCTCACTGCAGATGTTCAAATGGCTGAAGGAGTGCACTGTGGACTGTCTTTCCTCCATCACAGTGTCCAGTAAGCACACACAGGGCATGTAGCAGGTCACTCACAGCACCTCAACTGTCTCTACAGCAACCAGATGATATTGGAATTCACACTGACTTGTCCCCACCTCCCTACGGGAACACAGCAGACACTTTCGGAAACAAACATTGCCCCTGGCTTTAGAATATTTAAGGGGTTTTTTCTTTCTTTTAGAAATAAAAGTATCCATAGAACTGTGTAAGAAAAAGCAAATTTTTTAGCTAGACATATAAAAGCCACGTATCAAGTCCTTAATAACCCTGGCCAGTGTGTGTGTGCAGGGGAATGGCTGGAGAGGCAGAGTTGTGCTTTGCATTGCAGGGATATAATTAGCTTTGGAAATGTGTGCATAGGACCTCCTTCCCTCTGCTGTGGGGATGATACCATTTCTTCCTTCCTTCCTTCCTTCCTTCCTTCCATCCATCCATCCATCCATCCTTCCTAGAGGTCTGGCTGCAGTGAGACATATTTTGATGGCAAATAGTACTGATCTGTCAGCAGACTGGCCCAAATTGAGTCTTCTACCTGCAGCCTCTGAAGGGCTTGAAACACCAACAATATGGAGCTGATTGCAAGGGATGGGGGTCTACACTGAAGTGCCTAAAAAGAAAGGAGTGTGTGTATTATATTTATATATATAAACACATGTTTGTGTGTGTATACCTCGAAGATAAAGTCATTCTGCCAGTCGGCCTATATGCCAAATATCTCATTTCTGCCCTCCATGCAAAGCAAACACAATTGCATCTCCATTTTCCTAGTTGCATTTCTCACTTCGGGAATTGCACATTTTCCCCCTCTCTGCTCATCCAGCCCCTACCTCTGTCAGTGACTGGAACGGCTTTTTCAGGTCCACCACGTTCAAGTTTCCAATCAGAGGAAGAGGCTGTGGCCCAGGAGGCAAACTGCAAACTGACTTCTTCGAGCTGGTGAGAAAGTAAAGGAGAGCAAACAGCCCTGCTGCCAAACAGAGCAGTGAGCTGGAGCCCACGTACTGCAGGAAACTCTGCAGGGCCATGTCCAAATCCAGGTGTGGGCATGAGCGTCTTGGGGTCCCTTTATAGCCCTTCTGTCATTTCCTGAACACACCTTCTGGAGAAGTGGCTTTGTGCAGAGAAAAGGACTCTGTGGTCATGTTAACATCCATTTAGACCAGATGTACTTCATTATGCTGACAAATAAACCACCCTGTTTTATTCTGAACCATGGATTATCGTAATCAGGAGCTCCTATTTCATCTATAACACTGGGACAAGGTGTTTGTTTTCCAGTGAAAATCTGTGTTATGGGCATGTTGTTCTCTGCATTATTTCAGGGGCAGAACTCAAGGACAGGACCCAAGCTGGATTGCTGCCATGGTGCCGAGTCACAGGACTCAGCTGGACCACTGGTGATGCAATGGAGGAAGCAGGACACAGGAAAGCCCTCAAGAACACATGGCCCAGGGTGCAGCTGGCAATCAAGCCCTCAGGAAAGACAAGACTGACCATGGAGGAGTCGGAACAGTGGTTGCACGAAGATGTGCTAATTCAGGATTGCCAATGGGAGTAGATCTATTTACAGGTGACAGCTCTGATTCTCTTCGCTTTCCTTCCACCCCAGTGAAACCACCTCCTTGAGCAATACAGTGTTTTCATTGCTAGCATAGTTATTGATCTTTGGCCCAAAAGTTTTCTCCCAGCAATCCCAAACCGCTCCTGAAACCACTTCAGTCGTTATTTCGCAGTTTACTGTCCAGAGGACTGGGTGTCCATGTCTGGCTCTGTGTTTGGTGATGACTCTTTCTGTTTATGGGCAGATGCTTGTAATCCTCCAGGAGAAACCGTCCCCTCCAGGCAATCCTTCTGCCTAGATTGGAAAAGAGATCCTGAACCTTTGTAACCTGGGAGGAGCCAGGATCAGAGTGCAGCTGGCCAGGCAGAGGATGGAGGCTGCCTGGGCAGCTGTTGCAGAGGGGGTGCCAGGCAGGAGCAGCAGTTTTTTGGCCCTCCAGGTGCACTGAGTCATGCACCATGCCAGGGCAGGGGCCTGCAAGAGCCTGCGTGCCCAGGAGACAGCTCCCCAAGAGCCACCTACACCCTCTGCATCCTGGAGGGATGACAACAAAGCTGAAGTGATTATGAACAGGAGGCCATTGTTGAAATGGTAACTCTGGGGGAAAGAGTCAATTTGATGCTCTATCACATATTCTCAAGTGGGGATATTTTGTTCCCCAGTTGCAGATTCTGTCAGATTACCGGGCTGTGCTGCTGTTCACCCCTTTAGAAATCTTTAGCTTTAATAATACTTTTAATATAATTCTCCAAGGCTCCCGGGTGCAGGCTCCACTGATGGAAAAATGATGATTATTTATTAATAATAATAAAAGTACATTAGCCGAAGGCAAGGGGAATCAATAAACTCTAACGAGATTGACATGAAAAAGGTGCCTGCACATCTGCCTGTTCTCCAAGGCTTGTTATCAGGAGTGGAGTTTTTCACAAGGGGGAACTTTCCTGTGCAGGATGGGCAAAGAAAAGAGGGGAATGGATGGTCACGCCAGTCTCAAGATTTATTGCAAAACTATGAGGTCTTTTTCTGCACTCTGTTCTCCCAGATATTTCCAAGAATATCAGATCCTTCTCTGAGAAAATGGTGTGACCACTGAGACTCCTGACACTGTCATACACAGTAAAAGGGAGGAAAAAACCCTATATGGGGGCATTTGGGTACCAGTGGAGGAAATCTGTTGCTTCTGTTTACATACAGGTCTGTTGGAATGGACCTGGCTGCCGCCATAGCAAGCAAGAGCACCTTCCCAAGGGCTTCCAATCTGTTTCAAGCTTCAGGTTGTACCTGCTGACAATATAGGGTGAAACCCTTTCTCAAATAGTGAGCCCATGGACTTGCAACCTGCTGGGCTGGTGTATGCACTGTGGGAAATAATGGAGGAGCTCTCCAGCGGGAGGGAATGATTGCAGTCTTAAAATACAGCCAATCTGATGTCCTCACCTCCACTTCTTCCTCATATTCCTTGGTTTCCAGTATGCAACTCCAAACACAGCCTACAACTGAGTTGCTGGCTTGCAGGTGAGACATCCCACACAGGACTGGGGAGAAGACGTTGCTCCCTGCTCACGTGTCTTTGTCTTTTGACCAGCCCAAGCCAGAACTGATACCATCTTAAGGTAAGCAGACCTTGTGGGCACAGCTCAGTTCCTCCTAGAAAATGAGCCTGTACATTAAACAGCCGCAGTAATTTCTGTGTGCTCATCTGGAGAAGGTCATATCATCTTCTAATGGGACACAGGTTAACAATGCTACAGTAACCGTAGGATAATGCAGGGAAAGGGTTGTTATAAGGCCATAATTCAGTCAATGACTGCTGATAACATAATAAACCAAGAGAGTGAACACCAAGTGCTTGTGTGCCTTGCAAGGTTCTGCCACTGATTTACAGCCTCTGGAGATGCCTATCAGCCCGTGCATTGTTATCAGGAATATATAAAGCCTGAGCACACCCTATTAAACATTAACATTTTTAAAGACCCAGATGTGTTAAAACTCGAGCTGCTCCTCGCTAATGGATTTTGCTTGCCTTGACAAATGCCACTGCAAAAAGAAATCAAAAGCTTCCCGACTTTGACCTCTTTCAATTTTTCATCATTATTGCATTGTTTTATTGGATTACACCCACTTCTTCCCACCCTGCCAATCTGTATTTCTGCAGGATCACTACAGGGTGGTGATCAGTATCTCAAGTGTTCAGTGTGCTCATTTTCATACAAATAACTTGTTAGTTTCTTTTCACTAATCTGTCAAATCAGTGTGGGCTGCAAATCTACTTTGAGAACAAAGACTCTTGGAAAAATATTTTTTAAAATCATTATTTCACTGCAGAATTTTTTTTTAAAGACTCATGGGGGTTTTTTTACATATTCTGAGCTGAAAGAATTTATGTGATGGGTCTGGTCACTGGGAGAAGAAAATAAAAAAATCTGTGTATGGGATTAGTTCATTGTCCCTTTGCAGAGCCTAAGGTGACAGTATTTTCCACTCCTGTTAAGCATTTACCATTCTTGGGAACTTTGGTGCTTTTAAAAGCCTTTTTTTCTTGTACTGAATGGATGCCATTCCTTCCTTAGTCTCATTCAGTGAGAAAATACGTGGGAGATCCTCGGGTTTGGTGCTGGTAATGTTACTTTTCAATATGCATATCTACAAAAACATTTGCAGTAAAATCCCTTGTGACCATAGCCAGAACCGTGTTCTTCCAGATCTCGCATTCACACCAAGTCACGGCAGCCTGACCTGGGAAGTCAGAAATCAAACCAAATGCCTTGTCATAACTCCAAGGATTTTTTGTTCTGGATTTCTACCCTCAGTCTATCTCAACAGAGTATTGCAGAAATTGTATTAATCCAAGAGAAATTTGGGACATATCACAAAGGGTGATTGAGAGGTAGGTATCTACAGAGCCAGGGGCCCAGCATCTCACTTTTGGGCCCCTGTCTGGACGCAGGTAGAGATGTGGATTTAGATATACCAGAATTGCAACTAGCAGTGTAAGATAAAGGTTTGCTTTGCATCTCAGAGCAGCATTACTATTTCTACAACATTCCTCTCTAACCTGATGAGGCTTTGGCTCAGCAGTAACAGAAAATGAGCTATCACTCTGTACATCTTTGCAGAGCACATAACATATTAAGGCTCTGACCTCAACGGCATGAAACTACAATTTCCATGTAAGTGCAAAACAATAATACTTCATTAATCACCCACAACAAAAATCCCCATTCCCCAGACTATTCTGGCAATATTCTGCATTTTTGCTTGTCTAGGAACCTGAATTAAAAGGGAGAAAAATGGTTTACAACAGCCTGTGGCAGTGATGTAGCAAGAGACCTTATGTAAGAGCTGGCGGCATGCTCGCCTTGCAAGGGTGAGGTGTAGGAATGAGTGATCCTGGAAGGATGTTTCTCTGAGGTGTGTTCTGTGCCTGGGCTGGGAACAGCAGTCTCAAGGGCACAAATTCCAGCATCTGAATGTGCTTGGTCTTGTTCATCTCATTAATTTCTTACAGCTATCCCAAGTGAAGCTACAAAATCCCCGAGTACTTTACTCAAAGCCTTTCATGGCTTGTCAATAAATTATTTTCAAATTAACTACCTGATAATTTGAATCTTCAGGCTCTTAAAAGATGTAGCATGGTGCAAGAGAGAAAATAATGGAAGTCACCGACTTTACCCTGCCCATAAAAAAGAATAAATGTTCTTCTCTGACGTATTATTCAGTTTGGTGCTTCTGAAAAGTAGTGGTAAGTGTGTAATAACTTCTTCTGAAGAGACATTTGTACAACTGACAGATAAACACCAATAATGGAATAAGTTTTCAGCACTAACTGGCAACATTGTAAAAGAGCAAACAATTTTTAAATGTTACTTTAGTCCATACTTAATGAATCTTTAGTCCCCAACTAATGACTAACAGCTCTGATTCAAGCAAAGAATTTTTTTTTAAATCTATCAATCTCTGTATACCTTGAAAGGGGAAGATCCAAGATATTCCCTAGTTTGGGAAGCCTTCTAATTTGAGCCTTCTAATTTTTGGAAAGGGCTCAGGACTCCAGACTAGAGACTCTGTGAAACACTGCATGCTTCACAAATTATCTGATTTCTCTTGTACAATGGGCACTTTTTTACTGAAGCAGCTATTTCAAATTTGCCTGATGCTGTCAGTCTCTCACTTCTTTGAAAGATAATATGGAAAAAACATTTAATTCTCTGTTTATGGCACTGCTTTGTTTTTATTGAATTTCTTTGGAATTGGTTGGCTTAATCTGCAAATGAGATTTTTTTTCTTCACACTGATTATCTAACAGGGGTTTCATTTGATCTCCTTGGGAAAAATACATCCTTAACTGCAAAAGCACGTGTATTAGGTTGTATGACAGCATGTACCTTTAAAGGAAACTCTAGAAGATACAACTGGCATTTGCAATAAAAACATTAAGTAACCATAACCAAACACCTGCTACTATACCTGACCTGAAGGTGGGTAACTACAACATTTAAGGCTCCAAAGACAGACAGTTAATAAATAGGTAATAAAAATATTTGGATATAATAAAATATATCAATTTGATATAGCCTTTGCCCAGAATCATGGAATTGTTTAGGTTGGAAAAGACCTTTAAGATCATTGAGACCAACTGTTCCCCCAGCACTGCCAAGGCCACCACTAAACCATGTCTCTCATCACCACATCTACATCTTTTAAACCCCTCCAGGGATGGTGGCTCCACCACTGCCCTGGGCAGCCTGTTCCAAGGCTTGACAACCCTTTTGAGGAAGTAATTCTTCTTAATATATACGCTCCCACCCAACTGGGTGTCATCTACAAACTTACTGAGGGCGCACTCAATCCCCTCATCCAGATTGTTGATAAAGATATTAAACAGAACTGGAATGGATTGTCACTGTCTGTCTGGGAATAATTCTGCTGTGGGATTCCTGCGTGCCTTTTTCCTTTGACTTATTCCTTCATCACATGGAGAACCAGCAAGTCAACCACTGTGCCAGAAAGTAAGGAACATAATTTGGGCAGTTTGCTAAAATCAAGAGCCTTCACACTTCAGTTAAATTTGTCCAGATGAACCAAAGCTGCTTCTCTGCTGCTCAGTTCTCTGAGATCTGGGAGACAGTTTGCTGCATGTATTTATGAAAGAAGAGTATCTCCCTTTTACCACCAAGTGTTGTAATGAAGTCAAGTGGAAAAGTGCCATTTGCCGTATAATAAAAACCCTCTATTGTTCATAGCACTGAACACCTAATAATAAAACCTTAAATTTCAGGCTGTTTAAACCAGTTACTTATGTAATAGAACATGGTGTAATTTTCCATTTAGAATTTCAATACTGTAATAAGAAAGCAATCAAGGCATAAACAAAACACACTTTAAACAGAGCTGCAGGTAGTATTTCCATAATGACTGTCCTTAAAAATTGAAGCTCTTTCTCCTTTTTTTCCCAGCCTCGAATTCTTTCCACTTAGCTCAGTCATTTAATTAAAAGAAAAATCAACTTAAAACAGATGAAAGACTGTCTGAAACCAATTGCAGCTATTAGCAAAGAAGAAAAAATACTACTGTAATCCACTGTTAACACTTGGGCAGGTTAAATTAAAGCCATTTCTCATCCTCCTTTCAGGAGGAGATTGTGGATCTGCAGAGCATATGCTGTAAACCTGCAGGCAATAGGGGTGTTTTTCTTGATTATCCATCTTGAGGATCTGGAATTTCACCATTTCCCAAGCATCTGCCAAAACCAGCTTGGTTTTACCAGCCTCACCAGTGTTCATGCCATGTGATGGGAACCCTCCTGCTCACCCATCATTTGTAGGAGGCATAAAATAACTCGGTGCTGTCCATCAGGTTTGTGCACGGCATTAAACCATGGGGATTAATGAGGGATAAGCAATCATGTTATCACCACCATGGACAGCTGATGGAAGAGTTCATGTCACTGCAGCAGGATGGGGATGGCTCCTCCAAAATCCTGCTGGGTTTCTGAGGGAAGTTCATACTGCCTCCCTGCAACTGTTATCCCCAGGGCTCTGGCATCACACCAGCCAGGGCTGGGTCCTGAAAAATGTGCTTTTAAGTCAAGACCCAGCACTGTCAGCAGTGTCGGGTGAGGAACTCATGGTTCTTCATGGCATGAGGTTCTTCATGGCAGAGGGGAAGGAGGAGCGCGGCCTCAGCCTGGTCCCTGGATAGAAATGGGAGAGACTCGCTAAGGTTGGATCCTGTATGAAGCCATTTGCTGACACCAGGATCCAGGTTTGGCTCTTTCCCCCTCCATTTCCAGCTGAACAAGTGGCAGAGACAGACCGTTTTTCCAGGCCCCTCCACAGACAGGAGGCCGGTGGCGATCGCTCTCCCCCACCCATTCACAGAATCATAGAATCACGGGATATCCTGCGTTGGAAGGGACCCACAAGGATCATCAAAGTCCAACTCCTGGCCCTGCCCAGGACAACCCCAAGAATCATTCGGAGCGTTCAGAGCGGAATGAGGACAAACCACGGGTTTTTATGAGGAGGAACCTGTTTATTTCGCAGAAGCTGACGAAGCTCTGAATGCAGGGACGCGAACGCCCCCGGCCCGACCCTCCCGCTGGGGCCCGGCCCAACATGGCGGGCGGCGTCGGCGGCGTCTCCATGGCGACGGTTGCCATGGTCACAGGGACGCCGCGACCATGGCGGGCGGCCCCGCCCCGGTCACGTGGCCGCTCGATGCGTTCGGCGCGCGGCTCCCCCCGGTGGCGGGACGGACCGACGGACCGGGGCAGGGACCGAGGGACCGCAGGACCGGCCGTGCCCACCCCCCCACCCAACACCGGCGACATGTCCACCGCCATGAACTTCAGCGCCAAGAGCTTCACGCCGCGGCCGCCGGACAAGGGCGCCTTCCCGCTGGATCACTTCGGTGCGGTACCGCTGCCGGGCGGCCCCGCGCCGGGCCTGCCCCCCCCGCCCGTGCCGCGGGCCCGGTGGGTATCGCGGCCCCGGTGGGTATGACGGCCCCTCGCTGTGTGTTGCAGGGGAGTGCAGCGCCTTCAAGGAGCAGTTCATGGAGTGTCTCCGGCACAGCGGCTATGAGAGCGCGGCCTGCCGGCAGCGCGCCATGGCCTACCTGGAGTGCCGCATGGACAGGCGAGTGTGCCCCCGACACCGGCACTGCCCCAGCCCGGGCGGCCCCGGGACACGCTGGGGACCTGGGGGCCAGCCCGGTGGTCCCTGGGGCGGGGATCCCTTTGCGGGCACGGGAGGGGAAGGCAGCCCGCAGTCACACAGGAAGGCGTCCTTGAAGGTGCCCCGTGTGGCATCAGCATCACTTGGCTCATGTTTCCACGTTATCCAGCCCGTACGGTGGGATCACAGTGGGATTCGGGCAGCTTCCATCCTGCACAACCGCATTTCTCGATGTGAAGCTTATTTTTTTTTCCCAACTGGTTACAAGTTAAACTTTTACCTTGCACGTATTTTGCTCACCTCCTGCCTGACCTTCCTAATCAGCTCCTAGTATGTCTTTAGGACCCCCAATATGTATTTGTATAACTTAACCATGAATTATCAGAGCCAGTGGTATTTCTTTGTGTATACTAATGCAATTGAGTCTTAATTAATGCTGAGTTCAAAATACATCTTCGTATAATTCAATTATATAATATATATTCCCATATAGTATATATATTCAAGTATATAATACATATTCAACTATATAATACATATTCAAGTATATAATATATTTGCCTATATAATACATCCTAGTATAATTCAGGTATAGTTCAAGCAGAAATACTTTGGCCTATTAGCCCCTTAGAAATATGTTTCAAGCAGGCAAGTTAAAAGTTTAACTTGTTCCTCAGGTAAAGTGAAAAAAGTGTTGATGTTTGGTTTTCCAGGGATGTTTCCATTAGTGCATTGCTTTGCAATGCTTCCTGCACAACGGTGAGTCAGGGAACTCTGGGAAATAAACGAATTTCACTGTATTAAAGGAAAATACACTTTCATGGGCTGGTGTCAAGGAGGGCTGCAAATCAAAAACTTGTTTGAAAATCACTGCAGCAAAGGATAGTGGTAATTAAAAGTGGTAATTCACTATCATAAATGGCACAGGTAGAATTTTAGAAAGCTCTTATGCAGTCTGTTAGTTAAAGATAAACCAAGAGTCAGGTCAGTTTCTGAGGAAACTCTTACTCAGTATCCAAAATCAGGAAACAACACATTTAATTGGAAAACCACTGTTAAGGAGAAAAAAAATGATCCCAGAATGTTGCTTTCTGAAAACTGAAATTTCTGAGATCTTGCCAAGCAGCAATATCTCTCTATAGATGTCTTGGATTTCTTTAGGGTAAATGATACTAAATGAAGTAAAGAATGCTGCTGTTCTTTTGTTTATAGACTGTGTTCTCTAAAAAGCTTTTTGTTTGTTTTCTTCTTTTTAACTTAGGCAGCTTATGGCTAATGAACCACTGGAAAAATTGGGATTTAAAGACCTGATAAATGAGAAATCAGAAGAAAAACCTGAAAAGTTGTGATGAAGACAGATGACTTTGCTCCTCATGTATGGAAAGCATAACTCTAAATGTAGTACATATTGTACCTTCTATTCATATTGCAGTAGGAAATGTTTCCTAAAGGAACATTTTTTCCAGAGTTTAATTTTCCTAAAACAAGATTTTTTTTTTAAATGAGCAAAAGTACTGCCTTTGTCTGCTTTGCTCAAGTATTTCTTAACTTCTTTCTTTTAATTTCTCTAGAGGGAAAACATTTACTGCCTGAAGTGTTCTCCATGTCTCTGTAAGAACAGTGAAGTCTTATTTTAAAAGGACAAAACCCCCAAACCAAACAACCCTTTATTGTGTAGATCTTGAACTACTGATTAATCTTGTGTGGGCAGTACTAATATGCTCACAGGAGTTGCTTGTTAGGTGGAAATAAAGCTGTTGTGGTACTTGCAAATTGCTTTTCATTAAATACTGGTATTAGTGCTCATCTTTGGGGTGATCTCCTTCTCACCCTGCTATGGAAGACACTTGGGGTGGGGGGTTTTTTTCAGTCTTAAAATCTTCCATCATTTTCAGGAGAGTATTTCTAGTTCCAGACACCAGTCAGGTAGTGATTCTGCTTTTAGTTACCATGCCAGCAGTGTTCACCTAACTTCATTTTATCATTTAACTGGGAATCTTTCATTCTGAATACATTCACTTATCCAAATAGAGCTGCCATATCTTTTGGGGTTTTAATATCTTAATGGTGAAATCAATGTGGAGACAGAAATGGTGTTTATTTGTGCTCTAAGTTACCAAATATACCTAATGTGATTGGACAGTTTTATTCTTTTAAAATCAAATGTTTTATATTAAAAAACAGGGTAGATCAGGAGTTAGCTGTCTAAGAAATCCAATGTTTCTTCCAAAACACGTAGCTACAGCCCAGACATTGAGAAGGCCATGCAGCAGGTGAGAAATCAGCTCTGAGTGTGTTTGTATAATTTAACCATGAATTACCAAAGCCATTCTCTTGCATGTAGTAATGCAATTGAGTCTTTCTTAATTAATGTTGAGTTCAGGCAGAAATAGTTTGGCCTGTTAGCCCCTTAGAAATGTGTTTCAAGCAGGCAATAAATTTGTAAATCCTTTGGATGTATTTTCTGCTGTATTTTCTGCCCTGTCACCCCTGCTTCTTTTGTTTTTGTTTTTAACCCTGTGACTCATTTCTCTGCCTATCTGGTTCTTGAACGTTAAGCTTTAGGGTCAGGGCCTGCAGACAGTGATACAAACAGTGATCTGTTTGTCAAGGCAATTCTCCAACACTTTCCTCTTTATTTGGTGTCCTCTCTTTGATATATCTCCCCTTCCCTGCTGTCTGCTTTTGCTTCTGCTTCTGCTTCTCTCCACTGTGCATCTGCTCATACTGAGCTCCAGGAAAGGGTGGAAGAACATTTTCTGCTTTTCATATTGATCATTGGAGCTGAGATTTAAATTGTTGCTCAGGTCTAATCTGATGGAACAGAGCGCACACAGCTCAGAGCAGGTTCCTGTTTGAAAAGAACATTCGCCGCCTGCTGCATATTTTTATTCTACTTCATTCTACTGTTCAAATTATATCCTTTGGTGAGATTAGTACATTTATAGAAAAGAAAGCAGAGATTGTATTTCTGCAACAGATATTAAAAGACTTTATATTAAACCACTGAACAAGAGCTTTCTTTCAGTGATACCAAGTTAGAATTAAAATAATCTCTGGCATCTGCAGAAGAAAGAAATCAAATTTCATGCTTCTGTGCTCCTTGAATATTATAAGGTGAAGTGAATTCATGGTAGATGTGAAAGAACCCACCAGTGGTGGGGGAGTAATCTGGGCTGTTATCAATGCTGGTTTCATTTTTTGGGTGTTACTCTGCGCTGTCGTTTGGCGAAACAGTTCCTTGACGAGTTCAGTCCATGTTTTTCTGAGACATTGATACCGGCTCTGTCCTCTGCATTGTTCTAGAGTAAAAGGGGTAAAGTTTTTGAGGTGTTGAGTGGTTGCCGCTCTAAAAGGGACCACGGAGGTGAGAGGTTTGCACCTTTCACCAACCCTAAGATCACATCCTCGTCCTGTCCAGATCCATAGACACCTTTCATTGTGCTTCCCAGCACTGTGAGTCAGCGGCACAGCACTGTCCCCTCATGCCAGGGCAAGAAAAGAGCTGTGAGTGGATAGTTGAAAACTTGGAGAATTGGCAGAAGCACATATTTCCTGTAAGCATTAGCTGGAGAAGAGAATATGTTCAGTGGAGCTGCAAGGTAAGCTCAGAGCTGGTGAGGGACATCAGACAGTTGAGATCTAATGCAACTGAGAGGTGGTGGGGAAAAAAGCCATTAATCAGTGCCAAACCTGGGTCAAACAGTTTTCCCAACTTGCTCTATGGGACAAGCCCCTGCGACACCAGAGTCATCGGGGAGAATTCCCAGAATGCTCTTCAATTAACTCATCCCAACATACAGATCATTAATTAAAGCCTCTCCATTTAAAACCTCTTTATTTTAGCTTTGCTTGTGGTATCCAGGTGTGTGCTCCTTTAAAATGAAAGGCAAAGGAAAGCTGTAAATTCACAGCCATCTTTCCTGTGCCCATACCAAGGAGGAACCTCTCCAGAAGCCTGTCACCAAGCTGGGAAAAATCTGTATTCTGGAAACGCTGAGCTGAGGTGCGTGTGCTACAGGGGAGGCAGTTTGTCAGGGGCACTGCTTCCTTCGTGGAGCTGTTTGGAGCTGATGAGCTGCTCTGCTGCGGGAGTGGTCCCACGCAAGTACATTAATCTTCCTGTGAGAAGCCTGCCAGGTGCTGCCTAAGCTGCTGAAAAGCTCCACCTGCTGACGGATCCCGTGAGCTGGAGACAGGCAAATGACTGGGAAATGAGGTTGGGCTGGGCTGGATGCACGGACAGCCAGCCTGGATGTGCAGATGTGGAAGGGATAGCCCGAAGCAGGAGGAAGTGTTGACTGTGTTGAAGTGAAGATCTATTTGAGCTGTTACCACAGCAATAGAATCAATAAGTGAGGGGGCTGTAATTGTCTTTTCTGTAGCTTTCCTTCAGCAGAGCCTCATTCACACCCTAAGGAGGCACTCTGCTGCTTGGGATCAGTCCTTAGGGAGTCCCCAGAGGACTCTGGAACAGCAGAGCTTTGCTGTTGGCACTGGGGAGAGCCTTGCCCGTGCATTCCCTCTTTCTTTGCTCATATTAAAATCCACTCAACCACAAAGAGCTTAACCTTGATCACGGCAGTTATTTACAGAGGGAACATTGCTGTGAGCCAACTCTCGTTATGTCTTCCTGGGAGACCTTGAGCTCTAGGTGTATCTCTCCAAACAACTGCAGTGACCTGCAGAACAAGGAAGAAAGGGTTTAATAAACATTTCCAAAGCTCTGGGTGTGCTTTCACAGAAAATCCTACACAAAGAGAGCCTCCTGTGCTTGCTCTGGAAGTGGGCCATGGTCCAAAGTCCTTTGTGGGAGCACAATGAGCCCGTGCCTCTGCTGAGGAGGGATTGTTGCTCCATCTGCCACCTGCAATGGCGTGCCTGGTGTAGCAGGAGGGTTGCATCTGTCAGCACCTGTGAAGTGAATATTTGGGGTTGTGCACAGTTAGAGGCAGGCAGGGGGTGTAGCTGCTGACCTTTACGTTTGGTCCTTTTCCAAGGCCTTCTCCCCAGTTTGTCCTGCCTGCTTCAAATCCAAGGAGTTCCTTGTGGCTGGGCATTACACTTATGTCTAGTAGTCACCCACTTGGTTTCCTTTGGAGACCATGGAGTTGCTGGCTTTTGCTGATGATTAGTTGCCCTTTGGGGCAGCAATCAAAACAGCTTTCCCTTACTGCTGCCTTTGTGGTTTTGGCTTAACCAGCACTAATAGTGAGTGAGGGGTAAGGAGTTAAAGCACCTCTTAAATTTCACCTTGTTGTCTCACTGCAAGCAGGCCTGGAGAGCACTGAGAGGCAACACTATTTTCACTGAGCCTCTGGAATGAAACGTATGTTGTGTGAGGCTATGAGAGAAGCAGCAGCCTGCTCCCATACAAAAAGTGTCTGTAGCATCACTTGTTGCTGTAGGCTCTCAAAGTGCCTTGGATGTTCTGGTTCCACTGGAGAGCAGTATTTTTCTACATTTCTCATCCGTAATTCCTGGGATGGGAATGATGCTTCTGCTAGAATGCAGGAGTGTGGTCATTTCTGGTAGCATATTCAGTGACCCCAGAGGACTTGGTTGCTTTTGTGCCTGGAGGAGATCCATTCTGGAAGAGATCCTTCTGCTAAATTGGGAATGTTGTGTAAAGCATCAGGTTTCCCACAAAAATCAAAGCTCTGATTCAGATTAATTAAGAAAAACCACCTATTTGGAAGTGCACATGCAAGGGCCCATTTCCCCTTCCAGAGTATTTCTATGAAAATTGGATGTCTGATTAATCTTATCCTGGTTCCCTTTTTTTTCCCCCTCCTTAATGATCCTGCTGCTGTGAATAACTGGCAGTGTTGCATTTTTTTCAGGATGCAGCAGATTTTCTAGCTTGCAGATTTTCTAGCTTACAAATTTCAAGACAAAATGCCTTCCTTCTGGAATGAAGGTGCCATATGGCTTGAAATGCATAATTGATCACTGCTCAAAATAGAAGCTTCATAGAAAGTCACCTAGAAGTCCAATGCATGTGTGCAGGGGACTTAATAGACCTTGATGCATTTTTTGTTTCCTGAGACTGATGATGATATAGGGACAGGTTTTTATGCCTCCTCTTAGAGGTTCTGATGCTTGTGCTCTCTCATTATTCCAGGAGATCTTGGGAGTTGCATTAGCAGGTGCATCAGTCTTATGCTTGCTGATCCCTGCTGGGCTTGGCTGGATGAAAAACACCCCAGACAAGCCTGGCATTCAACATACAGCCCAACAAAGGCCACAGTTGTATCTGTGAGTGTAAAACAGTTCAGTTGATCAAATCTGGTGGGCTGAATCCAGCCCTTGGTGCTCCATATTTCCCACCTCCAGTGGGATGCCTCCACAAGCAGTCTGTCCCAGCTCCCACACAGAGTGAGGTAGGTTCCTACTGATGTGGGAGGGATGTTGGGGGTCCATCTGGCTGTGTGCCCTGTTTCCTGGTAATGAGCAACACCTTAGACCAGCCAGTATTGTGGATGCTTTTCTGTTCTGGTCCTTATGAATTATGACAAACTCTGATAGGAGCAGTGCTGGGAAGTTGCCTTGAAAGAAGAGAGCAGAGCAGGAAAGAAAGCGAGGAGACTACCCAGAATGATCCAGGCTTTTCAATTCACCTTGGTAGGTTTAAAAATCAGGTAGTGGAGGTGCTTCTGCAGCCCCTTTGGGCAACTGAGTCCTTTGTCTATTTTAGTAACCTTCAAGGAGTTGACAGCTCTGATTTCTGGAGGATTTCTAGTTTTCTCACTGCTAGCAAGTCCTGCTCAGCAAGAACCTGCTCACACCCCCAGTTCTGCTCCTGCTTGCAGAGCTGCTAATCAAGGATAGCATGTGGGAAGGCAGCCACATGGGAGGGTGTGCTCTGCAAGGGAGTAAGGCCCAGTTTTGTTTGCTCAATTTACATTTCTCTGTTATTAAACCATGTTCTGGTTTTCAGCAGGGTTTGTAAGCACTGAATCTCTCCTTAGTGGACAAAGTAGGAGAATGATAGCACTACAGAATCTGGGACACCAGGATAGCCCTGAGGATTTGATGTGATGCTGTGATGGAGCCATCTGCTGCCAATCTACCAAGGGCCTTTCCCCTCTGGGTTGCACCGGCAGCCCCAGGTAGCATGGCTGGATGGATGGTCAAAAGCATTTCATCCCACTGAGGAAGCCAGTTTTGGGGCAGGCAGACTCAAAGGGGAAAAGAAATCCTGCTGCCACTCAGGATTGCAGAGAAGCTGCGGATCAGCTCAGTGCTGAGAAAATTACTGGTAACTCAGGATGCCAAACCAGGCAGGAGCAAAGCCCCCCACTGATAAATGAGCCTTCACAGCCCCATGAAAAAGAACCAAGCAGGAAATCCCAGGGGTGTAATGAGGCTGGCTGCTTGCAACTCTGGGATTGCCTCTCTTGGCTTTTGCTCTTCAGTGTGAAGGTGGGAGTTATGCTGTGCTATAAACCCCTGGATTTAGCAGGTTGTCTTTAACCCCTCGTCCTCACCACCCGTCACTGTGGCCCAGCCCATAGAGAGCACACAGTCCAGGGTGTGTCTGTTGTTTGGCACATCTCTGTGCATGCTCAGAGTGGTTGCTAAGGCAGCATAAGTCTGTCCCCTTTCTCTATGCCTTCAAATGTCTGTGTGATCTAGAGGTATAGGTGTGCTGTGTCCGTGCAGCCCCATCCCAGAGCAGTATCCACATGGGAGAGCAGAGGCAATACCACGGGTCAGGTGTTAACAGTCTATGTGCACAGACATCAGTGTGAGCGGTACAGGAGGGTGGAGTGTGGGCTTCAGTTTAGCTCTCCCCCTCCTCAAACTGTGCTGCAGAGTCTGGTGGGAAAGAGGGACTATCCACTGCCACCTAGAATGACACAGCATGGAGGTGAACATCCTGACAGGAGATGCATCCTGACCTCTGTGTGAGAGATGCTCAGCATGTGCAAGGGCAGCACAGAGATGTTAAAGGAACCAGGTCACTGCAGGGCTCTGGTGACAGGAGGCGTATGAGTTCTGGTCAAAGGGACAGAGATACTGAGTTCACTGGCTGGTGAAAAAGAACCAGGTAGGTGAAAAATGAGAGCATGTCTGGAACATCTACCTCCATCCTTCCAGCGTGCATGGCAGGAGGCTTGCAGGTGTGGTGGTGCCAGCCAGAAGGACTCATTTGAACACAGAGATGTCTGGATTGATGGCTTTATTTCAGCTTATTTTAGCAAGTAATAGGCAGGGGGGGTGATGTTTATCACTGAAACTGGAGCTGGCTGTACTTTAGATCACAGCTCTAATCGGTTAGACTGACTTGGACAGTAAATCACTTCAGCAGCACTAATAACACAGAGTGACAGGTGTACTAAACCTTCTATTGCAGCAATAACCTGGTCCTGCTGGTTCTTTCACTCAGGTTAGTGCTTCTGCTCTGGTTTGTTTATTAAAGCTCCTTCACAAAAGTCACCTGGGTGGCTGCTCTGACTCAGCCATTGAAATGGCTGTTCTCCTGCCATTCCCCAACCTGGCTTTGGCTCTTTTTATAGCCTGCTATAAAATTGTTTATTTTTGCACCTGTTTAGAAAGGCTTTTTGGCCACAGGGGTCTCATGATGTTGTTTTCATGGCTTCTGGAGCAGGGCTGCTCTGTTGTTGCTAGAAATAATTGCTGTTAATTAATTCTTTGCTGATTTTTCTTTGGCAAAGCATACTGAAATAAACAGAGAACTGAGCAGCATGCTTTGTATTTTGATATTGTGGGAGCTTTTAGGAGGCATGCAGTGACATCCAAACAATGCCATCAGCAGCCAGAGGAAGAGTAGGACACAGTCCTCAACTTTCTGTGGACAAAGTTAATTGGGGGAAGGCTGAATTACCATCTCCAGCTGTTTGGCAGCTTCCTTCAGGCCATCATTTTTAATCTCTTTCTAGAGAAAAACCACAGCCTTGTTTCCATCTAATGCTTTATTCAAATCACAGTTGAGCAATGTTACAGAAAATGATGTGGTCTCAGCTCTCTGAGCTGGACCAGCAGCTGAAGGCAGCAGCCTGTGATAAGAGACTGACTGCTGGGGCCAATAACTGCACCATTTTCTTTTCTGTGCCCTTTTAAAATGATGTGTTCTTTTTTTTCTGAGGGGCTTTCAGACCAGAAGTGAAGTGTTGGGCTTCAGCCCCTCTGACCCATGGTCATGCCTGTATCATCTCCATCGTTCGCTTTGCACTGGGCTCCTGGCAGGATCAGCCACTGCTTCCCAGGAACCCAGAGCTGGCAGCAGCTGGCTGGGCCACTTCTGTCCCCACCCTGGAATGGGACATCATGCAGCCCTGTCTCTTGCTTGAATGTCTCCAAGCTGTTCCTGGAAGAATGAGCCATTTGAGCCAGGAAGAGATTAAATTATTGGAATTGAGCAAAAGCAATTTCCATGAAAAGTGCTTGCCCTGTGGTTGGCACATCGAACCTGTCCTGCCGTGCCTCTGACTCAGACTGAGTTGATGACGTCCTGCTCTGAATAATCACTTTGACTTTTCTTGGAGGAGCTGATACCCTGACATATGAGTGTCTTCACACATATGTTGGCTTTCTCCATACTGAGATTCCACAGGCCTAAATCTTTTAATTAGAATAAATGGGGAATAATGCTGAAAGCAGTGGTCTACCAGTGACGTAGTTGAATTATTGATTTCATTGGCCTAATTTCGTCTTCTCTGAGAGCATTAGGCCATAGAAATTAGCACAGCTCCAGACAGGTGCCTCATAGCTGCCATGGAGCCAATTCCCTCAGCTGCCCCCTCCATGTCATCTTTTATGTCATATGAAATGGGTTTGGTACCAAAGCAACATGTCTGTTACAGAGCTGTTTTTCCTGTGTTGAGATTTCCCTGTGTGCTGTGGAGCAGACATACAAATATCCAACATCTTCAAGCTATCAATTACCCCCTTACTCTCTCTCTCAGAGGTCTCTTGGCTCCCAACAACACTCTCTGAGCAATTAAGCAGCCCTTGCAACCACATATCAACACCCAAAACAGCCCATTGCTGCAGTGAGCTGACCAGTGGCAGGCAGAATGGAAGCTGAAAGGATATCCTGAGCATGTGACGGGCTGGTGATCGGAGAACTTTCCTTTTTGTTGGCAGTGTGGCTTTGAGAGATCAATGATCAGCTCTAGGGTGTTGCAGAAACCAAAAAAAAAAGGCGTTTAAGGAAATCAGCAGAGATTTTACTCTGAACCCCCTTCTTGTCCTCATTCTCCCTGTTTCTGTTGCCTTACAGAGGATCTCTGTGTGCATGATGTTACCTGCACAACTATTAAATCACCGGAGCAAAGGACTCCCCATCTTTCACGCTGGTAACACTGGGCTGCAACAGAGTTAACCACTATGCAAATGAAATGAAACCCTGACCTGCAAATCACTCTGCAGTGAGGTACTTTTAAAGCTGCACAACACTTTGTCTTCTTTGAGGGCTGGTGCAGGTGCAGAGCAGCTCTGCAGACACAGGACTTCACTGTTATTTCTGCACCCTCACATCACTTTCTCTTCAACTTGACCAACACATCCTAACCATGCAGATGCAGCGAGTGTGCTTTTCCCTGTTCCACAGAAGAACAATCCCACAGGATCCACACGGCAATTTGCTCAAAACCAGAGAAAGTTGGCATCAGTATTGGATTTTCAGTTCAAGACTTTTTAATTCCCCTGATCTGAGCCCTCTCCTCTGTGGCATTCCTCCCTCTCAGCTGTAGCCACTCTTGATTTAACTGGATAACCCAGAAAACAAGATATATAATTTTTTAAAGAAAAACCTCTAGGATCTAAGTTTCTTCCTTTTTTTTTTTTTTCTTTTTCTTTTTTTGTTTTGAACAGGAAACCAAAACTGCAACGGAAATGAGCTGCTGTAGCATAGGTGCAGCTGGCCAGTGCTGTAGCTTGTTCACGCAAACCTCTAGCTGCAAAAGCTGCCTCCCCTGTGGTGCTGAGGAAGCCTAAAGGATCCAGCCTGGTGTATCTGCTACTCCAGAGTTTTGCTTGAATGCAGTTGCAGTGGCATGAATTATTGATATCTCTGTTCAGGTTTGCTGTTCACGCAGGAATTTGTAATGCTTCCCCACCTTATGCTGTGAATGCGCTCCCGGGTCACATAAAGGGTTGTGTTCAACACCCTTTCACTTGCATGGTTGTGACATTGATTTAGCCATTTCAGGGCTGGGGCTGCAAAATTAGCTAAAAACCAGTGTAAAGAGCTCTTTCCTGACAAAACAAGGCAGTCTCGGGGGTAAAAGGAGCTAATGTGGAAGGGCAAGGAGAAGGTATAGTTATGTCTGTCCATTATCGGGGCGTCACCACAAAGATGATGGAAAGGTTTCCTGAAATTTCTGAGCATTCTTTGCCCTGACCTCAGTATCTGGCATTTCCAGAAGCTGCCCTTGTTGCCACTGTGCTTACCACCTCAAGAGATCCCATTAATAATGTCCGTTTCTAAGGCAACAACCTTGTGATTTAGAAAAGACTGAGTTAAAAGTGTGTGTGTTTACAAACAAACACATCTTACACATAAATATGTAAGTATGTACATACATATGTATATAAATTTATATCAGACCTACAAGTCACTTAGCAGTGGAGAGACAGAAAGCACCTGAATGATGGTGATGTGCTGACAGTGACAACGCGTCTCCAGAGAGTTTGGCCAGAGACTTTGCAAGAAGTAGGAGCAAATTCATTTAGCATTCCCTGACAGGCCATACCCACGGGCAAAGTGTGGGGCAAAGCTCAGAGGAGGTGTCGGCTCCTGTGGGTAGAGGCAGGAGGGAACAGTCTGACATGGACAAGGCTCAGCAGCCTCTGAGAGCCTCTGATGGGGCAAACTTCGCCCTTTAACCCTTGTGAGACCATAAACTCAGATTCCTGCTCTACACCAGGAATCACAATCCTTGGGAGCCAATGTCCATCAGGAAAGCCTCACTGCCTGCCCTGGATCAACATTGTGCCAATCGATACTGGGACAATACCCAGCCTCTTAACCTTGGATAAACCAGGAGTAAATTTACAGAGGTACTCTTTTATATGTGAGATTGGTTGAAGCCTTTGATTTTCCACTGAACAAAAGTTTATCTTCAATTCTGGATCATTAAGTTCCAACTTTTCTCCCTGTCTCTCCATGTTCCCTTCACCCATATGGGTCGTTTGTTTCCCCATGTGAAGTCTGGAGTCATTCTGATGAAGCTTAAATTCTGAGGATGCTGCTGATTGACCCTTGCTGGCCCTGCTCTCCTGCTCTGTCTGTCCTTTATGAAATGCTCCCCTTTCATCATTGACAACAGGCTCTGTTTTATTTGATTTTATTACAAGATATAAATTTCTGTCTGCAGCCCTGGCTTCCAACACACAGAGGAGAGAGAGGGATTGCCTAGCAACCAGGAGAACAAAAAATTAAGAGAATCAATAAGTCTTAATGGAAAGCTAAACAGCGACTTTCAAACCAAACCCCCTCCCTCCTCCCAACCCCGGCCCGTGGTAAGTTCATGATGCAGCATCCTGGCTATCACATGAAGCCTTCAGCAAGTGCCTCTTCTGGAAAAACCAGAGTGCAAATGAAAACCTGACCTAACTTGGGCTTAGGGAAAGCTCTGATCCTGTAAGCATTTACACTTCAAGCTTGAGCATATCACAAGTGTGGAGGATAAGGGCTGAGATAATGTGCTGAGCTGGTTTGTCTCAGAGGATGTTAGAAGTCAGTGCTCTGCTCTAGGTAAGTATTAGTGACTCAGAGGCTGAAGAAGGTGAGGGTCTGGATGCAGTAGCTCAACTTGCCCACCAAAGGCCTGTGTGTGGGATTGTGCCTTTGGTTAGCATGGGAATGAGTTTCCAGGTGTTATCAGCCTATGTGTGTAAAACCAGCAAACCCAGCACGATGCAGGACACTGGGCAGAGTCAGCAAGGAACAATCCAATATCAGTTTAAAGCAGTCAGAAATCAACCTGGTTACAGTTGCTTGCCTGGCAGCACAAATGCAAAGGTCATTCAGAAAAACGTATTCCAGGCAAGTGGGGCAAACATAAATGTACCAGGCCCTGATTTTATCTGTATTTAAGAGTGTTATGCTATTTTCCTCCCACAAAGTGTCCTCTGGAACCTGCTCACATCTGTGTAGGTTTGCAGGATCAAGATGGTGATTCGGTTGTGGAAGTCTTCCAGGATATACTGGCAAGCTCCTCCTGCAGGTGTTCCTGCACACCCTGAACCTCATGGGCAGCATGAACGACATGAGCTGAGCTTGCAGGAGGGCTCTGCTTTGTTGGAGGAAGTTGAGAGCGACAGCTTGAATGGGGGACTTGCTTTGCAGAACCAAAATTGTTTCTGTAAGCAGAGATGTATGAACCACAAACAGGACATATCAGCATTGCAGGTGACCCATATCTGAGAGGAAGGTTTCAGCAGGAGTTCGGGCAGCAGCCTCAAGACACAGCTCTGAACCTCTCCTTGGCCAAAGGCTTCCCACGTCGCCACCCACGGTCACTCCCTAGTCCTTAGCTGGTAAAACAAGGACAGGAGCCTTGCCTGTAGGTGACATGACATGCACGAGGGGCTGCAGCCCTTGGTCCCAGCAACACAGACATGATGACATAAGGAAGCTGTGGTTCTTCCCCAGGGGCGTTTTCTCTCCTGATACTCCCTTGACACTATGGAGGGTGTGAAAAGTGTGGGAAGATGCTTGGAGGACGGTCCTGCCAAGACACAGACATGGAAGGTGGTGGTGATGTGTGGAAGGACAGCAGTGAAGGAGGAGTGTTTTGGAGCACGTGTGGCTACTAGCAAAACGTTCACAAGTACCCCCTAAAGACGTTGATGTTGAAAACGCTCCCCAAAAGTGCTGCCCGTGAACCTGCCAAGGTGCTTGAGTGGTGAGGCCACGGCCAGTGAGGGGTGGGGGATGCTGTGAGCTGCCACCTCCCCCAGGCAAAGACCCCCGGCACCCACCTCCCCCTTCCCCGCCGGCTCCCACCCCATGAGAGAGAGCATCCCCTCCCGTCACCGTCACCCCGAGTTAAACCAGGGAAGGGACCACTGAGTGCTGGGGACAGCCGGAGGGATGGGACGCCCTGAAGCTCGGGGACATCCCCCTCTCCCCGGGGGGGACGGGGCGCCCGGGCCACAAGCAGCCGCTGGAGGTCGCGGGCGAGCGGCGCGGGGGAGCCACCAGCCCCCCGGGGCCCGGCGAGAAGGCGGAACCGGCGGCGTGCCCGGCCGGGCGGCCCCGGCAGCGGCGGGGCCAGAGGCTCCCAGGGCAGCAGCAGCACCGCCCCGGCAGCGGCGCGTCCCGGCGGCCGGAGAGGCGCGTTCAGCGTGCGGGGCCGAATGGAGCCGCCCGGGCGCCGCCCGCCTCGCCAGCGCCCCCCGCCCGCACCATGAGGCTGCGGTAGCGCGGCGGAGCGAGCGGAGCCCCGCGGAGCCGCCCGCCGCCCCCATGGCGAAGGAGAGGAGCAGGAAGGCGCTGGTGGAGCTGCTCCAGCGGCCGGGGAACGCGGCGTGCGCCGACTGCGCCGCCCCGGGTAAGGGCAGGGCAGGGCAAGGGGAGGAGAGGCGGGGGGCGCGGGCGGCGGCCGCACCTGCACCTGTCCGCCCCGCACAGCCCCGCACAGCACGGCATAGAACGGCACAGCACCGCGCAGAGGCAGCGACGGCGCGGGGGGCTCTACCCTCTGCGGAAGCGGCGGGGGTTGTGCCCCGCCGAGGGGGTGCCCGACCCCCCTTTCCCACCCCGGGGGGATGCGGCGGGGATGCTCCGCGGCCGGTGCGGGGATGCGCTGCGCTGCCGCGGTCCCCGCGGGCCGGCCCCGGCCGAGGTTTCCCCGGTCCCCCCCGGCCCGGCCCGGCTCCTCGCCCGGCTGTGAGCGCTGATGTCATCCCGGCGGGTCCCCGCGGGCTGCAGCGCGGCCGGGGCCGGTAGCCCGGGCGGCGGGGGCTCTGCCGGGGGTACCCGGTGCTGCGGGGGCGGCGTGTCCTCCGTGTCCCCTCGGCTGCTACTGCCCTGTCAGCGAGCAAACAGAGCGGACAACCAGAGGCATCGCTGCGGCCACCCTGCCGACCAACCTTTGCCCGGCTGCCATCGATGGGTGCCTAAGCTGTGCAGGGAGCGGGGCTGGAATGTCCGTAGTCGTCTTCGTGCGCAGACGGGAGAAAATCTGGGCTCGGAACGTCTTTCTAGCCCTTTGGATGGTGAATTGTTGGGGTCGGGGTGTGATGCTCTTGCTGAGCAGGGTCTGCACGAGGCCGTGGGACCCGCCTTTGAGAACAACCTTAGAAAAATTGCAGAGCAAGTAGCTTTCCTTTAAAAAAAAATCCCCATATAGAAACACCTAAATTTGTATTAGCTTGAGCAGGATGGCTCTGAAGAGGTGTATAGAAAGGATGTCCTTCTCAGCCTATGTCATTCTATAGGTTAAAGAAAACCCAACACTTCAGCTGAATCTTATTTTCCCAGATATTGATTTGCTTAGGATTTCAAGATCTGTTGGATACCACTATCCAGCTCATACCATTACCAATGGTTTTATATCCCTAACCTGCATCTCAGGACACTGCAGTTCACTTTCAGACGTGTTGTGTCCCCCGGTACCCAGCTGGAAAGGACAAAGAACTTTCAGCACAGCGTGAATGGCTTTGCAGCGCCGCGCTGCTCTGTCTGCTCCCACCCATCTGCTGCCTGGTGCTGCTGCCTGACTGTACCAGCCCACCTTTGAGGTGCCTTGCTGAGCACAGCTTGGGCTCACCGAGTAGGCGTCTGCCTAAATTATTCCTTCCTGGAGAAAACTTTACAAACCTGGGTCTTTACAAACCATTCAGGTCTGTGGGATGATTCTCCCGAGCCCTCTGCAAAATGGGAAGTTTCTCAGCACTATCAGGGTGGAGATGAGGCTGCAGGACAGTAAAATAGCTCACGTCAGGGAAAAGGGGTTGGTGGTAAAGGCTCCAAAGGGCTTGTAAAACAACAAAACCATATTTGCTTTTGGTGACGTTTGCATACAGAGATGTCTTAGTGAATCTGAAACTCGGAGAGGAGAATTTGGGCCAGTGGCTTTTGTAACACAAGGTGTGCTATATTAATACCATTCAGCCTCTTCTGAACTCTTGTGGCATTGCTTCCCTGGGACCAGCTCCTTGTTCATCAACCCAATTTCTTTAGTGACTACTTTGATTCAGTTCCTTTGGCAAACAAGAGTTACTCGTGGTGCTGGAGTGTGCTCGTCTGCCTGGGAGTGACAATAAACTTGAGATGCTCTGGGTTACTTAAGATATTATCTCGCATCTGGAGGTGATATAGAAAATATCACCCTGAATTCTGTTATTCATCCTGGGCAGGTGTGGCAGGCCAGGTCCCTCTGGGGATGAGGTAATGCAGATAGGCAGGATGGGGGTTAAGAGAGCCTCCAGAATGGAGTGCAAGTATATTCTTTGCTGAGAAGTGAGATGCACAGAGAGATAAAGGTGAGAGCTGGAACCAGGTGTGCAGCTGACCCTGGAAAAGTACCAAAGCAAGAAAATAAAGTGAGAAGGAAGGAAGTGGGAGGGTGGGGAATGAACAGAAGATAAGGAAAGCAGGGTGGACTTATGCTTTCCCACATGTGAGTATCATCATAAGGCTGATCTGGTACAGCTGAGGGGGAAGCCAAAAGTCAGGATCCCTCTTTTATTATTTCTACTTCTCAGGTGGGTGTGTGCCTTTCCCTGAAATCCTCAGTTAGAACAGAATCCACTTTAAGAGACAGCCATTTAGCTCAGGAATCCTGATAACAAAGAACAGGATGGATCAGAAATATAATTCTCTGTTAGTCACTTTAATTTGTGTATTTGGAAGCCAGCTGGGTTTTCTTTTTCTCTTGGAAATATTTGTTTTAGAAATCAGCCAGCTAGTGAAAGTTTGTTTGTTTCTTTTCCCTTCCCCGCTGTCAAAAAGGGTTATTTTCTTTTGTTACTGTTTTGGCATTTGGGAGAGGCTCAGTAGCCAGAGCCCTGAAGTCACTGCTTGTCCCAGGTGTTCTGTGTCTGTAACAAATCCCTGGGTTTCTGATGCAAAGAAACTCACAGCTTGGCATCGTTGGACTAAGCTGTGACCATGCAAAAATCAAAGCTGAGGATGGAGAGGGAACATGGAGGGAGGCAGTGCTTCTCCTCCTGGGCTGTGTAAATAACTTCATCCCCCACAGGGTCATCGCATCTCCTTGGGGGGATCCAAGCAGAACCTGCTGCTTACCTGGGTCTGGGCCAGAATTTGCCACTTAATCGTGACTGAGGATTATTTAAGTGGCCAAGCCCTGCAAGCAAGGCTGCTGAGTTCAAGATGTGTGTTCCTCTGGTCTGTGTGTTCCTCTGGTCTGCACACAGGATATGAACACTTGCAGCTGGGTGGAATGGGGTATTGAGCGTGATGTTCAGGAAGGTCAGATCTGGGTCTTCCCCAGGACCAGTGTATGTGCCTGGCTGCAAAATCTCTTGTGCGAAAAGCAGAGTTTCCAAAGATTCCTCCCAGGTTTTGAGGACATGTCTCAGATGGGGAGAACAGTCTCACAGTGGCCATGGCAGCTGGGAATGCAGAAGGGATGCTAAAGCAGAATGTGAAAATCAGAGTGGAAAATAACCTGAGAGGTTACATTTTTCACTTGCAGGGGTTTTGTGGGTCTTTTATAAGTTAGGTTTTTATTAATTGTATCTTTACAAAACTTTAAATTGCAACAAAAGATTGTTTTGGATAAAAGATATTTCAGTTCCAAAAATGTCATCTGTCTGTAATGAGTAATGAGATTGCCTTGGTTACATCTTTGGAACTGAATTCTGGGGTAGAAGCCACTGTAATAAAGTCATTAGATGGGGCTTCGGGTCCCCTGTCACTACATACTTCTGTGTCCTGGGTGTCGGTTTGCAGCATGTTTGTTTCGTGGGTTTAAAGCTGTGCTTTCACAGTGAAGACAGCATGGTAAATGCCGTCCTAAGTGCAAACTGAGCAATGTTGCTGAATTGCTGGTGTGTAATGGCTCTCTGTGCATTAGAATAATCTTTTTTTCTTCAAGACTAGTGTGGCAGTTCAACCTTTTTTTTTTCCTAAATGATTCTTTGTCTGAGGCAATCTTTCCTCGCATCATGAGACGGATGGTTATCTCAGGGCATAACAAGACCTTGAGTATTTCTCTCTCTACTCCGTTTTTCTATGACTTAGGCTTGTGTCTCCATGGAGTGAGAATCATTTTACATTGTAGGAGGACAGGGAGGCTCTGAAGACAGAAATGGAAATCCCATCAAAGCAATCCTGCAGTTTAAACCCTCCAGCAGCAGTTTACATGGCTTGTTATCATTTTCATCTTTCTTATTTGGGATGGATTACTGGGACACAGATCCTGGGTAACATCGGCCTCTGTGCCCGAGGCTCAGAGGGGATGAGGGACGGAGGAAGAGCAGAAGGCACATGCTGGAGGGGAGTCTGGTATCCGAGCTTTGTGCTGCAGAGCCGTGCAGATCTGGTGTCTTGGTGTAACAGTTCATATGAAAGCCTGAGGGTGTGTGGGGCATGGCTGAGGTGGTTGTAAACAGCTTTCCTGCAGACCCAGCATCTTCTCAGTTCTAAGACAGGTGAAGCTTTTCCATTCCCTTGATGTCACCAAGTGAGAGTGGTGATTAGAGGGAAACACATGAGTGCTGGGGATTGCTTGATTTGCTCAGGATTAAGAAGGCGCTGAACGGATTTGATCTCAACCCTCTCCCTTCCTCTATCCAACCCAGATCAGGAAAACAACTGAGTCATTGGGTCCTGCCTTGTGTTGCCATCTGCAGTGACTCTCCCCATCCCCTCAGGGGAGTGATGGGGCTCTGCCTCGCAGCTCATTCTCTCTCTTGCCCCCACTACCTCCCACTGCAAAGCTGTTCCGGAGCTTCGCCGCTCTAATGGCGTGAAACAGGCTTTTCATGTTCGAGCTGAAAGTGGAAACTTGTTCCCGCACCTCCATTGTCCTCTCACTTAAGTAGTGATTTTATTTTTTTTTTTTTTAATTTTTTTTTGTTCCCTGGGAGTTTGCCAGCCCTTCTCCCTGGCCATAAGCAGATTGGAGGGGTAAGAAGAAAAAAAAAAGAGTCTCACAGCAGTTTAACTCGATACCACTTTATGCAGGAGAAAGGACTTTTTGGAACAAAGGAGATTTAATGTGATGGTGTTTTCTGTCTGGTCCTGGTGCCTGGGCTGCAGCACAGTCGTGGGCTGAAGACAGTGAGAGGGGGCTGCTGGGACCTGCCAGTTGAATTAAAAGACCTTGGCAAGTTTAGTGCCTTCACTGAAAAATTTTCCTACTTAAAGAGGAGAGTTGGTGGGAGGCTGTTTGGCTTCAGTGTTAATGTCTTTCATTGTTATTTTTCAGTGTGCATGACCGGGGTCTGTTTATTAGCCTCCTAATCTTTCCCCAAAGTAAATAGCTACAGAACTTTAGTGCTGAACACGAGGTTCTCTGACTGGGCCATGTAGGAAATCAGCAGCAGCTGAGCAGCAAAGGCTTTGTGCTTGTGTGGGTCACATCAAAATCCCTGTGATTCTATCCCGTACCGATGATTTACCTTTCTAGTGCAGGGTAAAAAAGGTTTTGCCTACCTGGAGGGGTCCTTCTCTTCCTTTTGATCAGCCTTTATCACCTCAAACAGGAGAGAGATCAGGAAAATCCTTCGAATCTCCATCCCAACCAAAGTCCAGCTCCCATCCAGCTGGGGTGGCTGAGGTGCAGCCAGGCAGCTCATTAAGGGTCAGGCCATCGTTTATGTGCTGGAAAATGTGTTAAGGGCGTGTTGCTGTGCATTCTAACAGATGTTTGCCTTGGTCATCAATATTGTGCTATACCTAGTGATAACTGTAGCTTAAGGCAAAAGGTGGAGCAGGGGCATCCAAGTAAGTTTTGGGACTCGAGTTCTTGCTCTTGTCTTGTGTCTTGTGTCCACTTTGTAGCCTGCTCTACTTCATGGGATTTTTCTTGGATTGATGACATCTAGGGATTTTCAAACTGGAACCTTATGTTTATATTCTGGATACAGGAAATATCGATTATTTCTTAAAAAAATTAAATTCCATTGCCACTGCACTTCCAGTCTTTTTGGTTTGTGTGAATTGTCCTGTGTCTTCCGTTGGTTTTTCTTCCTTAATATTTCTCTGGGTCCAGCCTTTTTTTTTCCCTTTCTTTCTTTTGTTCAGTAACACTGAGTTCAAGCTGCAGAGTTCACTGCTCTCTGTGCTGGGTTTTCCTGGGGCTCATGGAGGCAAAAGGGCTGGGTGGGGAAGTTCATTTTTGAATTTAACTGTGTTGCCCAAGGGTTTTAGTTTTGTTTCAGATGCTTCTCTAATCTCTGGCTGTGCCTTCCCTTTCAGGTGAATGAGGTGGGAAAATACCAGCCCAATGCCCTTCTTCTGAGTTTAGTTTAGCTTTGCTTGTTTGTTTAATTTTTAAAAGGAAGTTGACTCAAGTCTTTATTTTGAAAGTCATTATAATCTGTTTATAAGTGACCAGGAATCTCTAGCACATTGGGTAGTGAAAGCCTTTAAGAGCTGGAATCGGTTGTTCAGGATAAGAGACTTTCTGCACTTAAAACAGTGTATTTGGTTTAATATTCCCCTTGCTCCTGTTCATCTTTATTACTTTTGGCTTGAAATAATGGAATAAAGTAATTTGTGTGGAACTTAGGCATGTTGGAGAGTTTTCATTAGGCTTCACTGGTGTTTGCTTAAAACTCTGGAGGCTTAGGAAAAAAATCATCTTTTTTAAGCAATGCCCGAATGTTCCAGATTATAACATATTGCCATTTCAGTGCACCTTTTTTCTCCATACCCAGACAGAATATCTTAAATAAAATTACTGAACTCTCAGTAATGTCCAGCATGGAGAATGTGTTCCAGCTGTTGAAGTGTCTAACAGCAAGGTGGGCTTCACCCAGCCATGGAGAGCTCAGCTTGCCAGCTGAGCAGCCTGGGGTCACTAGTTCACTAAGATAATGGTGCCACCCCAAAATTCACTTGTTTCGTGTGAAGACACTTGTGAAAATTTATTTGCATGTTTGATAAGATGTCTTATCTCAAAGCAATGGTGCAGTCATTTGAAAGGTGGGAGTCTGTGATAATGCCAAGGTCTAAGATCACTGGTGTTATCCACTGTGTTCCTGATCTGAGAATTATTCACATTGTTTGTGCATATATACCCTGTAATATAATCCAGCTTTTGTTTTCTTAATTAGACAAGGCTTGACATAGTGTAGAGCTGGGGGGAGCATGTTTAAGAGTCTGGTCTGAAGAAGACAGTGTTGATGTGAGGAGATTGCTTTAAAGCCATATTGTGCTTCAAACCTGTTGCTTGAGGTGCTGTTTACTCATGTCAAGGAGAGACAGCTTGGGTGTGAGCTAACTTGGTGTCCACTTCAGCTGGAGTCTCCTCCAGGATCCTTCTCTACCCAAATGTGTCCTCATGAAGGAAGGTGTGATGTCTCCTGGTCCTGTCACACGCAGCAGTGCAGGCAGTGGAGGGGTTACCTCTTCGAGAGGACTTTGGAAGCCTGAGTCCAGGAAGTTGCAGATGACGTGAAGAAATCCACCTGCATGCCCAAGATAAACCTGTTAACATAAAACAGGCATTGGGACTCCCAGTAAAACCTGTTTTATTGGCCAGTACATTCTTTAACACCCGTTTCCCTGGGTCGGGCAATGCTTTGATCAGATTCCATTTCACTGGGAAGGTTTGGAGCACAGTTATCCTGGAGCGGCTGTGCTGAGCACAGAGAGCTGCTGACCATTTAGCTTCCAGCTCCAGACTTTGGTGCAGTGGCTTTGTCATCACTGCTCTGTGGCTGCTTCACCCTCTGGACACTTTCACCATTCCTTGTACCTGATGCTGTGTGTGGAAGTCGGTGACGGATGTTTAAACAAGAGATCCCGGTGCTTTCACCTTGCCCGACTTGCATCATTTGGTCCCCTGGGCTGCCACGAGGCAGCAGTGCTGTACCTTGGACTGTTTGTGAGAGGACTTTTGGCAAGTCTCAGACTTTGATTAGAGCCATGTGTTTGGAGATGGGAAAGGGCAACATGAGGAGTTAGAGCACAGAAACAGAAACATGCATGAGTGTTCAAAACTCTTGGTTCTTGTTGCCTGCCTACAACCCAATAACTGGCCACAACCTTTGTGGTCGGAGTAAGTGAGGGTGCCTGACCTGGGATGGTGTGTGAAGCCGAGTCACCCAGTGCTTGAGGGAGGAGCAGGGTGAGGATGTGAGGATTGGGGCTGGTGGGGCAGAGCACCCTGTGTTCTCACTGGCATGGCTGGATGTGGGCAGCACCTGGCTGCTGCTGAGGTGCCCTTAGATCCACCTGACTGGTTTAATATTTGCCAGGCCTGAGCTGCAGTCATTGGGGCCTGGCATGAGGATAGGAGACCATGTGAAACAGAAAAAAGACACCTTTATTTGTAGTCTGCTGGTGCCAGCCCTGGGAGCCCAGGGAGCTGCGACTGATGGGACTTGTAACAGCTTGGGAATTTGCTCCCCTCTCCTGGGTGGGGCACTCAGCCATGACTGATGAGGCTGCTCGTTTAGCTCTGGGGTTTATATTTGAGCAGAGCCACCTCTGGAGAACTGAATTGGTCTTCCCTAGGGTGTGCTGGGGGAGGCTGGTGGCCGTCCCTGCGGGCAGGGCTGGTGGCAGCCCTCGGTACCTCGTCAGAGGAGCTCTGCTGCCCCATGCCAGCCTGCACCGACACAGCCCGGGCATTAAACATGTATGGAGAGGAGAGAGCACATTCCCTCGCCTTTTATAAATAATTGCTGCGCTGTGAGGAGCGAGTGTTTAATGTGATCACTGCGGGGAATAAACAGATGATGAGGGTTTGTGAGAAGGGAAGACCTGCCCTTGCCCCTCGGCAACCCGATGTGATGGGGCGGCCGAGGGACTCCCGCCCCTGCAGGTTTGGGAAGGAGGGCGCCAGGGGACGTCCGTCGGGAGGATTTAGTGGCTGACTTGGTGACTTGCAATGAAGCTCTTTCTGCTGGGGCGCAGCTGGACTCGCAGGCGCTGACATTTGCCAGTGGGAGTTCAAACAAAGATCCCTGTATTGGCTTTATTGGCGAGGCAGCGCCACGGACACTGGTGGATGTGTCCTGCCCCCGGCCCCTGCCCTGCTCCGGTTCCTCTCTGTCTTCCTGCTTCAGGCGGTGCCTCTCCCGAGGAGGAATTTGGAGGGGACTCGTGTTTAAAGTGCTTTGTGTGAGATGTCAGCTCGGGGCTGTAAACAGCGTGTGGTTTTGCTCAGAGAAAGTACAGAGCTGCCACTGGCAGCCTTTTTCCATTAAGGAAGGGGCTGGAAACCTCCTGGCTGGCGGGCTGGGCTGCTGGGAGCTGCAGCTGTGGGAGGAAAGTCTCTCTGTGGAGCGCATATAATAAATAAATGATAATAAATAAATAAAAATAAGGCAAGGGAGCAGCATAGTGGTTTCCCTGAGCTGTTTGTTTTAATTTTCTGGGGTTTATGTTTTTGTTCTATGCAGTTTTTGGGTGGGATTTGCTGATGAAAGATGGATATTCCCCTCTTCGCGTGAGCATGGAGTGAGTTTGGGAGGTCTTGGGCACATGTAGTTGTCTGTATATTGGGGATTTGTGAATAACATCTGCACTGGAGATTGCAAATCTGTTAGTTGTTAGTTTAATTTATTACTATTAATATAAACAAGCACATATCCTATTTTGCTTGTATATTTATTTGATGCCTTTAGAATCAGGGAACTTGGACCTGGTGACTCCTGAACTCCCCTGCCACGCCCTGTTCTGCCCTGAATCCAAAAGATCAGTCAAGTGCAATTCTCTCTTTCCTTCTTGCTTTCAGACCCAGACTGGGCATCCCACAGCCTAGGGATCTTCATCTGTCTGAATTGTTCAGGAATCCATCGCAATATTCCCCAGGTCAGCAAAGTGAAGTCAGTCCGCTTGGATGACTGGGATGATGCTCAAGTGGAGGTACGTGCACCCGAGGCTGGCAGTACCAGTGAGTTTGGGTTCTTCCCTTTAGAGTCCTTTCTAAAGACGCCACAACAAATGTGATTTCAGAAAACACGTCTGGATAATTCCCGAATGTGGGAATGAGGTCCGTGATGCTGATTGAGATAGAATAGACATTTTGCGAAGAATTTGTGAGGGTTTCCCCTACCCGTATAAAAACGTCAGTGAAATAGAGTGTGTAGAGATTACTAATTTTTAATGAGTTGTCTTCTGTTTCTTGCATTATCTCTAGTCTAGACTAGACCTCTAGCCTACCACCCCTGCCCAGCTCAGCTATTTCTGGCTTCGTTCCCCTTAATGTTGAAGATTCTTAAACTCACATCTTGAAAAACCAAACCTTCACAGTATAAATTATCTATACCACACACCTGCCTAGATTTGGGTGATGCTGCTAAGGGCAGGCCTACCCAGGAAACCTTTCTGCTTTGACTATTGGTGTCTTTAAAAGCATGAAGAACACTACCAGTCATTGATCTCTATCTTCTATGTGTAGAGTTGAGGTTTTTCTGAAAGCTGCACCTCATGGAGTCACGTCTTTCCTGATAAAAATAGACCTTAATGCTGCAGGGGTTTTTAATTCCCTGATTTTTTGGGGGGGAGTAGATTGAATATGTAAATGTGAGAAACTCAAAACCATTACAATAATGAAAAAAAAGCTTAGCTGCTTGTTATGTTTGTATGCTTGGCATTTGACACAAAACAAAATGTATTTAGCATGACTGCCTGGAAAAGAATGGGGTTTTTACACTTGTAAAGTGACTTTCATTAAATAAAATATATGAATAAGAAAATAAGAACTCTTTGCAGACTTCTCAACTATCCATTTGTATACAGGATCAGAAGTAGAAGAGGGCTGTCAGGGCAGATAGAAATATATTTATTTATTCATTGGAAAGGAGGGCTGTCAGTGCAGATAGAATATTTATTTATTTATTTATCACTTTAAACTCCTTTCTGGCATGACTTTGCAAAAATAAAATTGTCCTTTTGGCACAAGTGATGTGATCTCAAGCAAAGGATGCGTTGTCAGAGCCATCTCATGCCCATGCCAGTGAGGAAGTGCCACTGCATCCTGCCTTCTGCTCCTGTGGGGACTGGTTGGTCACATGTAGGTGTGACTGTGACAAGGACCTGTCCTGAGCATCATATTAAACTGTAGGATCCCTGGCAATAATGGTCAGTATTAACTTCTGAGCCCTGGTTTGCAGGAACAATCTTTACAGCATCTCTCCTGTGCACAGTCCTGGGGAAACCTCTCGAAGTGAACAGATGCCCCATCCCAATCAGTTTATTACTCTGTAAAAGCAAAAGAGGATAAAGGAAAATGCTCTTAACATTTTATAATTATTGCTGTCTTTTCTCTTTTAACAGTTTATGGCCTCGAATGGAAACAATGTAGCAAAAGCAAAATATGAATCTAAAATGCCACCGTTTTATTATAAGCCAACGTTTCTTGACTGTCAGTAAGTAAATACCTCTGCTGGTAAACAGCATTTATTTGTTTGTGCAGCTGCAGCCTCTGTAATACTTTAGTTTTAGCATAATACTTTTCTTTTTTTTTAGCCACAAAGGAGGTTTCATTTATAAAAGGCCCGGAAAATGTTTTTTTCTTCTGCACACATATGGTAGAGTTTATACTACGTGTGGGATCTTATTAAATGAGTACAGTTGAGATGATGCAGGGAAGTCAGTCGTTTGTCTGTTCCCCAGGCTCTTCCAAGTTTCTACAAAAACGCCGATTTCTACCCATTGATTTCCTCTGGTTTTTTCAAATCCCCCTCCTGCATCAAAACAGAGTTTGCTGATCTGCTGTGTGAGATGCTGGGTTACCTGTAATGCAAAAATGCTGGGGTTTTATGCCAAGGGGGTGGATTTTCTTTTTTTTTTGAACTAAATGACAAATAATCCCTGTGAGGACAGGTAAAACTTATTGTCTCCCCTACAGTGTAGAGTAAACCTACCTAGTCAGCTGGGGTGGACTTTGTAGACCAAGAAGCTGAGCAGCTAGAATGTGCTGTACCACCCAGGGCACAAGAAGATGAACTAAAATTGATTTTCAGGGTCCTGCCAAGTACCAAGGTGGTTTTGTATCTTTGTGTGAGTGGTACTGCCTGGCCTGGCAATAAAAAACCCATCCATTTATGCAATGTTCTGAGCTCCAGAATCCCAGCAGTTGAGCTGTGCCATTTTGAGACTTGTATGTGCTTGTGACATTAGGGTTGGACAAGCAAGATTTTTTTCCACCTTGTTGTCATTGGTAGGAGAAACACAATTCTAGGGGATTTTATTTGTTTACTCCTGAGTTTCAGTTAAGTTCAGTTAGGTGCTGTCTATGGGATATTGAGGTTGTTCAGGAGCAGAGTCCTGGTTCTTTTCCCTGCTGCATCCCTGCCTGAGGGTGTGCAGACCTTGTGCTGGAAGAGCCTGGCTGGAAGTGGGGCAGTTCCCTCTCCAGCTTGGGGCATCCTGAGGTCTGGGTGCAAATCGCACCCTACTCTCCTCACACAGGTCAGGCTGAGAGACAGAGAAAGCTGGTCCTGCACTCAGGCAGCTTGGAGACCATAAGCATTTTCATTCCATGCTGTCCGGCTGGCAGCAGTGTCTGTGGCTGGTTCTGTGCTCGGTTGGTTTGGCTCCCTTGGATGATGCAGCTCAGCCTTTGCCGCTGTGATATTTTCCTCTCTCCATCCTGCGGTGCGGTTGCACTCTGGGGAGCTTTGCCAAGTGGTGGCTGAGCTCCAGCCACAGCCCTGCCAGAGCTGTCTGGGATCACACAGGGACCGTGCTGGGGTGGCTGTTCCATGCAAAGCCCTTCCTGATGCCCGATGGAGTGACACACTGCTGGGCTGGTAACCTGTGAGAAACAGGAGCAGGAGAATTAAAGGATTTTTGTTGCTGTTGTTTCTTTGGCAGGATGAGGAAAGGGCAGTCTTGCTGCAAGCAGCTGGAAGACTAATTTTTGGCCCTTTTCTGGTCCCAACTTATGCCTCTTCTGCACTGGGACAATTAGCAGCCTTGCATGGCCTGACTTCTGAACTCAGCCTGGAGCTCTGCTCATGAAGGTGTTCTCCAGACCAGCGCTGCTGAGTCTCTGCCATAGCAGCAGGGTGCACTGGGAGGGATGTGACCTCTCCCAGTAGCAGATCTCCTGACGCTGCTGCAGTATCAGCAGCTGTGGGCACTTTACACGTTGGGGGTGTCTCAAGGATGGTGTGCCAGGCTGTATTTTTCTTTCCCTAGTTAGAGGCTCTCTGTGCCTTTGCACAGATGCATGCTAAACAAGTGCAGGGGAGTGCTGCTTTTTACAGGAATATATATTTAGCTGTTTCCCCGCCTCGCTGCAGTCCAGTCACTGCAATAGCATGAGCTGTTCCCAGCTCCCAGCCCGGGGTGGCATCGCCATGGATGACACCTCCATCCAGTGCTGGCACCAAGCCCTTGTGTCCCAACCCACGTTCTGCAGCATCAAGAGGTTTGGATGCTTCTAATTCCCACAACAGCATGTGCTGCTGGGCAGCTGCAGTGGCTGGGCAGGCTCTGGGAGCTGCCCTCAGCACAGCAGGATGCTGATGTATGAGCCATAACAAGGACAGGCTGTTGGTTCGTTTGAAGCTTCTTAATTTAATAATGCTCCTTCTGGAATTCCTCTGCTTTGGTCACATGAAGAATTGTGAAGTTCAGAGCAAGAGGGAAGAAGTGCTGCAGCACCAGCTTGTCCTTTTTTCTTCTACCCTACAATGTTGTATTTGACTCCTTGAGAAGTCCATGGTGTTTGCCTGCTGCAATTGGTGCCTATATCCTTCAGAAACCCCATTGTGGCTTCCTGGTCCTGTATGACACGTGGCAAAGGTTAGAGAAATTGCAGGGTGCTCTGGAATTGCCCAGGGAAAATTTACCAGCCTAAAAAAAAAAAAAAATCCCCTTCTGTCCTTTTCTCTCACCTTCTGATTGCTACACCTCAACCTGTGCCTTGGAAGCAATGAACAGAGCCCACTTCTGTACCTCTGGGGAGTCCCTGAGGGTGAAGTGCACCCCAGACTCTGGGGTGTTCCTACACCACAGCAGTGTTGGCCCCAAGAGCCTTGGGTGAGAAACTTAAACCACAAAAACCCTCTTTGGATGGTCACCAGTGTCATGGCCCAGCTTTGTACACCACAGCAGCAGACCAAGAGCTGTAAAACAGCCTTTCCTGGGGCAGACACATTGCAAGCACATGGTCAAGTTTTGAGTCACCAGTGAGTAACAGCATCACTCTTGAGCGAAAACAAAGGAAAAAAGCTTTGTTCAGTCTTTTGCTGGCTGAAAACTCAAAGAAGGAAGTGGACATGATCTCTTATTGGGCTTTTGCACAACTGGAAGTACATCCATGTCCCTGCCTAATACTTACTGTTATTTTCTGTTGCCTTTTTGTTTGATTTGGGAATGCAGATCATCATCCTGCAGAACTGGGTATGAGCTGCAGTGCACTGTTCTGCTCTGCTCCTCTCTCTGTGCTTAGATAAGTGGGAGCTACATCTGCTCCTCATGCAGAACACTTCAGTGTACTGACTGCCAGCACATTTGAGCACCTTGGTAGGAAAAATGGGGCAGACTGCAATGGCATGAGTTGTACTGAGTGGTTGTCTTATCTGGAACGAGCTGAGATATCAGTCAGAGGATGTATCCTGGTGAGGATCACATCTTGGAAGAGTCACCCATGTAGTCATCTAAAGAAAAACAGTTATTAGCTGAAGTGCCTTATTGTATTGATTGAAGTGTGCAGGGAGAAAATTGCCTGGTAAATCTCTGGATTTTTTTCTTTGTCATTTGAAGTTTGGTTCATTTGGTAGAGGACACCTCAGTCTGGTGTCTGAAGGTCAGTGTGGCCCCCTCCTCTTCTATGAACGGGGCATAAGGATAGTCAGAGATGCAAACCAGATTTTCTCTTCCTCTGTCACCTCCTTTTCCTGGTCCTTTATACATAATAAACTTCATTGCCTAATGTCCAGAGGGGTAAAACTGAGTTTTGCTCAGGCTCCTACTTATTAATGAGGGTCTTCAGATTTTACATCCATGGCTTTCAAAAGTACCTGATTTCTTGGGTGTAAATTTGAGGTGCTGCTGTGTGGCCTGTCCAAATGGCTGGTGATCAATTCCAAAGTGGTAGAACCTCCTGTGGTGGCTCAAACTGGGCACTCAGCCTCGGGAATTCTTTGTCTGAGCATTGTCCTGCAGTCAGCTGAGTGCTCAGAGCTGCCCACTCCTTCAGTCCTGACCGGCCACAGGGTTTTTTCCTTGTTGTTCATTTTCTCTTTGCTGTTAGCTCCTAAGCCTGTTAAATCATATAGATTCCTTTAATTTCCAAAGGAAATTGCTACAAAGTTAAGGTAGTACCGACACAGGCTGTTTCCTACATGTTTTTAATTGGTGTTTAACTGTTCTGAAAAGTAGCATCAGGGTGAACTGGACCGTGCGTGTAAAACAACCAAACAGAAAAGGAACCAGTTAGCGTTTTAATTGAGGATGTTGTGATTTTGCATACTCAAATTCAGCTTTAACTTCTCCAAATACATAATGCAAGGGTTTTATGCCTTGTTAGCCAAAACTGCTAACAAGTTCTGCTCTCCTCTGGAAGCTTGCTGTTGGGCACTGCTCTTGGTTGGGGGATGGCACATCACTCCCTGGGGCTCTGCAAGCTGAGGTGATGCACAGAGCACCTGGAAGAAGCCCCCCAGCTGCCTCATGCCTCACAAAGCCATTTAAAAGCAAGTTCTCACAGCAAGGACTTACTAGATAGAAAAAGAGTGTGAAGCTAGACAGGCTTTTAGTCTGTGCTGCCGTGGCTCTCCTTGCAGTCTGAGCAAAAAATTTGGACTCGGGCTTAAAATTTCATTAAAGCAGTTGTTTGACAGAAAATTGGCATGGCTGCATCCACCAAGCTGCCTGTGGAAAGCAGATTGTTTTTTGCTGGAAAAACCTCTGACAAATTCCAGAAGCTACAAATTTGGCTTTTGGAAATGGCGTTCCTGGATGACATTCATTTCTTTTGTCTTTCTTGGACTTGATGGTGCCTCACAAGGATGCAATTAGAAAGAGGTGGTGTATGGTGTTTGATGTCTTTTGGGCCACTTTCACCTCTGGCTGAGGTTTCTAGTCTGTCATAAGTCTCCAAAAAGCCACAGCAGCTATGCTGCCTGTGTGGTGTGTGTTCTGTAGTGCATCAGCCAGGCCAACTGAGAGTCTTGGGAAATAATAAATTGGAGACTCAGAATTTGGCTGCCCAGAGCTCCTCCACAGAGCACACTGAAGCCACGCAGCCACAGTTTGATAATTAACTGCTTGAGAAGCTTTTCCTGTGGTGCTTTTTGCTGTGAGTGAAAGGCTTTGAGTAGGTGGGACCAAGATGAAGCTGCTCCAGTGGCTTGTTCTGGAACCTTCCTTGCTGGCCCCTGGGTAGAGAGCCCTTGTTTTCATGTGGGTGGTCAGGCAAGCAAACAAGTGCCTACAGTGAGATTTGGAGCTCTTGGTGTTGGCGGTGCTTTGTTGGCCTCTGGACCTACTGCCTCCTCAGTGAAGCCCAATCCCATTCCACCTGGAGGAGCGAATTTTCCCTTATTCTGTTGGAAATGTGGATTTCCTTAGTGATTTGTGTTGTTGGTGGGGGTTTTTTTCTTTGCTCCCAGGTTTTTATCTTGATGATTAGCAGGACTTTTCTGTTCTAATTGCCAAAAAATGACATGTTCCCTGTAACCAGCAGCCTGACAGACTTTAGGTGGGCTGTTAAATCTTTTGGAGTCAATCCCAAGAGCTGCGCATCTCTGCAGTTTAGGAATGATGTGACAAACACAAATGGCATATTTGCTTATTTGCTACATTATCCTATAACCAGAAATGCAGTAAAATACTGGGAGGCTGTTACTACAGTCCTTTCTGTTCACAGAACTCCTTTTGGAATCAAAGATGGATTTGGATGGAGGGTCCTGTATTCGGCATGTGATGTCTGCTCTGGGTTATTTACACACATATTCACATCTCAAAAAGTACATTTCCACTAAAACATAGCAACAGATATTTTAAAAAGACCCTGAAGGCATACTTAAAATGACATTAAGATCAGGTCTGCAGTCCACTGAAACAGTGACTGTTTTCATACAATCCCTGTATTGTTTGAGGGTCTTCTCGATGGTCCCTGCCCTCCAATTGCTCTCAAATCCTGTAGATATCAGGACAAATTCCTGCTTCTGTTTGGATTCATCAAAGCTGTGCTAGTGAAGCTGGGGTTTAACCTCAGGATCATAAGCAACTTTTTATGGCAGCATTGCATCTAGTCCATGAGAGTGAGCGTGGTCAAGGCTGTGCTCAGCTTCTCTGTTGCAGTGAAGGGAGCTGGTGGACTCCACACCGTCCTAGTTGGGGTTTTGTTTTGGTTTCTTTTGCTGGAGTTGTTCTGCTTTCTATAAATAACCACTGGAGCAGAAGCTGCAGCTACTGGCCCTGCACTGAGTTGTCCTAACTGTGGGCTGCTCTTGGTGTTTCTTGGGTTTTGGGAAATTATTGCTAAAGAGCTTGGGCTTGTGTCGATCAGGAAAGGGGAAGGGTGTGTGAACTGTCAGAAAGCACTTTCTGCGCGCTGGGAAAGTGGCGCGGCCGTGAGAGTTGCCATTGGGGCCACTTGTGTTCAGGGCCAGATGCTGGGAGAGGTTATCAAGAGCGTTTTGCAGCTTCTGAGAATGCCCCATGTGTGCTGTCTTGCACAAAAGCTCTGGAGACGTTGAACCACCACTGTTGGCAGCGCTGTGGGAAGTCAGTCCCTGCAGAGCAGTGTTCCCCAAGGCGTGAGCCCGGCAGGGTGTGTGTGTTGTAAGATCTGCATCATACAGCAGGAGTGTTTTCCCACTGCCGCACATGAATCTTAATTTATACTGTATTTAAACATCCGTGCTGGAAGGCTGACTCTCAGAGACTCGGAGCAGCTGCAGCTCCTGCTGAATCCACTGACGTCAACGGGAGCCGAGGGTGGTGTGAATTTTCATCCCCCTAGCTCAGTCTCTAATCATCCTGTTGAAAAGGTCCAAGTTTGGATTCGGTGATAACAAGCTGTCCACAGCAGCTGGGCTGGAAAAATTGCAAGAAGGGTAGCAAATTTAAGTATTTGTGTTGATTTTATGATTAAATTTTGGTAGCTTTGCTGATGAGTTGCAACTGTATGGAAACAGGAATTTTGGTGCCAACTTTTGAGTCATCAGCCACCTATGTTTGCAGGCTACCATATTGTGGAAATCAGATCCAGAAGGGGCATCCTGCTTGACTCAGAATAGCCCCCTTGGATGCTGGATGGGGTTTGAGCAACCCCATGGCAGGGGGGTTGGAGGTAGATGACCTTTAAGGTCCCTTCCAAAACAAACCATTCTAGGATTCTACAAAGCTTACCTGCACCTCCTGAGATGAACTGAAAATGGGTTGTACTCAAAACCAGAGCACAGCACAGGGTGGCAACAGAAAGGAGATGGGTCTTCATCTTCAGAGCTCACTGTTAAACTTGCAGATGTGTGTGTAACAACTAAAGAGCAGTAATGAAAACAGAAACAGAAAGGGGAAAGGCAGAGTTGGTGCATTATTTCTATTAGAGCAGAGGCTCACAGTTGGGATTTGGGTGCAGGGAAGTGATGATGCTCCTTGAGCCTTGGGGTAGAAGGCTGGTGCCCCAACCAAGGAGATGACACAGTGGGTGGAACAAAGTCTATGTAATTATTTCCTCCTTTATTGCCAAGAAACCAATCACAGCCACAGTTCTCACTGGATAGTGCCTTGAAGATTTGTTGAATGCAGTTGCTGTACCTGCAGGTGAATTTTCATAAGCACTGTTGGTATGTTTATCTTCTTTGAGCATTTCTGGGATGTGTCTGCTGAAAGATACCATTGAGTTTGCATCAGCAAAAAAGAAAAGGTGATTAAACATATGAACAGTTTTCATTGGCAGAGAAGTTGATGTGTTGAAGTGCAATGGTTTTATAGAACACACTCAATGATGGGGGATCATTTACTGCCTACTGGTGTAGGCTGCTCTGAAATGTCTGCTGTGAAGCTGGGCTAACACATGCCTTTATTTCTGTGTGTGATTCCTGCCTGCTTGGGCTATTTAGGGTTCTAGGGCAATTAAACCATTTTTAACTGCACTTAGTTCTTGAAGGAGTTTCTAGCATATTCTAGATCAAAACTACTTAATTTGTTCCAGCATTCATACTAAAATAAAATAGCATAAAATGTATTTATAATCTTTGGAGTATTTTTAAGTTTTTGGAAGTTAAGGTCTTGGTGTGTATAATCATTGGTATCATTTCAACATTAAAAATAAAGGACTTTTTAATCATCATGTCTCCTGCTCTGCATTATGAATTGCTTTCTTAGACTTATCACTATAGGCTATGAATTTGGAAGAGCTTGGCCAGGTGGGTTCTCACCAACTTCCAGTGTTTGGATCCTGTGTTCCAGCCTTTACATCTTTACCCATCCATTTTCTCCTGGTCCTTTTTGAGGGTTTTTCACTTTTCACACACCCCTGTTCCTTCCAAGAGGTTGGCCAGGGCCTGGGATATGACTATTCTGTATCGTTCCTGGTTTGGAAAGTGTGTAACACCCTGCAGCAAGCTCCATATTCACCAAGTCAGCAGGTGTCACCCGTCCCTGGGCTGGGCATCTCCTGGTCATTACAAGTGTAATTTTAACCTGACACATCACAATTTCTTGGAATAGCTGTCCATGCATGACAAGGAGAAGTTCTCTCTGCATCTTTGACTGCCAAAAGACCATCACATACATGCATCACACCAGGCATCCCCAATTTCTGCTTCTGTATTGATGGCTTCAGGGCAATAATCCCTCTTTTGTCTGTAGTTTTTTGTTTGTTTGTTTTCATTTACTGATCCTGTTGTGGTCTGAGGAAATTAGGTTTAAAATAGTTCATATACTGAGGGAGTTTTTTCTACAGTCTGATTGGGTGGGTGAGAGTGGACTATTCTGCTAAATCTGTCCATTTTATTAAATAAGTTTCCAATAAAATTGGGTATACAATTAAATGAATAATTATTGTCCAACTGTAAGAAGAAACCCTTGACTCCAGGCTGTACAATGCAATTTTTAGACGACTTCTAAATCACACTTGTATTTTCATTGAAGAATAATGGTTCTGGATTCTTCCTTAGTGTATCTTGGACCATGTTTCCTTTTCTCTATATTTTTCTTTTCCAGACTGCTGCGGGAACAGTGGATCAGAGCCAAATATGAACGAAAAGAATTCATTCACAGCGAGAAGCAGGAGCCTTACTCTGCAGGTAGTGAAAGACACTTTTGACAGATAAGATTTTTGATGTCCAGCACCTTCCATTTTCTTTGTCTCTGTTTATATGTTCTTTATATTGATTATTGCTCGTATGTCATTAAGTAGGAGGAGTAAGTGTGGGTTTTTTGCAAAAGATCCCTCCTGGTATTCCCTGTATTTGATTTGGAATATTGGGAATTTCAATACCTGACGGAAATGAATCAGAATCTTTCTGTTGGCTTTCAAGGGCTGTTCACCAACAGCAGGTCAGACAAAGTGCCAGTGGGTTCCTTGCTGGGGGGTTGGTGGAGCAGTGGGTTGGATGATTTCCTTGCAGAAGGGCAGGATTTGAAGAGGAGACCCAGGGCTCAACCGTGTTTGTTGTGTGGCTGCACCAGCATCAGGACCACATGAAAGTGCTTGAAACTAGCTGGGTATTTCTGTGCTATATGTAAGTGGCATTTAATTTACTCTGCATAATAAGTAGTTGACACCAGCTATGTGCTTGGATGACTCTGGGATAATTTTATTAGCAAAGACCGTGCTACAGATTAAAGGTTAAAATATTATTGTCATGATGCTTTTCAAGACTAATAATATGCAGGTAGCTCCAGCATTTTGCTGATATGAAAACCACAATTAAAGTCTTATCTCGTATATTCTCAATTTATGTTTAGAGCATTTCTGCTCTGCTATTTTGTATACGTGAGGCACACACATAGTGTGTGGGGAGTATCCATATTCATATAGAGAATGTTATGCAGATCTTTATTTTAGATTTCTCAAAACAGTTTGCTGGAGTTGGACATGTTCTGTTAACAATAAAAATAAATAGTTTGATTTCTTAGATAATTTTGGAATGTATCTGCCAATGTGTGTATAATGTTCACCCAGGAATAATGTTTCTAATTTCTACCCTGCAACTTCTAGATACAAAAGCTCAGATTCAACCAGGTGCTTGAGGCAAATGCATAATTTTAAGCACGTGATTAGTCCTTTCAACTCCAAGAAGAGCGTGTACCTGGTTAAAGTGAAGTAGGTGCTTCAGTGCTGTGTGGGAAGAAGGGCAGTGTGTTCTGAGCATTCTGAAAGATATTATAAGAAGAGTTCAAAGGGGAGTTTATTTTAGCAGTGTATTTTCTAGGTGTTCTTCAGTAATGTGGCTGCATAATGTTTAACTGCATGGTGAAGTGACAGAGTTTTCTCCCCTCTCTTTGAAGTTCAAAAGCCATTAAATACAGCATAGAAGAGAAGGGGGTAAGCCATTTTCAGTGAGCAGTGCTCTTGTGAGGAGGAGGGGAAGGGAAACAGGCTCGTGGGCATTGTGTAGGTTGTGTTTGAGTGATTTTAGGTTGTATCTTGTCTTTGAGAATTGCACCATTGCTAAAATCCAGCATAGGAGTTGCACAAATGACCTGTGCATCTGGGATGTCATTCATTGATTCTTCTGGACAGTAAATTCCAAGGGGATCTTTGTCCATGTGGTTCCTCCTTAGGGAGACTAGGTTGGTGTTACAACAAAACAAAGCTGGGGAAATACACACCAAACTTCCAGTGCTAACTTTTCCCTTCTGCTGCCCCACAGCAGCCCCCAAGTGTAGCTGCCCCCCCGTACTTCACCCTGTGCCAAACAGTGCTCCCTCTTCCACACTGTCGTGCAACTCAGTTGATGATGCTGTTTTCAGCTCTTGGGCTGTTATGCTGGGAGTTGGTTGTTTTCCAGGGTTGTTCCTGAGAAGGGAGCTCAGGGAAAATCCTGTGTCCTGTAGGAGAGCAGCACAGCGAACATCACAGAATCATTTATGTTTTAAAAGTCTCTTAATATCATTGAGTCCACACGTTAACCCAGCACTGCCAAGGACACCACTCACTACACCATGTCCCCTGTGTGTGGGTACAGTTCTTGCATCATTTGGGTGAAATGGGGCTGTTTTGGCATTGTGTCATTCGCAGTGCTGGACCACCAGTTTGCCCAGCTGGTGCAAACTGGTGCCATCAAAGCCAGTCTGAATCACAGTGACACCCATGAGCCCTCCAAGACAGGCAGGAGCGCGGTGCTTGCAGAAGCCACACCACACGCCCTGGCTCTGCTCTCCTCACTGCTTGTGGGGGTTGATACATCTCAGTGGTCACACCAGCAGCTTGGAGGATGCCCCCAGTGTGGGCTGGACCTCCTGTGCCTGGTTATGCAGGGCTCAGCATGGGCAGGAACAGCAGAGAATCTGAGCTGTTGCTTTCTACTCTTGACCTAAACTGTCTGTGAACACAGTGAGGTGGGACCGACACCAGGGCACCCTCCTGCCCACCCCACACCCAGCAGTGTCTCACTGGAGTGTGTGTATATCTCTGTTTCTTCCTAATGCTGTCTCAGACCATTTTTTCTCACTGCTCTGAATTCCCTGGAGCAGTATTAGATTACCAGTTTCAGAGCATGAAACATTTTGTTGCTAATAGAGATGTCAGTATCCATTTTCTCATGTTTGTTGGAAGATTTAATTCCATTTTCCAATCCCAGGGGCTATTTTGCATTCTGATATTTGTTCAATAATTGCATAAAAAATAAGAAAATGCTATATTTGAGTAGTTTTGAGAAACATCCTTTTCCAGGCAGCCGGATGAAACCCCAGTCAGAAATTCAGTGTCTTTCAGAATATCCTTTGGGGAGAGACTGTCTGGAGCCTGAAGATGCCAAGCAGAAGCTATCACAGCCGAACTGACAGACTTAGGAGAAATGAGTCTCGGGACAGGAGTGTCAGATGTGCAGGTCAGAGCTGAGACAGTCATTCAGGGAAGCCTGGCAGGAGGATGCAGCAAACTTCAGCTGCTGGGGAAGGGTATAAATAAGAGGCAGTGTGGGATGCAAAGACAACAGATGCCTCAAAAGGCACCTTGCATAGCCCCCAAACCACTGGGAAACATCTTCCTCATGAGATACAGAGTGATGCAAGGTAGCAGAATCAGAATTGGGAAACAAAATTGGGAGACCAAGACACTTCCCACGTGCAGAAATCCCCAGTGTGGGCAGTGATGAGCATTGGAACCAGCTCTTGAGCTGAGTCTTGGGAAGAGGATCCATGGCCCTGGGTTCAGTCCCTAAATCAGATGCCCTGTCCTGGGGATGTGCTGTTGTACATGTAGTCACAGCCACTTACCCTCGGTAGGACATTGCAGTAAAAATTCCTGTAAGGGAGTTTTTAGAGAGTTTCTGGCTCCCCCAGGAAGCCTTGGAGCACAAGCCCATGTGCTATTCGTGGCTTTCAGCTCCTCTGCCTCCAGTTAGTGTTTCAAACTCTGATGGTTTCATTGTTAATGAGTATATCAGCACCATTGATTTTAGTGCGAGGAGTCAGTTTGAGTTCAGATAGTGCAGAGAGATTAGTAAAACAGTGATTAAATGTTTCGGTGATCCGCTATCGATTCTTAGATACACCCATTTATACATTTGAGCTCTTCATTCAGCTGTAGTGTGAGCTAAATAATTTGTTTGCCCTAGCCAGACTTTATGAAACAAAACATTATTTACACCCCAGCAATCCCAATTAACACCGTGGCCACATCCTTTCCCATAGCAGTACATTTGTTGCACAACAACACAGAATGATAACAGTTTTGAGACTTTCACATAAACGTGTTTCAGGTTGGCTTTATCCCTTCTGGTAAATGAACTGGTGAAATTACTGTCAGTCTCCAGCTAATTGTCCCTTTTAACAGAGTTTAATGGGGCACAGGTGCTGAATTCTCCTAGAAACGAGATGGCTGTAATTGCCATCAAAGTCTGGATCTGTATCTCAAGGCAACTGCAAGGTTTGATAAATTTTAAAAATATTTTGATCGGTTTTAAAAAGTTTGGATGTTTTCCCCTGCTGTTTACAGACAGCAGTTATGGCAATGCTTTCCAAAAGTCCTGCTGAAAGTTAGTTCATTTGGGTATTTTTGATTTCTCTTAATCAAAGGGATTTATTTTAACCAAGGGAGACATGGAGGAAGAAAAAGACAACAGTATTTGCAGGGCTGGAGCACTATGATATTATAAACTGATCAAGATGTAGCTGCTCTGACGCACCCCAGGCCATGAACGAGAGAATGGGAATGTGGATGTGGCCAAGAAAGAGCAAAAAGGAATTGTTTTCTCCTTGAACTTTGGCTCCACTGCTTTCATTCTTTATTCATGGGAAACTGGAGCTCCTCAGCTGATATAAATTGTCGTAGGTCCCATGAAAACGGTGGAGGAATCCAGATTTACACCAGCTAAAGATTTAAACCATATCCCTTGGTGTGGAAGTTGAAGGACTCTCTGATTATTTGACTGGTAGTTCCATAGTTGGGTGGGATGGCCTGTTGGGCTGCAGAGTAAGATAATATGGTGTTACTGCAACCTTATTGTCACTATTCAGATGAGCTCTGGTTTATTCGGGTAGTTACTAGGGGTAGCATTTCTCTGAAGGTACCTATTTGCTTGTACTGTCTTTTGTCAGCACCCTAAGGATTTCTTGGCTTATATGTTATTTTGTATTTGTCTGTAAATATGGTGGTAAAATAAATTACAAGACATAAAAGAACACCCGAAAATAGAAAAAATCTGTTAATAGGCATTTTCCATTCCATGAGGCTCTTGCATAATTTGGGCAGCAGTCTGAATTAATTTTTCCCTGCACTCACACAGTTGGAAGGAGCTCTGACTGCAAAGCACTCGGGAAAATGCACGGGACACAAAAACGTCCTTTCTCAGTGTGAGGAAGAGACCCTTATTAGCTCAGTCTGACCTGCAGTGATGTAATGCAGTTTATTTTGAGCCTGATCAGACAAAACAGTGAGCAGTGTTGCAGCTAAAACCCAATTATTTTAACTGACAGACCTCATCCTCTGCTGTCTCTTACCCCATTTCACCTGGCTAGTGGGGAGCTGAGTGTGTCAGAGCAACACCATCTCTGCAGTGTGTTTTTTCACAACCTCATGAGCAAATTACAGGGCTGAGCACACCCAGAGAGCAAACCAGTGCTAATGGCAGCCTAAAAGGGCACGGGTTTTACTGCACTTCAGAGAGCCTGAAGCACCGAGCAGGGAAATAAAGCATCGGCTTGGTCCTGGTGCCCTTTGCTAAGCCCCTAACACACGTGGTCTTTAAGGAGATGCTCATGCAGAAGGGTGTGAAGCCACATGAGAACCATCCCCTCGCTTCACTTTGCAAGCACATGCAGTAAAACCTGGTGGTGGAGGTGGCACGGGGAGAGGACGTGAGGTGACACTGTGTGGGTGGGATGGTGGGTGGCTGGGGACAGGTGGGGTCTTCTGATCTGTGGATGTTTGCAAGAAGAGAGGGTGAGAGCAGAGAGGGCCCACAGGCTCAGGGAACAGGGCATCTTGCAGTCAGTAAGATTTTTATGCTGCAGACTGGTGGGGATAAGGTAGTGGTAGAGTGTGCTGGCTCCAAGGAGGGGCTGTTTTCTGCAGGAGCCTTTCACATACACAGGCTTACCTGTGCCCATAAATCACTGCCTGGCAATACAGCCTGCTTGGGCTCGGCTGCAGCTCCCTTGCAGGGAAGGAGAGTTGAATCAAAAGGGCCAAGGATGCTGGTGAGGAGGTTTAAAGAAAGAGCACAGTCTCAGCTCAGGGCACTGCAGCTGTATCAGGGTCAGGGCAGCAGGTTGTTCCTGGATTGGAACCTGGGTAGGTTGTTGCTTTTTTTTTTCCCTGCCCTATTCCTGCCTTGGCTGGGGTGAATCTGCATTGCTCCATCAATGCTTGTGCTGGTTTATGCTGTCTGCAAGTCTTAATGTGGGACGCTTCTCCCTCCCACTGGAGCTGCTCCACGGTCAGAGCATCGTGCTGTGGGTGGGGAGATGCCCTGTGGGAGTGACTGGATAAGGGTGATACACAGCTGTTGTGTGACACCAGCTCCTTGTGAGTGGGGAGAAGTGCCATAGGTGCTTCCTGTGGCATCTTGGCTGGCGAGACACAAGACACCCATGCTGAGTAAAACAGTTGAATCGAAACTCTATTCTTGCTAAGGTGTTATCAGCTAAATCAAAAGCTGCTTTTAGCACTGGGGAGGATTTGAGCCAGCTCATGTGTGTGGTCGGGATGGTAGCCAGCTGCCATCTCAGCTTCTCTCATGCAGACCAGCATGAAGATTATTTCGTTGTTCTTTTTTCCCCCAAGTGCAGCCCACATCCTTGTCCAGTGTTCCTCTTTATATTTCTACCAACTCCGAGGCAGCTCTCCTGGCTTTTCCCTGGTGAAAGTCTGAGGGTGTCAAGGTGATGCTGTGCTAAGCACTGTACAAACACAGAGAAGGATGGTGGTGTGGTTGAGTGTAAGGTGAGAGCTGGCAGGTGCCGGCTCCTCAGAGAAGAAGAGATGGTGCCCCTCTACAAGGGTAGTTCTGCAAAATACAGGGATGAGGATGATTTTTGAAGTGTGTAAATTATCCCGTTGCTTTATAAGCAAGAGAGAGTGGTGTGTTTAGCCACACAGCAAGCCACATCTGGCTGAATTATCCAAGATGCTGAGAAGCCAGAGGGAGAGACAGATGAATAAGCCTTGGTTCCTTAGGAAACCGAGTTCACAGGAGCACTAGGAGAAACTATGAGATAAAAGCAACCATTTTGAGGGTTACCAGCAACAAGTTGATGGGCTTTGTCCAGGTACCATGTGTGCCATAGGGGAGCGTGGTTGTGCAGAACAAGGTCACCTGCAGTGCCTTATGTGAAATGGGGTGCACCAGGGTGTGCAGGAGCATCCCACTGCCTTTCAGGAGGGGTGTGGTGTTTGGCTGATTTGGGTTTGGTGTGTGTCTGAGGTAACACACCACCATTTCTATGCTGTGCCTGAACACCAGCGTGGCCGTGGGTGCGAGGGTGGTTGTGCCTGGCCACAGCACGGGGCACTGTGCTGCCTCCCTCCTCTGACCTGACAAGGTAGAGAAACACTTCAGCGTTTTTTTTTTTCTTCCCCTTAAACCTTGTCTCCCTTCCCCCAGTCCCCTATGAGCTTACAACATCTCCTTGTGCTAAAAATAGCCCTCGGTGTCAGCGCGGGCTGAGCGAAGCCGCTGTTGCTCCACCTGCCCTTTGTTCGAGGGGCTGCAGCACAAACCCGGGGCAGCCCCCGGGACTGTTCGATGCCGGAGCTGCTCCGCCGGTTGATGTCACCGGCTTTGCGATGGCAGCTCGGAGTGGTTTGTAATTGGGCCGTGAGCACTTCGTTAGGAAAAATCACTTTATCATCTCAGCTACCTGTTCGGTGTGTGAAGTAGTGGAGGAATCTCTGCAGAGCAGTTGCCATGGTTTGTATTAACGTACCAAAAGCGAGTGATGGCCATGCAGGTATTGCTGGTGAGAGCAGCGGGGTTTGAATTGTCGCTTTATGAACACTAAGTCACATTAGGCTCTGAATACCAGAATAAAAGCTTTAGTGCCACATAATGCTGCGAAATTATAAATGGCCTTTAAAGCCCTGGCTGTGTTATGCGCCTGTAAAGTGAATTGTGCCATGCAAATAAAGAGTTTTATTTTCCCCTCGTTCTGTTTTTTTGCTGGCACGTTTCCCATAGTGCCAGTGGCTTGCCTCCTGATTTACACCATATATAGAAATGTAGAAAAAGCCTAATTATAACCGGCTCTTCTAGCATTTTTTTGAGTTGAACTTCTGAAAATACTGGCTACATCTGTAACCTCGATCCAAAGGTCTGAGTTTTTCAGAAGTTTCTGTGAGTCTAAATCTCTATTTAACCTCAATGCAGATGTGGCTGATGGGCAAACAGAGCTGTCAAAAGCTTTAGCAGGCCTTGATCTTAGTCCTTAGAGAGGAATTTTCAATATAAAGAAATAAGTTAATTTATTTCTACTTATTAGCCTCAAAGAGAAGTTGCTGCTTGGCTCCTATTGCTTTTTAATATCACTGTTATCTGATGCTAGTTGTAAAATGGATTAAATTCTCTTCTGATGCTTGAAAGGTTTAAGTATTAGAGCTGAGCTTTGAGGGAAACTCGGTAATTTTCTGCTCTGTCCTTTGCTGATGGGAAGCACTAGTTTTCGTGATGCAGGGCAGCAGCGTGCGTCGGGAAAATGCAGCTGTCACGAGATCCTCACTGAGGGATGCTTTCTGCTACTGCTGTCTTAGGCCCTCTTTCCCATCCCTGTAAAGCAGATCCCTCATAGACCTAGAGATGGAAATAAAAAAATAATAGTAGCGTGGTTAAAAAGCAGCACAAATCAGGGTAGCCTGGTATTTTGTTGAAAATTCATGTTGACTTTTGCGAAGCAGAGATTTGGACATGAGAGGGGAGATGTTTTGTGGTAGGAAGTCATGATACCAGTTCCCTGCGGGCGGCGTGTGCTGGTGCTTGGTGTGCACGCTAGGATTGCATCACTGGTGCCTCCTGTGTTAAATCACAGTTTCCAGTGAATTCCCAGCAGCTGGTTCCAGTATTTGGCTGCACCAAAGCTCCAGGTTTGGCTTTTACTGGATTTCAGCAAAACTGTGTTCCAAATCTCTGCACTCAGTCTTGCCCTTGTCCGTAAGGTCTTGGCTGGTGGGTCCCAAGGTCTGGCTGCATTTTCACTTTTCCCAGCTGACACCAGGAGCAGTTCCTCTGCTTGGCACTGGCACACCTGGCAGTTTGTGTTTGCGCCCTGTGGGAGCTGGAGATGGGACTGATCTCTGAACACGGCTGGATTTACGTCTGAATGAGGAGCCCAGGGCACAGGGATGCTGCACCTCTTTGGCACGGACCTCTGCCCTGTCTCAGTGTCCCAGAGGGTGATATGATTGGGCAGGGACTGTACTGGAGAATTTGGCCTCTTGGCTGAGTTTTGCAGCCTGCTGTGAGCTCGGTGCTGTGCAAGTTCTGCTGATGCTTCTCTTCGTGGTCGTAGGAACCGTGGGGGAGCATGGCAGGGAGGGATGCAGGGAGGAATGTGGGAGGGTTGGCTAAGTGACAGCAGGTTCTAACCCTCTCCAAAAAGGATGCAACCTCATCACAGCTTGCTTTTCAAGGGAGCATAAGAATGTTTTAGCACTTCAAGGGTGCACAAGAGTGTTAAGTGCAGATTGCATCCAGTGCTCTGGGTGCTCCATAGATGCCCTGAAAAAGCAGCCCCTGTCCAGAGGTTATCACGAGAGGGCTGGGGGCGTGAGTGTCCAATGGACAACTCCCAACCCTGCAGTTCTCCCAACCCAGCACCAAGGTCACTGGAGGCTGTTGTCGGGAGGGGGTTAAAGCACAAGCATCCTTCCAGTGAGCAACCTTGCCTGGCACGGAAACCTCCTTCTCATGCTGCCAGAGCCACAGAGACGCTTCTGTTCTCGGGGCACTGACATCAGCTGGGACGTGAGTCACGCTGGGAGCCAGGCTTGGTGGGCACTGGTCCCACTGCCTCCCCACACCCTGGGTGATGCCTTGCTTGGTGGGTCCGAGTCCCCACGCTTGGTCCTCACCTGTGCAGCACCTGGCACGTGTCAGGTGCAGTGTTTGCAGCCCCAGGAGCAGGGACTGATGCCCCAGTGGGTGGATGTGAAGTCTGGCATCTGCATCCATGCCCTGGCATTTGTGCTGTGGATTTTGGGTACAGAAAAGGGGGACTAAGGCCTGGGTTATTTTTTTTCCCCAAAACTTTTCCCTAATAGGGAGGAACAGTTGAAGATGAAAGGCTCTGGAAAAAATTTAAATGGTTGAAATAGGAAAGTCAAAAATATGTTCAGCTGAAGCAGATGGGACACTTTTGCTGGTGCTAAGTCTCCTTTTCATGTCTTTCCAATATAATCCTTTATGTGTTTAACATTACACAACTCCCTGTCAGGACTTGCTCCAAGAAACCTTTCCCCATCCTCTCCTTGGAGGTTTGATGGAAATGCAGTCATTCCTTTAAAACAAATATATACTTCTTCTTCCTCGGTGTGCCCTGGCACTGCTACCACAAGAAAGGGATGGGGGGGGTGATGCTGTGCAGGTCACTTCTGCTCTCTGCAGCCTCATCCAGAGCAGAGCAAAAACTGACACAACAGCCTGTCTCCAGGGTGAAAAAATACTGAGCTAAATTGCCTTGAAAGGAAAGGGATCCACTTGAAAAAATTCACTCAAGAAACCAGCAGCAGATCTAATCCCCAGCCAGACTAACAGCATCCTTTGCAGCATCTGCAGTGGGTCTGGGTAGGGCTGTGGAGGGAACAGGCCCTCCTGGGGAGCTGCCTGTGGTGGGTCCTGCTCAGCCTCACTCCTTGTTAACAACTCCACAATACAAATGATGTAAACATCAAACACGGACTTCGCTGCACTAAAGACAGCACATCAAAGAGCTGTTTAACAAACTAAACTCATGAGGAGGATGCAAGGGGAGATCACAGTGTGTTTGTCTTATTATTATTTTTTCTTGTGCAAGGGGAGCAGGCCCATGGCAGGGACCCACACGTGGCATTGTTCCCGTGCCAGGATGCACTGACGTCTCCACAGAACTGTCATCATATGACCAGGAGCTGGAGCAGCCTTTCAGTGCCTTCCAGGACATTTGGAAGTGCTGATTCAGACACAGTCCAACCCCTCTGAAAGAGCACGGCCGCCTCCTGAGGCTCTGTTGGAATCAAAGGAAGATGCTGCACCATTTCCCAGACTTACTAAGGAGAGACTGCTCAAAGTCACCACCAGAAGGCAAAGCAAAGGGCTCCAAACGCAAAAGCCTTTCTTTTAGAGTTAATTTTGGAGCATTTTTATTTTTTCTACCTCTCTGGGCCATGGCAAGAGGCCAATGACTGCTGTTACGCTTTCCAGGAAATCCATGAACATCGCAGTGACAAAGTGATGGGGCGGTGATGGATCTTACAGATAGCTTCTGTAGGAAGAAAAACATCTAGCAAAGAGAAATACTCTGATGTCTTCAGCTCCCCTAAAGCAGAAAAGCATTTAGGCAGCCAGAAATCGCAGGTGAGGACCTGTGGGTCTGAACTTGGAGGAGGAGGAGCAGTTGGCCAAGCAAGGTGTTGGCAGCCAGCTCTGGGAAGGGGGTAGCACCACTGTGAGCTAAAGCTGGATGTTCACAGCTAGTTTAGGATCCAGCTATAATTTTAACAGCTGGTTCTGTCAAGCTGCCTTCAGCATAGCTCTGATCCAGCTTCTATAATTAGCCAGAGAGCAGCAGCTCTCGTGCAAAAAGTAAGGCAGCAGCAATGCTCATTGCAGGGGAAGCAGAGCAACGTGGGAGTGAACCTTGCTGAAAGGGGTAAGGGCTGCCCCATGAAATTTTAAATAGTTGGAGGTTGGTCTTTTTTTTCCTCCATCTAAGCACTTCGTGCAAAATGTTTCATTAGGGGTTTTTTTGGCCTCTCAAAAAAGCACACCTAAGAAATGTTGTTTCATTTTGCATCATCCTTAACAGAAATATTTACATTTGTCAATTCAAATCAAAAGCATTTAATTTGTGGTCAGTTTGAGGTCAGCTGAATTTGCTGAACTAGTGCAGTTTCTCATGGGTGAGATGGTCTGAGCCCTTCCACCCCTTGGATTCCCTTGGCAGCTGAATGTGCTACCTGTGTCTTAGGGTGTGCTCTGGATGCTCCCTGGGGATGCCCTGAGCTGTAGGTGTTCCCTGGGAGAGTCAGGCCACCCGATAAGGATAGACTATAAGATCAATAAATGTGTGAAACACCCCAACTATAATCATCATTACTCACTCCTGTCCTTGAGCTTTCCCTATTTGAGGTCAACCACCTTGAAATACTGTATTTTGATATTGCTAAGGCTGCCTATTCTTGTAACCTTGGGTTTTTACAGGCAATAAATGGACCTATACCAACTGGAGAGAGGTGGTCCTCCATGTTTTTGGTGACAAACATTTACTGAAAGAATAGAACCATCCCTTCCCAATTTCTGATGCTTTATGAAGGTAGTTGTTGGGGGTCTTCTGGTGTTTCTCTGTGGTTTTATACTGTGCACGTTCACATTCCCTGTGTAGTGACACAGGACCAAAAGGCTGAGGCATCTTTTTTCTGCTAATGAGAAGGGAGTGACTGGGAAGCAATAGGATAACAAAGGACATGGAAAAGGCTGTTTTCATGGCAACTTGTCCTAGCTTAATTAAATTTCCACTAAAGAAAGATCCGTTTTGCGTTGAAGACCTGTGCAGGGTCGGGCGGTTTCTGTCTCTCACCAGATAAAGAACATTTTCCGGGGTGAGGTCATGTCTTTTTCTGGAGTTTGCCAGAGATGTAGCTGAGCTAGATCAGCCTCGACTCAAAAGTGGGAGTGCTTGCTGATGCTTTTCTTCCCACCACCAGCCCATTTCCACCTGCGTTTTCCCCCTATAGGGAGATCACCCACGTTTTCACCTTGAAATCTCTGATGCAGCAGGGAAGCCTCTGCAGCAGAGGAATTGTCCACACCTCACTTCTTGGATGCTTACAGTGAAACTGGACTTGGAGGTGGCTCCCCAGCTGACTAAATAGGACTGGTTTTATAAATCCTGCTGCAGTTGAGGTGCAGACAAAGCAGCCACCTCCAGTTTCATAACCAGGGCAGGCCATGAGGGACATGGTTATGTGGCACAGCAGTAACAAACAGTATATCCCCAAAATACCTAAAAGGCAAGGAGGCTGCTCCACAGGGAGTGAATTTCAAACTTTCACGCATTGCAGAGGCTGGAAGAAAAAATTTTAGCCCAGCAAAGTCGATGGGGGTTTTGGTCAATGCATTACTGGGACAGAATTTAGCCTTGATTTATATCATTCCAGGAGTTCATTAAGTGGGATTACACTGCTCCAGGGGATGGGGAGGTGATAGTTTTAGAAAAATCAAGGTGTGCAAATGTCCTTGTGCAACCTGGAGGTTGCGGCTGCGCTGCCAAATGCTCCTCCCTTGACAGCACAGCTGCCAGATCATCCTGTACTGGCTGATTTCTGGGACAGCTGTAACACCAGCAGCCAAGAGAGGAACAAGTCCTAAATTTAAGAAAGCCCCTCCTTTCCTGCATAAAGTTTTGACTGTAAATGTATTGAATGCTCAATAAAAGATATTCAGGAGCCATTAGCACTGCAGCAGATATGCTCAAAGCCTTTTGGATTTCTCTTCAAAGCAAAGAAAGAGGAATGTTATGTGCATGTGAGAATGGGTTTCCATGATTTATATTTGTGTGGCAATGCTGCCTGTGTGGGGGAAATGCTTTGTTCTAGGATGCCCTGGACAGAGGGTCTTAAACCTGTCTGAAGTTTGTGGTGAACTTCTCTGCTGACTTCTGTAAAGCTCTGTTGGGGGGTTAAATTCATCTCATCCTTCCTTGGATTGATCTGTGTGAGCAGCTGCCCAGGCTGAGATTTTATTTATTGATGTGGGTAAGAGACTCCTAAAGATCTAAAGTTATTCAGGGCTTGGAGGCTCCTGATCCCATAGCTGGGGTTCGAGGATGCCTGTGTGATATCCAGAGCTTCAGGTGGTCCCTGGTGCTTTGCAGGTGTTTCGAGCTGAAGCCTCAGCAGCAGGTTGGTGCAGCTCATCTGTGGTGCATGTGGAGGGTAAAAGTCTCCTCATCCCCAGCTCTTTCAGGGTGTCACCTCTTTGCTTTCTGCATAGGACTCATTGCAGTTGCATGTGAGGGCTGCATCTGGCTTCCCCCTCGCCTTGCAGAGGTCCAGGCAGGACCAGCTCTGTGGTGGGCAGGGGGGTTGGGTGTGGGATGGAGGCAGCAGTTCCTCCAGATGCCAGGAGGGAAAGCTGCAGAACACCTTCCCGTGCAGCTTCTGTGCAAGTAACTCACAGTGGCTGCAGCAAGGATTTTTTTTTTTTTAAGTGTTTATGTCTTGCCCAAGGAGGATCCTCGCCCTGTGATTTGGGAGCGGTTTGGCTTTCAAAATTCAGCTCCTGAAGTGAACTGCTGTACAGGTGTTATTATGACTTAGCACTGCACGCCTGTCCTTAAACGTTTTCTTGCCCAGCTCTCCATCTAAATCAGGCTTTGAGTGCACTCAGTGCTGGTAAATGGGATGAGCATCGCACTGGGAACCTCCCAGCTTTCATCTGCCTTTTATTATAGAAGACTGGCTTCAAAAGATCAAAACCTGAAGGTTATTTACCTGTAACAGGGTTTTTTCTGTGAGCAGCCAGCAGCTCCCAGGTGGGTATGCAGGGATGCCACTCGAAGAGGAAGCATTTGATTTCCAAGTAAAATTAGATTCCACATTCAATTCTCAATAACGCAAGCGCAAGGCTTCCAGAAAAGACATTTTCTGTAGCAAGGGGTTGTAACATCTCCCAGCAGATACAATCGAATTGCTCTGCAGCAGTCAGCTATGGTCTTATCTTTAATATGTAAACACTTGCTCAGTAATTAAGTTACCACGGAAGTTGTACTGTGTCGATGGTCAATTATAAGATAAACTGATAAAAGGGAGGATGTGGCTGTGTTCTCTACCAAACCTGATAAGCCTGAAGCAGACAGGTGAAGACTTGGGAATTGTATATTTTGGTGTTTTCTCCTGATATTTGTTCCCACGCAGCATTTTCAGGGGAGGTGAGTACTCACTGGGAGATCAATATCACTCTGCTAAAAGAAGTTTTTTCTCTGATAAGAGTCCTTTGCACCACTTTACCTTGCAGTCTCTTGCCCACTGGCTGTCACTTCCTGATGCCGTGATTTCCCACCTGTCATGCCGCTGATGGCTGCCCTGGCCCCACAGAGGCACCTCGTGTGTCTCGTTCCTGCCACACTCAGTCGGCACAAGGGGAAAAGCGATCCCATCTAAGAAACCTTCCGGGAGTATGAATGACGGTGCTAATGTCTTTGTCACCTGAGAGCTGCTCCGTAGGGAATCATAACATGTGATTAAAGAAACCAGTTAAAAACAGCTTAGGAAGCTGGATTAGGTACATGATCTCTTATTATGGCTCCTTTTAGCTGACAACCCGGTTAAAGAAGAGGGGGTTTGGATTACATGGGGAAACATCAGACCTGACAGGAGTGTTTTCTGAATGTTCGGCTTAGTGGTGTCATGTACAATTTTAATCAGATTTAAATAGTGGCAAACATCACAAGCTTAATGGATTTCAGCTTTATTATTGGGGCTTTGCTTGCAAGCAATTTGGATTTTCAGCTGTGAGCCAGCAATGAAGTGTATTCACAATGACATTAAATGGGACTGGAAACCCAGGGACCAACCTTGCATTTAAATGCCACATGTGTTTGGGGACAGACCTCGTCTTCTTTCTGTCAGACTCAGGATCTTGATGTGTAGTTAAGCTCAGCCCCATTTTTTTTCCATGGATATGGCGCATTTGGCTCTATTTTCCATATTTATCTGAGCAGCTGGGTAGCTGAACTAACACCTTTTTCTGTGACAGTGGTTTTGCTGCTCAGGATGAAGCAAGATGACAATGTCTTTTTGCAGTGATCTGGAGAGTTTGTTTTCCATGCTTGGCTTCAACCTTGAAGTTGTTCTACACATGTTCTAAAATGGTCTCTGTCCTCTGTTTTAGGGGTTGCTCAGCCCATGCTCAGGCTTTGAATGGTTTTGGCTGTGCTGGTTTGGGGTGATTTGACCAGAAGAAAAACAGTCTCTGAGGACACTAACACCTGTATTTCTGCAGAGGTGTGGTCCTGCCTCCAAACTGGCTCTTTTGGGGCATCTTTTTTTACGCTGTGGGAGAAGATGCCTCGGAAGAAATCAATATTGAAGGCGGTCTTGTAAAACACGGTTGACTTTCCTCAGAGGGCTGGTAATGGGAGACAGCCCTGTAGCTCCAGCACTCGGGGACTGAGTATCCAGAGCTGTCAGAGACCAAAGGTACCATTTCATGACAGCTGGTAGTTGAGGTCTGGTCAACTGGTTGGTGCTCCGGGTCCTGCATGAGCAGAAAAAGGAGGAAAAGGGGAACATCACATCGGTGCTTTTCAAATTCCCCTTTATCAGTAAAGGGAAATGTGTGTTCCTTCTTCTTGTGTTTTCTGTGCCACCTCTCACCACCGACCTGAGGTTTCATCTGCTTCCAGCTCTGAGCTGAGCATTAGTGATAGTGTTTTCCCTCAGAAGGCCAAGGAGATGTCTGTATGGTGTTATCTGAATCATCTACTAAATCCTGGCTTTCTGTCTGATGTAGCCATTCAAGCGCTAATTGCCTTTGATTAAGTCAATCGTTTGCAGAGTGAGTGGGTTAATTGGGTATTGTGGAAGCAATCAATCTCATCAGCTGCTTGCATCCATAGCTGAGGCTCGACAATGCAGCGGGACAATAATTGTTTTATGAGCTCCGGGAAGACAGCAGAGGCAGACTGGATGGCAACAGGAAACCCTTCTCTGCAAAATGGCCTTTAGGAAAGGTAATTTGGATGCTAAGTGCTCATTAAGAGAGGACTGTTTGATTAAGAGCTGGGAAACTTGCGCCTCTAAAGCTGTGCGTGCCTGAGAAAGTGGTTGGTGTGGTGTCAGGGTGCTGCACAAGGGAGGTCTTGGGCTCCTTTGCCTGGCTGGGTGAGGTGCGATGAGGACGTGTTGTCTTAACTGTGAATAAAGAGTTCTCTAAAGGGACGTGAAGGGAGGTCACTCCCTTCTCAAGCCTGTGAATGTGAGGTGAGACGTGCCAGGCACCCACCTTACATCGGGTGCACCAAGAGCTTATCTCCCAGGTGTCCTGGGGGCAGAGACTGGTTTCCAGGATCCCTGAACGCATCCTCATTCGCTCCTTGCTGAGGCTTTAATTTCTGAAGCACTGAACTGTGCACGAGCAGCAGCAGCTCTTGGTGGCTCCTCACCTGGTCGGTGCGGGAGAAGCCCTGGGGGAAGGATGCTCATCTCATTAGCAAGCCCTCCAGGTCCCCTCTGCCTCCTGTGCGTCGGGATGCTGAGATCTCCAACACTCCTGTCTCTGCACTGCTGAACATGGGACCAGCAGGAAGCGTATTTATCTGGAGATGACTGCAGAATTGTTTGTAGGGAAGTTATAAGCTCCTCAGCACAGCTGCAGACAGGGAAAACAAAGGCAAAAAAGCAAGCTGCTGGTGCTGTGCAGCAGAGTAGGGTAGTGTTTGCAGCTTTGACTGAAAGCTCTGAGCGGTTTGACCAACCTTGACCCTGCTTGCGGGTGGGCTGCGTTATGTATGGGGAGGATGTGGACAGAGAGTGATGTTTTCACTCCATGAGAAAATTTAGTATTCCTTATTTTACAACTTGTATCGGAATGCAAAGGCTTAAAATATTCAAATTGAAGTCATTGAAATGTCTTGCTTTGATGGTGGCTGAATGCTACAGGAAGAAATATACTAAAACTTAGAGCAATCAAACCAAACCATTTACATTGAGGCCAAACAAGAGGCACACAGCTCTTTAGGCAGCCCTATTACAAGTCCAGTCCGTAGGGAAAACAGAGAATATACCATCTTCTCCATCCAGCCCTCTGACTATGGATGGTGGGGGGTTATTTTGGAAGGAGTGTCCTTCAGACTCTTTGTTTTAAAAGGAGGTTGTGACACCGGGGTCAGGGGCGATGTGAGATGTCAAGGATTCACCACTCAACTGCTCCACATAATTATGCAGTTCCTTAACCTCTCAGAAAGGGTGGGCACATCATGTCTAGTGAGTACCTATCGCCCGTTCTGCCTTAATTAACATCTTACAATGCTAATAACAGCAGAGTGCTCAGCTCCTGACACACAGAGGAGTGGAGATACATACCCTGCAATTTCAGCAGCAAAGTGATGGAGTTGTATTTGTATCTTCTCCAAAGCTCTGAATTGGGGTCAACACACTTTAACTGCTTAGAGGAAGGAAAACCTGCTTCTATAGGAGGAGATGCGCTGCCTGAACTCTAGGAAAATGGGATTGCCCTTGGATTACTCGCACTACATTTTTTTCCTCCTATTTCAGCCTCCCATGCTTTGTCTTGCAGTGAGAGAAGAAGGCAAGAAACCACATAATGATGCATTTGGGCTTGGGTATGGTTTTGCATATGAAACTGCAAAGTAAAGTGCCAGAGAAACTGAAGAGCAGATGTGGTTTTAAGTCCCAGTTTTTAATGCCTTACTTAAGATGACAGAAGCAAAGTCCATGCATGGTTTTTGCAAGACAGTGGATCTGATCCACTGGGTCAGGAGGGTTTTTTTCTTCTCTGAGAACAAAGGCTAAAACTGATTCTGGGTACTTCCTACAATCCACATTCTCAGAGACCAAAACCCCCCATCATTAACTAAGCACTGTAACAGCATTCTGAGGTGGGGAAGTAGCAATATCCCTCTTCTTAAGAAATGGGGAACTTGAACCAATTGCTGGCAGAAGTCAGATGGAAAGATGGTGGCTACATCAGATTTTCGTGATAGAAAGTCCTCTCCCTTGCTTCCTCTGCAGCCTCTCAGACAGCAAGAAGGCTGGGCTACACCAGAGCACCCAGTGGGTCCTGCCAGTTTTACCTGCCTGGCTTGAAGGAGCATCAAACACCAGCCCACCTGAGCTGACACAAGGCCATGCACTATCTTCTTTTCAATCAACCAAGAGGGTGACCCTGTTTTCTTTGCCCCCAGAGTTTTAGCCGCGGTGATTAAGTGAGCGTGGAAGTGCCAGTTCCTTATTTTACCTTGGAAACTGTGTTACAGGTCAAAAATACCCATTTGGGCTGTGTGGTTTCAGGTCGTATTAGATGCAATTTGTTGGCTAACTTTGTCACGACTGCTTGGTGGGTTTTTTGCAAGTGTCACAGGTTTGTGCCAGAGCAGCTTACGAAGGCAAGGGATTGATTTTCCTCCGTGTCAGGCAGCTGAAGTGATGCAGAGAACTTGACATCCAAACAGCAGCGGTGTTAGCAAAGCAAAAATGGTATTTCTAAAGGGTGGCTGCAGGCGCTCTCCAGCAGGTAGTCCTTTCTACAGTCACAGTGGGGTGCTGGTGATCAGTGGGATGATGGCAGGCAGCTGCATCCCTCGTTCTGGGCCTTGGGAGAGTGTTGGTGACATGATGCTGCACAGTCTAACACCAGTGATCAGCAGGTGTTGTAGGGCTAGTGGTTGTGCAGCTTCAACATAAGCAGAACAGCCTTCATAGAGTCCCAGAATGGTTTGGGTTGGAAGGGACCTAAATCTAGTTCCAACCCCTGCTCTGGGCAGGGACACCTTCCACAGGTTGTTCCAAGCCCCGTCCAGCCTGGCCTTGAGCCCTTCCAGGGATGGGGCACCCACAGCTTCTCTGGATAACGTGAGCCAGGGCCTCACCACCCAGGAAGATCTGGATGTGGCCAGATAACTCTAAATATTGCTGAGGTGATTCAGCCCACAGAGACAAGGAAGAGAGGGTTTGGTTTCCAACTCCGATGCCCTCTGGTGTGAGATCTGTTGCCTGTTCAGCCTCCTGCAGTTTTGTTTCTCAGCGCCTTCTCTAGTTGTTTTCACAACCCTTTAGATCAGGACATTGAGGACACGTCTTGCTGACACACTGTTTGCCTGGGGAACCTGTTTGGGTTCATGTTGGGTTCAAGTCCAGTTCACAGTGTTTTGCACTGATGGATGTTGACAGGGATGCAGGCAGCAGGTTTGGGCAGAGTAGAGGAGCAGCTCCCAAGGATGCAGCCCTGGAGGCAGGGAGGGAGGGAGGGAAGGAAAAAGGAAAAAAAAGGAAAGAAGCAAGCAGAAATCTGTACTGAAGAACACTGAAATCAGCAGCTGGCTTTGTCAGAGCAGCCAGGAGCTCTTTTGCTGAGGCAATCTGTCTGGGAAGAGCTGGCATGTGAGGGATAACTCTTAGTTGTGTTGGGTTTTTTTAATTCTTCCTTGCAGTGGAAGGATACTGTGGAGTGGATACTGTGATTTGCCACAAAATGTTAGAAAGAGAAGATCAAAATAATTAAATGTCCCTATGTAAGAAGGGCAGGGAAAACAGGGTTTCCAGCCTGACATCAACACTGCCTCACAGCCTTGTCCTGGGCAGCTCACCAAACCTCTTTGGGCTTCCCTTCCTTCATATATGCAGCTGTTACAGTGCCCATCTGCCAGGTGGCCATTAGGTAGACTTTACAGATTTGCAATGATTTGAGGTTGTCTTTGGGGAGATGCAGAACAATTTTTTCTTCATCCCTTAAGAGCTAAGAGTAATCCCAAAAAATGATGTTTTGGTGGGGAACGGGTTTTACCAGGAATGTCTGCAGCATCCTTTGCCACTCAGATGTTCATAATGAAACACTCAGGATGAGTGAACGGATGAGACCCACAGGCAGGACTTGTGGAGCTGAGCTGCTCTGGGAACTGAGCTCTGTGCCCCCATCGTGCTCTGGTGAGCCAAGCAAACCCCAGGTGGGGATTCCTGAAAGAAAAGATGGGCTTTCCTTCTTCATTACCCCATTTGCATTTGGAGATGTCATTGTCCTTCTCACGTTGTCTCTCCTCTTTGTTGTTTGATGCTGATGTCCTTTCCTCTCTGCCCAGCTCTCTTCATCCCGCTGCAAGATGTCAGCATTCCCCAAATACCAGTGGGGAGGCTCTGAAATCACCTCTGCCATTCAGTGGTGTGAATAGCAGTGACTTTTGAAGTACTCCCCTGCTGCTCCAACTGGCTTGGCATTAAAACCCAGCACCCTTCAGGAACAGAAACCACCTGTCCTTGGTTTCCAAACCACACACTCTGAGAGCAAACTGCTTCACATGCTGCCATTCAGGAGAGCAGTTGGCCATCCCCAGCCATCAGAGCCCCGGCAGCAGCTCTGCCTCGCGTCGAGCAAATCTTGCATTTCATAAACGTATCAGCTGGGCATCACCTCCTGCCTGTCTGTCTCCTGTCAGGAGAGGTTACTCCTATTCAGCTCCATCGTGTACAGCCTCCCTTAGGCTGTGTAGCAGGTTTGCTGATAGAGCCTGGCAGGGAGCAGCATCTGACTCTGTGTCAGTCAGAGCTTCGGCTCCCTGGCAGTTCTACCACGATGGTGATATGAGCACAGCACCTGGGCCACTCCTGCACAGCTGCCCTTGGTTGGGCTTCGTTGGCTTCCTTGGCTATTTCCCCTTGCTCTTGGGGAGCAAGGGAGACTTGGGGCAATCCTGCTCTCTCTGGGTTCTTCTCCTTCTGACTCTGCAAGTGCCCTCCCATGGGGCTTTGTCTAGAAAAAATACCTGGCAAACCCACAGGGTTGAATTGATGGACTGAATGAGCTGGGTCTGCTCCTGGCTTTGAGGAAGATTCTCCCAAGGTGGATGAGTGCACTAGAGAAAGACTTTCAGCCTTGTTATTCTCCTGATGTGTCCGGTATCAGTCCCCTGGGATACTGGGCTGGTGCACACGGGTGACGATGTGGGGTGGAGCACTTCTCCTGCACTGAGGGGTGGAGAGAGCTGGGAGGTGAAAGGATTAGGTGGACAGTGGTATGTCACCACCAGGTGCTGGCTGTGGCCATGGGATAACTGAGGCCTTTGGGCTGTCCCATCTGCATCTCTGGGCAGTGAGAGGGACTTGGTGGCTGCTGGGCCTGCCTGGCTGTGGATTTGTGGGAGTGCAGGCAGCAGGGGCTGCTGGATCTCATGGGGAGAGAGGTGCACATTCTGCTCGTGCTGGCTCACCCTAGGAGTGAGCTGTAATAATACAGGAGGGGTGTCCCTGCTGACAGTCCCCAAATGAAAACACTTGGGCTGGTTCCTGAGGGGCAGCATCCCCCTGTTCAGGGGGGCAGGATGAGGCCCTGCATTTTAAAATCAAGCCCTGCTGCAGCACATGCCCTGTATAGAATAAAGAGACAAAGAAAAAGCTGCTGAGAGCTTTAAATATTTCCACCAGTTCAGCAAGGGTTGCATTTAGCATCACCACAGGCTTGGCCATTGGCTGTATTTGTGGCAGACAGCGATGACTTTGTCTGATGTTGAGTAAAGTCTCTGAGGAACTGGAGAAAGTATTTGGTGCAGGATCTCGTAAGTCCAGTAGAAGTCTGTGTGTGAATTTTTTCTTGCTTCAGGTTTTAATGTCATGGAAGCATTTTATCTCGCTTGTAACTGTAGAGTCAATGTTGAGGAACTAGTTGAGGGATTTTTTTCTGCATCTTTTCATCAGTGGTTTAAATCAAATCTGTATCAGAATGGACAAGTGAAAAACAGGCTGAATAAGGAATTTCTGCACACCACTGGCTTGTAGCAGCAGGAAAGAGAGACATTAATGTGCCATTTGGCATACGGGGAAAAAAAAGGTAGTTTAGCTACTATTTGGAAGTTGTTATAAAACATAATTTTTAATTTTAAAATCCTCATTCCTGAGAGCCAGTAGCAAAAATCGAAAAGGGGTGAAACTAAGAAAGGGAACACCATTTCAGTGGGGCTCTTTGTATAATTATATCTTAAATTGAGTGTCAGAGCAGGGACATCTGAAGCACAAGCTGTTGGAAAAGAACAAGGGTGGAATGAAAAGGGCAAAGCTTAAGGAGAAGGCCTGTTTCATTCGTGTCTCGAGCAAAACAGCCACACACTTGGTCTGCTTAGTTCTGAAGTCAGGGCTCATCTCCTCTTTTTTACCCCAACTCTTTTTTTAAATGGAGGATTTTATCCCTGGTTCTTGGCCATTCCTTTCTGCTGCAGGGTACCGAGAAGGATTTCTGTGGAAGAGAGGACGCGACAACGGGCAGTTCTTAAGCCGAAAGTTCGTGTTATCAGAGAGAGAAGGTGCACTGAAGTACTTCAACAAAAACGACGTGAGTACCTGGGATTGCTCTGTGCAGATCACAGCTGTGAGAGCATCTCTGAACATGGGATCCCTGGGCCACCAGTTTATTTCTACAGTTTCTGTAAGCACTGAATCCCCAGTTGCTCCAGGACGAAAGCACCGGGTACAGCTCACTGCTCTCTTAAATAGGGTTTGCTCGTGCTCCACCACCACAGTCATGGTGAGATGCCCCAACTGGCCAGTTCTGGCTTTGCACCATCCAGCTGACATGGGTTTCATAGTGATGGTTAGCTTGTAATGAAGGTACCACCACCTCACAGTGGTCACTGGAGTCTGAATCATCCTTTGCATGGCATGACATGCAATCCAGAGGGAAAGCTCCCTGTTTTTCAGATCCCATGTCAAGTAGTATGGAGACATTGGTCTTTTTCCCCAGAGCACATTTCATTATTGTAAGTGAGAAATGGAGCTGTAACCATGAAAATTGCATTTGTGATGAATGGATGGACACTCCACTGTTCTGCACCACATATTGGGGGAAGCCAAGGTGTTTTATCTGACCTTTGAGTCTTCCCTGAACATCACAGCTGAGAGCAGCCCAGGACAAACCACCAGACGGTTTTCTCAAGTAGTTGATACAATCGAGGTGTCGTGATGAGCCACAACCTGCACAGGGGGGGAGCATCCACCCACACTTCTCTGTAGCTTTGACAGCACCATCTTCTCCTTCAGCTTGGTCTGTTACAGTGCAATTGCATCTCATGGAGGGGAGAGAGCCCATCCTTACCGAGGGAGAAGTGAAAGTCCCACTAGCCCCATTCAGTCACTCTTGAGTGCTCTGATAGTTTAAAGCTGCTTTGCTTCGTTGTTGACCACAGCTGTGGTGGGAACAGCGCTGTCTAGACATGTCCTCTGTGCTGGGATTTCCCCCTCCGTGGTCACCCACGACGGCTGTGTGTCCATGGCAAGTCCCCAAGTTCCCAAAGTGGCACTAACAGCTCTGCCAGCTCAAGAGTTCTGCGTGGTGCTGGGGACCGTGGCACCACGGCATGACCTTCTGCTGGCCCTTGGCTGTGCCCTAAACCTGGTGTTACCAAGTGCCTGATCTGTATTTGTTGGAATGTCTTATTCACACTTGCTGGTTCACTTCTCAGGGCAGTCCTGAAAGATGGTAAACTTCTGAAGACATTTTGTAAGAAGATGAACAGTGCTATGGTGGTACCTGCCACAGAGGTTGCAGCTGGGATGGTGCCTGAGAGGGCCTGATCCAGGCTCTCCATTGGGCTAACCCACCCAAGAGATGGGCTGTAAGGATTATATTTGTGCCTCTGAAAAGAAAGTTCCAAGTTTGGAAGGCAAGGGGAGGAGCAGAGTCAGCAGCCAGTGGCTCATGTGAGAGCATGGGGACATGCACATGGTGTCCCTGCCAGCTGAGCACCCAGGTGTGATGTTGCCAAGGGGGATAATCCTCCGTCTTTTGGGACAAGGATGAACTGGCTGTGGGTGCTGGAGATGAAGAAAGCATCCTGGCCTGTTAGTTAGCAGTCTGTAGGTTTTTTTGCATAACTGCTGAACTTTGCAGAACAGAGCATTTTTCCAGGCTGGCGGGAAGGACTCATTGATGCCAAGCAAAGTCTCTAATATCTCATCACCAGGTAGTTTTGTGGGCTGGGAATCAGGTCTTTTTAGCTAATGGCCTCAATCAGGAGTTTTTTTCTGACTAAATGAACTGCTTTCTGGTTTGAAAGCCAATTCTCAGGTGTTTGCTCACTCAGCTGTGTTTTTCAGGCAAAAGAACCCAAAGCGATTATGAAGATCGAACACCTAAATGCGACTTTCCAGCCTGCAAAAATTGGGAACCCACACGGACTGCAGATCACTTACTTGAAGGACAATAGCACAAGGAACATCTTTGTCTATCATGAAGATGGCAAGGTGAGGGCACAGAAGTAATGAGAAGGGTTGGGTTGTGGTCCTGGAGGTCAATGCTGCCCAGAGCCAACCTGTGGCACACCAGGCTCTAACCGAGCTGGAATTGTTGGGAGGGGGTGGAAAGAATGGGGGTACAGGATGCAGAACAAGCTTTGAGCATGTTTGGCATGTCCTTCCAAGCACAAAGGTGGCAAAACGTGTCTTTTAAGAAGGAATTGCTATTCCTCTGCTTGCAACTTGGAGTAGAGGATTTTTTAAGGGAGGCTCCTCAGTGCCTGAGGAAGGAGATGGGGTGGATGGAGCAATGAAAGATGAGGGGACTTAATCCAAAGACTCACCAAAGGGAAGCAAACTGGATTGTAGGAGAAGTGAGGAATTGTTGTTCTGCCTGTCTCATACTTTATAAAATGCAAATATTTGTGTTTGTATTGAAACAAATCCCTTGCTCTGATGCCTCTGAAGGGAGATGTGAAGAAGAGGGCTCATGGGTCTGGGGCTGCTCACAAATTTACCCTCCCCTCCATCCTCCACTCTGCCTGGTGGGATGTGCAGGTCCCGTGGTGCAGAACAGGCACCAGTTGTGCAAGCACAGCACAGTGTTATTCAGGTCACTCTCAGGCACCTTCCTGGCTGCAGTTTAAACCAGAATAATAAGAAGAAGCTCTTGCCTGTGAAAGCTGCATCCCACCATCGTGCCTGTGTCTGTGGTTTGCTGGGCTTTGGTGGTTTGCTTAGCCAAGCTGTGAGGAGTGCAGTCAGGGTTGTAGTGTTTTGGGTTTGGGTTTTAAAGTGCTGAGGTTTCTGTAGGGGGCTGGTGGAAGGAGCAGTGTCACCGGTCTCGTGCAATAGCTCCACTGTCAGTGGTGTGGAAGGATGTGCTCTCCTGCCATCCAATAATGCCGAGGCTGAATTTTTTTGGACTACCCTGAAATTGGTCTGTCCCCTTGGCTGAGTGAGGGCTGCAAGAAGATGAAAGTCTGGGGTAAGCTCCTGCCCTTTGGGACTGGAGGCTGCCCCATCCAACATGGCCTTGAACAATTCCAGGGGTGGGGCAGCCACAACTTCTCTGGGCAACCTGTGCCAGGGCCTCACCACCCTCACAGGGAAGAATTTGATCAAAGCCCATTTCTGGTGATGGGTGATCAAGAAGGAGACCCACAGACAGATAAATATATATATATATATATAGCCATCCAGTAGGTGATTGTATGAGATAACAACCTTTTAACATTGCAGCTCATTGGTCATTGTCTCCTGCCTGGTTTGGTCATCATTAACTTCAGAAGTGAATTCCTCTTGCTGATCCTCTTTGTGATGCTATCTGGGGTCTCCTTAGCTGCTTAGAGTAAGGAAAGCAAGTGATAAGTGGGTAAAACCTCACACAAGTAGGTCAGAATTTTCCAAAACGTTGTTTCTATTATTATGTTTCAGGTTTTTTTCCCTTCAACTTGAAGTAGCTTTACAAACCAAAACAAAGCTTTTAAATATTTGAAGATGGCTGTTTGCCACATTAGACCATTTTAGAGAAAACCCAATTCAACTCCTTAAAACTGAGATCTCACAAATTTCACAGAAGAGCCTTTCCCCCCCACTCCAATCATTTTTAAAGCATAAAAAGGTGTAAATCTTACTGAGGGCTGACTTCTCCTTTGATATGATCTTTCCTACACTACAGCGACCTCACCTGAAAGGGCTGACAGTGTTTATTTTAGGATTTGGTCTGGCTCATTGAACATGTCCCTGATGTGTGAAGCTTCATGTGCATTAGTGACAGCTGGACTGCTCAGCATCCCTCTCCCACAGCTCAGCATCCCAGCATCCCAAGGACGGAAGCTGTAAATATCCCTTCCAACTTGCCTTTCCTTTTCTCACGCCCTCAGACCACAAGGCTATGTTTGAGTGCTTAAAATTAATGTGGCATTTCTCAGTGAAACCTTCAAAGAGGCATCTGGTGCAATGCAAGCTCTGTGGGTCTCACCAGAGGCAAATGAAAAAATGAGTTTAAAAACAAGCAAGTTATAAACCAACTATTTTTTAGGGGGCAAAAAATGGAGACAGACTTTTGCCAAGCAAGGGAAGAAGTGCCAGAGCTTCTGGGAATTGAGCTGGGACTTCGATGTCACTGTGGCTGTCTCTAAAGGACTTGCAGACTTAACTGATAGAGTGGGGTACAAAGATAAAGAGATACTTAGCTACTCTTTTAGCAAGACACTGAAGTATGTTGCTAAATTTTGGGTGGGATTCAGGCATTGCTCAGATGTCCTGCCAGAGGGGCTGGGAGGGCAGGGGAAGTGAGGGGGCTGTGGGGGTGTCAGGCTGCTTTTGCACCAGCCAGCACACGCCAAGCCATTTTATAAGGTCAGGCTCAATATCTCAAATGCTGATTTGGGGCTGGTTTTGCCAGTTCAGAGGTGTGTTTAAATCCTTCCCTCTGCAGAAAGCCCCTTGGTGCTCACTGGTTGCTGCAGAGCTCTGTGCACATCTGGCAGCCCGGGACAGCAGCCGGATGTTCCCCATCCTTCATCTGTTTGCTGTATTCTGTATTTTTCAGGACTGCTGCTACACTGTGCCCTGGCACTGGGAACAGCAATCAGAGAGATAAAATGCAGCAGGACCAGGTTATTTTGTGTGCAGACTGTGTTCCTCACTGTGCTTTTCTTTCTCTTTATTAGGAAATAGTGGATTGGTTCAATGCCATCCGGGCAGCACGTTTCCATTACTTACAAGTGGCATTCCCTGGAGCCAGCGATGTTGATGTGAGTGCTCCTGCAGTTCTGGTTGGTTTTTTAATTTCCTTTTCCCCTCTCGCTCATTTTTAGCATCTTGTTAACAAGCTGGAAGGCTTGGGGAGTGCTCCATCCTTCGGAGCATTTTACAATTACCAGGCTGAAATGATTGTGGTGGGATGTTGAGCCCACGTGCAGCACCTGTTCCCAACATCCAGCCTTGGGAAGCACGTGCAGTCACACATGTTCACCCTCACAACGTGAGTCGTGTGTGTGAGTAACTCCAGCACTGCCATGTGTATGGGAGCTGTCAGCATCTTTCTGCTGCTGTAATACCAAAAAGCTGAAACAAAGGCTGTAAGGTAGAAAAGATGAAAGCAGAAGGATGTCAGTGCCATACCCAGGCCTCTGGATGAGTTCTTGTGTGCAGGTCAGTGCAGCCTGGCTTATGAATCTCTGTCTGTGTTTTCCGGGTGCTGGAGCTGCTAATTGTGTTACCCTTTGCTAATCTAATTCCAGAGGCTGCACTGGCAGCCAGGGCCGGGAGTTGCAGTTGGTAACGTCACTGGTGCTGGTTGTTGTTGATTACTCCCGGCTACCTCCTTGACCGTAGATTTTGAAATCTAATTGCCTTCCACTAATTACCTGGGAGGGGTCCAGTCGGCTCTAAGGTGCAGGGTGGCTCCTTCTCTGGCTGCCCCGGCAGCCCTGGGGCTCCTCCTGGAGGCTGCTGGCTGTGCTGGTGAAGTGCTCAAAGATGTTCCATGGTTCTGCGCCCCCCTTTTGGGTGGGTTCAGGGCTGGGGGCCAGCTCTGGGTGGGCTTTCCTTCCAGTGACCCCCCCAGCCCTGCCCAGCACACCCAGTGACCCCCCAGCCCCCTCCAACCTGACTTTGCTCTCTTTTCTCTCCTCTTCGGTTGCTCCAGCTGGTGCCAAAGCTTTCTAGAAACTACCTGAAGGAAGGATACATGGAGAAAACGGGGCCAAAGGTAGGATACGAAATATTTCTCATGTATTATATTTTGCCAGAGAGGCAAAGCTGTAGCACCATACATTTTTATCACCTGGGAGCAAACATCAAAAAAAATATATGCAAAACCACTTCACAAACTCACTGCCCCTTCCTGCAAGCCCCCATGGTACAGCTGGCCCAGACCCTGGCTGTGGTGTCTCCTGATGACCCAGAAGCTGCCTGTTCTCAACTCCCCCAGACCATCAGGGTCCTCCAAGTGCCTTGAGACTCCTGGATTGTGTCTGGTAAGAGAGAAGCTGTGCTGTTTCAGTGTGTAATCCAGCATTTTTGACTCTTCAGCAAACAGAGGGATTCAAGAAGCGATGGTTCACCATGGATGACCGACGGCTCATGTATTTCAAAGATCCCCTGGTAAGATAAAGGTGCCTGGGCTGCCTGTTGGGAATTATCTGCAATAATAATACTAGTAATTATAATAATAATAATAATAATAATAATAATAATAATAATAATAATAGTAATAATCTGCAGTGAAGCTCAGGCTGGTGGGAGAGCCAAGAGGACATGAAGCTGTCACTGCTCGGTGGCTCTGCCTGGTGTCCAGCGTGCAGTAGCCCTGTTCATAGATACTCACCAAAAATTCTTTGGAAGCCCTGTTCACTGGGCATTCTGCATCTGGATTTTGGCTCCCTGGTGTTGGTGCTGTATTGTGGGTGCCCCTGGGGGATGAGCAGGGGTTCTTGGGGTGGCTCTTGAGTTTGGCTCATGGGATTTGTGGCTGATGCGGGGTGAGCCATGTCCCAGCTGTCTGAGACCCAGAGCCCCCTTCACACTCACACCTGCCTGACTGCTCTGCTGTCTCCTAGGATGCCTTTGCTAGAGGGGAAGTTTTCATTGGGAGCAAGGAAAACAGCTACAAGGTGCTGGAGGGGCTCCCACCGTCCACACAGGGAAACCACTGGCAGCACGGGATAACCATCGTCACCCCGGATCGGAAATTCCTCTTCGCCTGCGAGACAGAGGACGACCAGCTGGAGTGGATTACGACCTTTCAGAAAGTCATCAGCCGGCCGATGCTGCCTCAGGAATACGCAGGTGTGTTTCCTGATGGGGACTGGATGTCAGCCTTGGCTCTGCTGTTTCCCAAGTGTTGGAGGATGCGATGGCTGGAGGGGGATTGGGGATGCAGCGACATCGCTCCCTCCTGTACAGTGTGAGCGGGGCAGCCCATGAAGGATGTCGAGGGAGGATGCAAAGGCTGTTTGAGCAGAGAGGGGCTCACACTGGGAGGAGGAGGATGGCATCCTTCCCTCTTCATTGCCTCTGGTGTGATGCCCATGGTGCTGTAAGGATCAGTCGTACAGTTATAAGAATAATTGTAGTCAAGGAGCATCAGCACAAGAACCATTAGCAGGGTGGGCTTATGCAGGGATGTCACTGCCTGCCAGTGCTTATCCTGCTTTTAACTTTATTTTCTCTGCTTTTTCCTTTCAGTGGAAGCCCATTTCAAACATAAACCTTAGCTGGGACTGGCTGGGCAGACCTGAGGAGTGAGCTTCTGTTTACAACACAACGTGGTTTTATTTGAAATGTTTAAAATAATAATTAATAATAATAACAGTAATAATAATAATAATACTTCCCTTTCCCCTCATCATTCACTTGATCATGTTGGAAGCCGAGAAGGACGGCAGCGGAACTTTGGAGAAGATGCTGATCCAACTTGAAATTCAGTTCTGTAGCTGCTCCACGGGATGGGACAGGTGGTCCTGCCCCCCCATCACCCCACACCCACTGGAAGGGGTGTCCCACCCAGATTCAGCAGGATGGCAAAGACTATTGGTGGCTCATCCCAGGGGGAGATGGAGCTTTTCCACATGTGCAGGTCCCTGGGCTCTGGAGCTGAGCATCCCCGCAGTCCCGGCTGGCTGCCAGCCCTTTCCAGGGGGCTGCGAGTCCCTGAGCAGTGACATCCTCGTGGGATGGGAAATTGCAGCCTGGAAACACCTGAAATGGTGCTGTGCAAAATAGCTGGGCCCCCCCATGGCATTGGGGTAAATGATAAGTAAATTATCTCCCTGTGGAGGGGTGGTGATGCTGCACCTGGACAGGGTCAAATGGGATTTAGAAATAGAGGAAATGGGCATCATCAGGCTCATTACTGCTTAGGGAAGGGCAGGGAGGAGGGGGCTCAATGGGGACAGAGCAGTGTTGCCCCAACCCTGCAGCCCTGCAAGGGAGACACCAACCCATGAGGTGATGCTGGGGAAGCAGAGCTTTGGGGACCAGGCCTGTGCTCTGCTCCCTGGGTCATTCCTCCTTCATGGTTTGGGGGGGATTGCACCCTTTTGGGAGCCTGGTATGGAGTTGGGGGGGTTGAGCTTTAGGTGCAGTTTTGCTGACAGGCACATCAAAGCCTGTCCCAGCCCACCCCCAGCAGGCACGTCCCTTCTCCAGTCTTGGTGGTTGCACTTTTTTCCCCAATAATTCTCTCAATTTTTTTTTGTTGATTTTTTTTCTTTTCCTGCAAAAAAAAAAAAAAGCTGCTTGAAGTGACGTTTCAGCGCGGTGTTGAGCACTGTAATTCCTGCAGTCGGGGCGGGCGGGCTGGGACCTGCACACCAGGTGCTGGATTTTTAGCCAAAAATGAGATTTCTGGCGTCCGCGAAAGGACCAGCCCCAGACACGGACCCGTCCAACGCGTTCCTTAGGTTGGTGTGTGTAACTGAGAGCATCTCATCAGCTGTGTGCATTCGTTCTGTCACTGGTAAGACAACTGTGGTACTAAATGTCATTCGAACCAATAAATTATTATTATGTCAGAGCCGTGGCCGTGTGGTGCTGGGGCAGGGGAGGGAGGTGGGGTTCATAAAACAGGCAGAGCTCTGGGGGTGTGGGACACCCACAAAACCATCTGCCCCACCCTGGGCTGCTCTGTGGGGTGTTGGTGAGGAAGAAGCTGCACATAACATATTCCAGGTAAATATATTTCATGCAAGCTACACACAGTTATGTGTAATGTTTTATATATTATTTGTGTATTTTATAGTGTAGATTCTATATATTTTCTCTGTAATACTCCTGTATGTATGCACACACATACACATATATATACATGGATATACATATATATATACTCATACTAGTTCTTAGGATTATAGACAAATATTATGAAAGGGTTGTTGACTATTCACAGACACAACTATAAACTGCATAGGAGATAAAGCATAATATATGTGTATGTATGATCTGTTCATATGCACACATGCATGTATATATAGCACTCAGATACATACATTTAATTTACAAATATATAAACTAAATGTATTTCATACACCTGTCTATAGAGACATTTTTATAATTGCAATTTTATAAAATATGTAGTTATATAAACATGCATGCTTTTTATATAATTTATAAACATATAAATGTAAGAGGAATATATTGCATATAAACACAAGTATATCCACATGCACAACCATAATATATTTAATTTGTATTAAAAGTATTTATAAATGTTACACACACACTCAGGCTCACTCATCCTTACTTACCAACCCAGGCAGGGCAGAAGCAGGGAGAGGACAGACTGGACTCGTTGCTTGTGTTTTATAACTAGCTGTAAAGATTGGGTTTTGTGTATGTATAATTAAGAATAATATATTATATTATAAATTATATGCCATACAATTATTTAATTATAATCTACACAAAAGGCTGTTTATATGTGTGTATATACACAAATGTAACCTCACACTGGGTCACATATGCAGGAAACAGGAGGGGACACTGCTGCTGGACACCTGTGGACACCTTACACCACCCATTCCTGGCAGCCAAAGGCAATGAAATGATGTGGTTCTAAACCTCTGTCGACATTCCAGATCATTTATTAAATGTCTGCAGCACCATCCTGGGTAGGCAGCTCTTCCTTAAACTTGCTGCAAATCAAAGCAATCCACCTCTTCTCCAGACATTCCAATAACCCCCTAGAATTACGCCTTCACTGCACAAAGGTGAAGCTGCAGCACTGAGGGCTGGATGACCCACAGTCAAATGCAGAGTGGAAAAACAGCAAGGAAACTAAGATCTCTGCATGGAAATCTCCCAGAAAGCAGCACTATTGCACATCCTGGTATAAAGTGTTTATTTGAGACTTCACAATTAACACAAAGTCTTCCTGTCAATGCCTTTTTTTTTTCATACAGTCAATAAATTTGTATTAATCCCTCCCCCATGCATGATTGCTGTTTATTAATCTAAGCTTTTTTATTTTCATCGTGAAAAAATAAAGCGTTTCCCCACCCTGTCATCTGTTCCCTGCACCAGACTGTGCTGCATTACAGAGGAGATGGAGAATGGCTATGCCTACTGCTGGGGGTGAAGTTACTCCATTATTTATTGATTTATTCTTTTTAACAGAAAATGTTAAATGAATCAATCACCCAAGAAAAATAAATATATCATAAAGAACTAGGAGTTCTGCAGTATCCCTTTTCTTTACACACAGCTCAGTTCAAACACATACACTGCTCACGGCAAACTGTGTCACTCACTGTCGTGCCGTCGCCTGTACGTGATTATGGACTTACACTGAAAAAGAATCTGTTCCAAAGGAGTAGAGCCACAAGCCAGAGGAGGTATTTTAGATGCCAAATGGAAGCCAATTACCTACATTCCACTGATGGGCTTTTACTCAAGAGCAATTCAAATCTTGTGCTTTTCAGGAAGTATCGGCTAAAAACACACGTGTGGGCTCGGCCAGAGCCAGACCCTGGGGAGAGGGACAGGCAGTATGAAGGGTGTGCATGTTACTCATGGCAGTGGAAGCGAGTTCTTGTATCAATGTCTCTTGCATGTGCATCTCAAATTATGCTGCTTGGCTCGTCTCGCAGTACTTTTGGCACCAGCCTCACAAATAAATTATTCAATTGCTCCCCCTGCCTTTCGAGATCTTCCTTGGAGAGGGCACAGGTCAAGGAGGCTTTCTCATAACAGAGACGGTACTGGGCAGGCCATGAAGGACAAGACCCATGTTTATGCTTTATTGAATTACTGTGCAAAAGGGAATACTGCATCAGAAACCGTAGAAGACTATATTTTAATCAGTCACCAGCCGCTGCATCGGAAACCCACTAACAACTGCTCCGATTGGTTCATTTGGCTACTTTTTGTTGGTATCTTTCTTTTTTTTTTTTTACATAAATAATATAGACCGACATTATAAACATTTCAGCAACCATTTCTAAAAGACCAGAGGAGCCCTTTTAGGCGCCAAGAAACAACCGCAGGATTCAAATTCCAAAAGTGTCTTTGGAGTCATCGAATCATCAGATTTACACGGCACCCAATGACAACAACATTCAGTCGAGCTCGATAGGACTGCTGTCTTCCTGACCATCTTCTGTGTCATCATCTTCTCCAGTTCCCATCAGACTGTTTAAAAGATTTCCTAGAATAAAATACAGGACAGTTAAAATTGCTAGTTTTACATTCTCATCTCAAACACTTTTAACCGATCTCCTTTCATCCTATGGTGCAGATTGCTGTAACAAAAAAACTCCAAAACAAACAAAACCCAACAAGAATACACAACCAAAAAAAAAAACCTAAGAGAGTGTTTTTTGAAGCAAGACATTAGTATTTTCACACTGGTGTCCATTAAGAATATTGATTTGGGAAGCTGGACACTGTTAGCTGTACACAGGACTGCTGCTGTTTACTGATACTGTTCCTTCTCTAACAATACACTGGAAAAACCCATCAAAGTTACATATTTATGTGCTACACTTGCACCCTGAGGGGAAAACACACCCAACCACATGAGCAGCAGTGAAACTCTCAAAAAGGCAGCAACAGTCCTGCATCACGCTCTAAAAAACTTGTTAGAAATTCAAATGCACTTAATTCAAATGCCAGAATTGCTGAAAAGCAAATTACAGATGGTAAAAACGTGATGTTCGTGTTTTTCACCAAACTTTGGGTATCAGTGAATTGATATTTGTAGTTAAAGCTTCAAGTCAGTTTACAAACAAAGAAGCTTAGTTCTCAAGGGAAAACATTCAATTTTATTCACCTTTTATTCAAGAGCCAGGAAATGAGGGCTGAAATTCTTGACTCCTTTCATTTCTTGTAGAAGGGCAGTATTAGAACTCTAACAGAGCCCCAGATTTGACTTAAGGAAAATCAGCCACTGAAGTCTGAGGAAATTAAGCTTTAACACCAGTAAGATGCTTCTTTACACTACGAGGTTACACCACAATGTCAAAAATTAACCGTAAGTCATTTACGTGCTTCTCCCCTTCTCAAAGATGAGAGGTCTACTAACTCCACCAAACTAATATCACATGGAACCAATTGATCCTGTATTCTACAGCAGGGACTGTTTCTACAGGCTATGGAAAGAGTTATAAATTCATTAGAACAAATTATGTTTCCAGCACAGATGTTTTATGTAAGTCTGGCGGTACCCACAAACCAACCATACCTAGCAATCCTCCGTAGGACGAGGTCTGCTTGGGTGGAACTCCAAAGAAAAGCTGTCCTATTCTATCTAGGTACTGAAATGACACAAGATGAAGAAAAATGTCATTTATTCCATTTACTGGTGGAAATACTATGGGCAACAGTCACCCACACAAGGTAGATCATCAACTTCTATTTACAAGTCACAAAACAGGAGGCAACCAGCTATTATTTAACTAATTCAGGAGGTTAAATCCTGTTTATGAGCAACTCACCTCATTATACATGGGATCCCTTTTCAGCGAAGGTTGATACTGTTCACACAATACTGTAAATACTGTTAGCTTTCCTCTAGAAAGGAAACAACCAAAAATGTAATCTGAGTAACAACTGAAAAATAAACTAAGAACAACATGACAGAAATCAGACTGTACCCATCAACTGCCAACAACAGAAACCAGATGAAGTTTAGCAGTGGTTGAACAAAGGGTGGGCCCTTCTCTATTGAAGGATGTTTCTGTGTGTATGTCGTAAAAACAACTGATGCGCTGGTCTTATTTTTTAAGCAGAGAAATCTGAAAAAGGAAAGAGAACAAGGCAAGTTAAAAACAAAAGGCAGAAAAACAGTTTCACATGCAGAGAGAAAAAGGGAAGCCAAAAGCTCAACAATCTACTTCATTTGTGCACAGAGGCCATCTCAGGCTTAAACTGAATGCAAAACCCAACTGGTAGAGATGTACATCTTTGGGAATGGTTTGGCCATCAGCTGAGGAAGGGGAAAATCACTGCTAGAATACACTGTGGAATAGGCAGGTTGGGAGGGAGAACAGGCATTAAATAGTAAAGAATGAGTTTAACCAGGATTTAAGCAGCTTGTACACAAGATGGTTACTAATAGAGAGCATCAATTTAATCAAAACGTGGAAACACTGGCTACCCTGTAATTCATATTTAACATGATATTGCATTTACTGGTCCAGAGATTATTATGCTGAGGCAAAAACTGAATTAAATCCAATCCAATCCAAAACACATCTCCTTTCAGTACGTATCTGTCAGTGTCCGATGACTCCGCCATTCTTTTGGCACCACCTCAAAATAATGTGGCATCAGGACCTCTAATAAGTTCAACACACATGCCTAAAAGTCTCATAATAAAGCTACACTTCGAGCTCCCAAGCCATTTGTCCCCAGCCAACAGATCGATCCCCCAAACCAATCAAATCTTCGTTCAGGTCCAGTTAATTTAACTGGCAATCTCTGCCAGTCCCATTGGCCTAACGGGCCTTTATGTGGGACAAATGCTGTCAGCAGGGTCTAGGAAGGTTGCCACGAGCCATCTCATTTTTGATGGCAGGCTGGCCTCTAATTCTGCACCCTCACATGTGCAAGGGCTTGGGGCTCTTTTGCCTCACTGCTAGGCAAGGAACTGCAATTATTTTCATTAGAGTATAAACTGCTATGTAAGAGGATTTAGTACAGTATTTGAGATATAGGCCAGTAAAGGATGCAGTAGTAGTGCTGTGTAAATACTGAAAAAATAGTCTCTTACTCTTAATTTCTGCCCAGAATTTCCCCCCCTCCAGAGCAAAGCCCCATAAAATTGCTTAAAAGTCCTGCTTATACTGGATTTTCATAAAGGATTTGAGCTACTGCTCAAAATCACAGCAATCTATAGCAACCAGCTATGGAAAGGAGGACAAATCTGATATGACAGCTCAGTGCTGCCAAAAGAGAGACAAACTTGCTCGCACCTCCTCCCTCTCCCCCAACACCTACTCTCTCCCTGACTCCCTGCCACACAGTCCTGTCTCCACCTCCTCCTCAGACTCCTCCATGAGCTGCTTTCCCTGACTGAAGAAAGCCATCAGCTGATTAAACACAGTAAAATTGGCTTTGTCAACCTTCATTCTACATGAGCTCTGCAAAAGCACATAATTGCATTCCCACCTCCTACAAAATAAATGCCTGAAGTAAATGAGAGCCAGCAGCAACTCTGTCAAACCAAAAGCCGTAGTGCTGCTGCTCAAGGACCAGGGTGACCAGGATAAATTGTCTCTGAGGATGAGACGGAGAGCAAGAACTGTGCTAAAGGTAAATACAGAGCCTGCTTAGGTCCAGTCTTTGTAAGAACATCAAGGTAAGCCCTAACCGGACATAAAGTGGTATTAACAAAGCTAAGAATTGTGCTTTCAGGGTCAAACAGATTGCATTAATTCTTCAGGCAATTAACAGGATTTCAGGTTTCAACCTAAATACGTTGGTTGTTTTTTTTTTCCTCTCCAGTCTGACCAATTTAACACACCAGTTTTCTCCCGTTGTTACCACGCAAAATGACTTTCAGAAGCTCTGGCCAGTTTCACAGTTTCTTTCGAAAAGGATGCACGGTTAAACCTACAGTTATCCTGATTAAACTGGCCCCAAAACACAACGTCATCTCAGCAAAATACTTGTACAGAAGTTTAACACCTACTGTAGTACTGCCTGAGCTACAAACATGTCCACCTCACTGCGGTATCCGCGGGACGACGAGTATTCTACCAGCATATTTGCACAGCCCTCACCATCTGTGGAGTGCAAGAAGTGATACCGAGATTCACTATAGTTTTGCTCTAGAAAAAGAAAAAAGAAAAAGAAAATGGCTTTTAAGAAATCAGTTCATCATACCTGGGTGCAAACCCAAAATTTATTAGGCTTTGTACTTTATTAGCTGGTATAAGAACAACAGCTGCACATGTGGTATATAAACAAGACAACTAGTAAAAAGTTTATAAGTTACAGACAACTTATAAAGGGAAATAATAATAAATTTTAACTGAAATACACTTGAAAAACTGCTATTAAATACAGTTTATTCAATGCCAGCTACCACTGGCTTGAACTTTGGTCATATCATTTTATCTAACTGCATGTTGACACTTCACATGCTTTCGTCAAGAAATTCCACGTTAGACCATGTGCACCAAGAAGTCAAACAGCACCTTCAGCGTCCTTCTTTCTAAGTGCACAGAAAGAAGGCATTTCCTATTTTTAGCTTAGCCCACTCTTGCTATCAAAATTAAAATTGCTTCCATATGCTGAACAGAACAGCAATTATACACAAAAAAGGTGTAAGAAATGGCAATGATTTGTTAGAACTTGAAGCAAAGCATCGTGCAAAAATCACTGCAATGACAGAACCTGAGAGCTGCTAACTCTTGGAATTTGAAAGCTTTGTTTTAAAAATCTGAGTCTTTTCTGATGAAACTCAAAAAAATATAGACTAAGGAAACGTAGGCATTTTGCTCTTCAAGAGAACAGCGAGCAGATAACTACAAAATGGAGATTTTTACTTTCAGAATGCAACTGTTTCTTATCCTAATTGTAGCTCAGCTTCTAACTCAAATGCTCTGAGGAAAATCCTCCCTTTCTGGCTGGCAGCAGCCATCAGGCTAACGTAAGTCCATGGGAGCAGCTATGGGATTGCCTATGGCAGGCAGACAGATGATGAGCTGCAGTGCTGACCACTATTGGGTCAGGATTGTTACATGAAACCACTGTCATCACTTGGTAGCTACTGAAAAATGTAAAATAAACAATCATTTTGCACAGTTACTCATGAGAAACCACAGAAGAAATGGCATGTATTCAACTGTTCTCAATCACCTTTGTTATGTTTTGAACACAAGACTTTAAAAACTGGCTATCATCCACAATTAAAATAATTATTGAGATAATTTTGTGTTTATCCGACACCCCATCACAAGTGATAAAATAGCTCATAAATAAAAGGCAAGAGCATTCATTCTGGAATAATGCTGCTGGCCAGCTTCTCAAAAAGTACTTATTTACAGTCCAGAGGCTGTTTTGGATACCAGGTGGAGTATTTCAATCTTTGTCATGTTTATCCAGGATTTAAAAACAAAAATCCTCACCAACAAAACAGCTTTGCTCCCCAGCAATTTTCCTCCTAATGACACAATCAAACTACCTCAACGTCCAAAGATTCAACCTGTCATTTATAGAGAGCCTTACAGCAGTTGTGTTTTGGGGTTTGCACTAATGTAGAGTTACAGCTTCAATTTTTCCTGTTAATAACATTCGGATGATGTTATTGCAAAAATCAGATAATAGCAGAACTCAATCACTTCTATCTCAGCTTCCTTAGATTATTTCCAAAGTAGATCTCATCCAATACCTTGCTTTCAACATTTTCAAAGGGAAATACAAAAAAGCCAGTTGATTTTTCTTACCTTTCCACAGGGTAATAGCTAGTAACTGGTGTAGTTTTGGATGTCCAAGTTTTCCTGATCCCCCACTGGACCATTTTAGTGCTCTGGATACGAAAGCCACTCGTTCAGGAGAATTTGGATCCATTAAACTAAACAATTTAGCCAAGTTTTCTAGAAACAATAAGATTCAAAAATATTTAGCATTAAGAGAAATAAGATGATCTGCTGCTTCTACTGCATTTATAAGATACATCTTTAAGACAGGCAGCGATGTTAGTTCCAAGCATGCCCACAAAGTTATCAGGAATCCATTATTCTCTAATAAACTTTCCCCTCAGTCCATTTCTATGGGGAAGGTAACCCTGAGCCATGTGGGAATGCATCCAAACAGGATTGCAGCTTTCAAGACTATTAACAACAGCCACTGTGAAGGGAAAGCACAGCTAAACACCATCAAACTGAGTGCAAAAGTCACCTCACCTAAAAGGTCTTCTGCTACTTTTGCATCCGATTTCTCCAAGGACTCCAGAACCAGCATGGACAGATCAGCAGCACTGTTTTGCTACAAAACAGACACACACTGGCAGTGATGAACGTATGAGCACATAAAAGAAAACATCAGCCAGAATTTTGGCAGCAGTGGGTTTAATACTTTTATCAACGTCTACAGCCAAGGCACAGCATCAAGTCTCAGCCCTCCCTTATAAAAAAATTATAGTAATTTGATGGCATCAAAAGAGAAGCCTCCAGGAAAGCAAAACATGGTTATTGTTTGGATGCTCACAAACACTTCTGCTGCATATTCCAGTTTGGCATAATCCTTCTTTGTGCAGAAAGGCTCAACAAAGAGATAAAACAAAAGATTACAAAGCAATTAACCCAAACATTTACCCCTCAGAACTCACCATTCATCTCTCAAAATCTTAGAATAACAACCCCCTGCCACCCAAACCACACACACACAACCAGTGACTTACTTGGTTATGACTGAAGAACAGCAAAGCCCCTGAATACATAAGTTCTCTTGCTTCTGCATGTTTTCCTTGTGACATATACCTGAAAAAATACCAAAGCCATGATAAAAATTACCATGAAGTTAGTTATACTTAAAGGATTCAAAGATTACTAAAATTTAAAATAAAGGCAACAAAGGATTTATTTTTAAATGAGGTTAGTTTCAGTAATGATGTAGCTTTAACTGCAAGTTGCAATTTGTTTTCTGCTCCAGACTTCACGGAACAAAGCGAAGGATATAAGAATGAAAACTGAGAGCTACAAATCTGATTTGGGCTGGAAAAAAGAGAAGGCAATGATGCCAGGAGTTCATCTGAGTAAAATATGCCAATGTACTGAACTACACCACTCAGAAGGTGACTTTGGAGCCTTTACCAAAGCCATCCCAGTGAAACAATTTTTGGAACAGCCCCTTGAGAGCTCACACACCCAGCACTGCCCAAGTGACTCCAGCCCTCTCCTCACTGATGTCTCCTTTCCACTGGTTTAAGTCTCTCTGACCATTACAACTCTGCCAAGGGACATCAGCCAGCAAGATTCACCATACAACACTTTAAAAGTAACAAAATATAACGTTTCAAAACACAGCTGCTGCAGCTTCCACCTTCCTTACTTAAGAGTTAACCAAGAAATGAGGAATGAAAGAACTTGTTCCCTACCTCAGGAGCCTCTGACTACACAGCTGTGATTGCAGCCTCCTGCACAGCATCACTACCAGTAACTAAAGCTCTTGGAGAGTCACAGCTCTAGATAATAAGCACAGCATTTCCCATAAAAGCCCAATTTAGGTGTGGCAGCAGACATAGTTTCCAAATTCCATTTCTCTTAACTGCTTCTCAAGAAGTCTGTGTTCTCAGTAGTTAATAACAGCAGCTGATTTTCTCCAATCAGAAGAGATAAGCTGACCATGCTGCTTTAGTACCTGCAGTGTTTGGTTTGTCCTCTGTGCCACACCTGGCTGGGCTGTGCCTGTGTCACCCCTTTCCATTCCCTGGGGGTCAGGGCAGCCCTTCTGCTCCCACAGCCCTGAGGTTCCCCAAGGTGACCCAAAGCCTCAGAGTCCCCCTGGGGTAACAGAGGGGTTGGTATCTCTGGGGTGAAGCAGTCAGGGGGTGGTGGGACAGCGAGGGCATAGGGGGGGTTACACTAACAACGGGGACAACTGGAGGGAGCAGTGCATCCCAAAGCTCTTGTGCTGTGCCCGAGATTCCTGTCACACGTGACAGCTCCAGGAACAGGCCCTACTGGTAACATCACACAGACAACAAACAAGGAAGGAGAGAGTCCTCCCATCCTGCTCAGCAGCTCCCACAAACCCCAAGGTCTCTTATGCAAAGCAGCAGAACTGAAATAACGGATGGCTCACATCCAGGTTTGCTTCTAGGAGTTTGACTCAGTATGGATCCACTTCCACAAATTCTTATTTCCAGCAGGCTCACAATGCTATTTGGGAGCTCTTAATCTGGGAATTATATAGAAGATACTAAAAGATGCTGAAAACGGTTTCACAATATAAAATACATTTTAAAGTGTTGGGGGTTTTTTTAAAGAACCTTTATTAGAAAAGTTCTATTTAATAAAAAATAAATATTGATGGCACTGCTCTAAATGGCATTTAGGACAAGGGAAATCCTGGAACATATTATTCATACAAGAAAAATCATCAGCAATGTTAGGAAAATAGAAATTGATGTCACAAGGATGTTACACTTGGAAGTTTGACTCAGTCACCAAATCATGAAGAGAGAAGGGTTCAGCTCAGCCAGCCTGTGGAGTGACACCACCAACCCAGGTGCTCCTCTTCCTGCTCAGGGTCAGGCAGGAACAGCAGTTTTCCACCTGCTCTGTGGATCACAAGGAGGGATAATAACTCTGCAGGAGGCAGGCTTACAGTAATCTTTCCTCCTCCACTTCTTCCCCTCCTCCACCCTCAAATTCATCTCTGTGTATAAAACTTGAGTCAGGATTTCAAGTTTAACCTCTGACAGACCAGACTAACGTTTTACAGGCCAGTGTGTTTAAAAGGAGTAAGCACTGGCTATCCCAATAACAATTCCAGAGCTGAGGTCATCCCAATTCGTGTTAACGTGTCTCTGGAAAAATGCTGATATTTAACACATTTTACAGAGGACTGACAAGAGTATCCAGCACTTTCTTTCGGCCACTGTGACTTTCCAAACAAGTTTCACAGTCACATTCCACCTTTTTGCCTAGAAGGAAGCCCTTTTCCCAGCCATGCAAATGTCACCTTTTCATTTAATTGAGCACCTCCTTTCGCTTCCACTTAAAATTGAAAAGGTAGGATTTTTGATTCCAAATTAATTCAGGGAGGCTTAAGCAAAGTATGTGAGTTAATACATCCAGAGGACTGGAGGAGAAGTGACCCGCTGAGCCAAGACTTTTTGCACCACTGCAGACACTACATCACATAATCCCTACCACAAAATAGGCCAGGCTTTGTCTTAAATTTAGATTTATTCCCAAATACAATTTAAGTCTTAAGGCCTGGATGGTGCCTCGCTGATCCCATCAGAGGGTCATGGCAGAATGAACTGCTTTAATTTGATGGTGCTGGTACACGGGGGCAGGGCAGGGCAGGCTGTCTGATGAACACTGGGAGCAGAAATAGGACTGAGCATCAAGGACTTTCTTCCCTGGCTGCTATTTTTCTGTGCTTTGTCACAGGCTGTTCTTATCCTAACTGAGATGAGGTCTGAGGACAGGAGTCACAAGACGGGGAAGGTGGAAATTTCTTCACAGAAAAGGTGGACAAGCATTGGAAGGGGTTGCCCAGGGAGGTGGTGGAGTCACAGTCCCTGGAAGGGTTCAAGAAACAACTAGATGTAGCACTGAGTGTTCTGGTCTAGTTGACAAGGTGGTAAGTGGTCAAAGATTGGACTTGATGACCTTAGAGGCCTTTTCCAACCCAATGGATTCTGCGAAGGCAATTTTCCCTCCTGACCTCTCCCAGCAGAGCCACAAGCAAAACAAAGCTGGGAGCAACCATGGAAGCCCCTGGAACAAACACCTTATTCTGTGCCCCTGAACATGAGGTCCTATATTTTAAATGCTGATGAGAGAAAGCGTGACCACTGCAAGTTGCAGCGGGTGTGAAACATAAAATCTGAAAAAGTTTTGCAATAAAAATAATTTCCTTATGACGTAAGAGGCAGCAGCAACATTTCTGAATAAATGCCCAGGCCTGCTCTACTTAGTCTACATCAGATGGAATTTACTCTTAAAAACTCCTCCGTGCAGGCGATTTTAGCCACGCTGAGCTGCCCCTTTCCCTTTCTGACAGGGTGGCTGTGCTCTGTAACAAAGCAGCCCTGTGTCCCGGCCGAGCAAGTCAACCTTCAAACCCCGAGACCCCGACACAGCCCCTGCGCTGACATTTGGGCCGAGCTGGCAGCGCAGAGGCCGCGAAGGGCTCAGCTCCAGGACGGCCCCGCAGCCCGGGACAGGGGCGAGCCCTGAGCCGAGTCCCGGGGGAAGGCCCAGGGACCATCACTCGAACTCGCCGGGACGTGGGGCCGCCGAGAGGCACTGGGGGGAAGGGGGGGTTAAATTCCGCGCTGCCCGTGACCTCTGGGCAGTTTAACGCAACACACGCCGCGCGTCACCGGGGCAAGGGCCCCGCCGCTCCCTCAGCCGGGCCGGGGTCGGAGTCTCCCTCAAGCCTCTCTCGGAGCCGCCCGGGCGGGGCCGGCCCGGGGGACCCTCCGGCCCCTTCGGCCGCCGCTCCCCGGCCCGGCCCGGGCCCCGCCGCGCGCCCGCCCCACCCCGCCCCCCCGCGGGCCAATCAGGGAGCGGGACTCCGAGATGGACAGGAGCGGTGGCCAACGGGAAGCGGCCGCGGGCGCGGCGAGCGACGGCGGGGCCCAGTGCGTGGGAAGGCTCTGGAAGGCCGGGCGGGGGGGGGCGGCGCGGCCCGGCCCTACCTGAAGAACAGCGTCCGGTACATCTGGTGCGCCTCGTAGTAGTCGCCCTTCTCGACGCTGGCGCGCAGCTTCCCCTCCACGCGCTGCACGCCGCCGCGGTTCCTGCCGCCGCCGCCTTTCGCGGCTTCCTGCTCGGCCGCCATGATCGCCGCCGCCATCAGCGCGGAGCACGGGGAGGGGCGGTGGCGGCGGGGGGCCGCATGCGCACGCAGCGCCGGCCCCTCGCTGCCCGGCTTCCGCCCTCCTGGACGGCGGCTCGCGAGGCTCATTCCACGCGGCTGCGCGCGGCGTCACGGGGGCGGGGGGGAGCGGTAACGGCCCCGGGAAGGGCGAGCAAGGAGCCCCCGGGAGCGGGTCCGGCACCGCTGAACCCGCCGGGGAACGGCAGAACATATAAAAAAATCAAGGAAGGGGTGATGGAGCGCAGGCAGGAACGCTGGCTGGGCGCTACTCTGGCTCAGGGAGGCAGGCGAGGCTGGGGACAGGAATTAAACGACACCCCCACACACACATTTCACACAGATGAAAAGTCATCCAGCAACTACTAAATTGGGCTTTTCTTCAAGAATTTCAATGTGATGTTTATCTACTCAACACATGCTGCTCCTCAGGAAAAGCCCGACTTAAGCCCCCTCTCCTCACCCAGAACACTCAAGAGCAGTGACCCTGCTCATGGAGGGGGGAGAAATTTTAAATTAGTCTTTTTCCTCAGTTATTTAAGGAGCTGATCCAAAAAAAAAAAAAAAATTACAGAAAAGAAGCTTTATTTCTTGTTTCAAGTATTACATGCACTTTCAAAAATTAAAACTCTTTATTTAAACATCTCAATAGCATCTTGTCAGTTTGGAGGCAGCAAAGAATAACAGACATTTCAAAAAGCATTTACAAAAATACATTGCACAAAGTCCTATCTTGCTTTTTTTAAAAATAAGTTAGTGTTATTCAAAATATTCCCCCCCTCAGCTACCTAATTTCAATTTACACAGGATAATTCTAATTTTAAATATGTAACCTATAGTATGAAAACACCTGTACATGTGTCATCTACTCCTCTGCGTAGGCCATAGGTTATGTCTCTAAGTCAAGTGAAAAAACAGTTCTTCACATGGAGACTTTTGTATTTAAACATTCGAGGACTGTTGTGCAACATACATAACTCTATTCAGAAAACCAGTCAGCAGGTCCATGTGGTAACAGTTCTCTGTAACTACAAAACGCACTAGAACAGCAAGATAAAAATTCTGCGTACAAGTAAAGTTCAGGAATCTTTTTCTGAAAAGGATCTTCAAAAGCAGCAATGCTAAGGGGGGGCAATAAGCAGTTTTCATCTTGTTCTACATGGAAATGTTGCTTCTGGGAGCAACTCTAATCATCTCACACCCGACTAAGGCTTCTGGGGAGGATCAGGAATGCCCGTGTGTTTGCAACAGCAGCGCTGAGCACAAGTCCCTCTTGTAAGTGTGACGTGGAGAGAATTACTTCAGTCTTGTTTTCCACACACTGAATTCTCACAGTACATTTATGGAGTGTAACAATGAACCAGTCTAAGGAATTCTCATCCCACAGAGATTGCTTTTGACATACTAATATTGTTCAGTTGCTGTATACCAATGTTTACTGAGCAATTTAGCAGGTTTATCAGCTCCGATCCAGACAGTCAGTACATCAAGGTCGATTCGGAATTAACACTAAAAAAGAACAAACTGGCCAAGTTGCCATGGTAAAATACCTTAAAATAACTTCAGTTACTGAAAGTTATCCCTGACTTTTAGAGCAATTCACGGCCACAAATTACAGTAAAGCATTCTCAGTCGCTGGTGTTTAAACTGGTTTTGGTTGTGTTAGCTTTCCCTGACAGTAGTATTTATTATATTCAACATGTACCAAAGAAGCCCTTTTGGATCCACCAAAAAGGTAAAAACCAAGGGTCAACTGAAGGACACCTTTAGCCACAGTCAGTGTCCAAAATATACCACAGTTTTTGGCTCATGGTGCCAAGCTAGCAGAAGGATGCAGTTAAGACCTGGATTAAAAAAGAACAGATTCCTAGTTGCAGAAAGTGTGGTTTATTCTTTTAAAAAACCCCTATACATTCATTTGTAATAAAATATGTGTCACCTGTTTGCCAACTGGGCTTTATGAACCAGAGCTGTTTGCATGCATTATTTCCCTCAGCATGGACACAGAAACATGAAGTGAACTGGCAATTACAAGCTGAGCATTAGAGCAAATAAAAATCGATTTTTTTTATACATTTCTGCTGACAGTCTTCTGCCTTTATCAGAGGACCAACAGTTCTGCAGTGGGTATCTTGCATCCTCGTCCTTTACAGGTTCCAGTGTTCGAGGCTCTCCGGTATATACAGATTAGGAACAAAATGTACAACGAGCTGTAGTGTGCTTTACTCGGCAGGTTTCCCGTGCACTCTGAACCGATAAAGGCAGGTGTACTCTGCATGGCCCCAGTTAGAGAAAATCCTCAGCTCCACTATCTGGAATGCGTCTTCATTTTCCTCCTGGAGAAGGGAAAAGCAAACACACGAGCCAGAGTTAGGTTTGGAGGTATAAACACCTGCAACTGAAGCTTTCTTAGGTTCTGCAGCTACAAACAGTCACTAATAGCTAAGTCACAGCTTGGGAATTTTCTGCCCCTTTGAACAAAGCCTTCCTTGGATTACAATTATTTATTTATAAGTGAGTCAGAAGCAGTATGAAACAGACTCTTCATATGTTTAGCAACTTCACACGATTTGTGTCCAGATGGCAACAAGCCTTCCTCCCTTATCTATCAAGGCCATTGGTTTTGAGGCAGATACTTTTATTTTCTGTGGTTGTGGCAATGAGCAGTGAAGGGAAAATGCCTCATTCTCGACTGCAGAAGCTGAGGTAGAAAGTATCTTTCTCCTGACACTTTAAATCTAATAATCTGAATTTACCATCACTGGAAACATCTGCAGTGGCTCTCCTTCTTGATCATAGACATACTCTCCTAGAAGCTTGCCTTCTTCTTGATATTCATCATCCAGACCCTGTAACAACAGGATAAAGATTTTTACTTTCATCAAATTTCAAATCAAACCAAAACTAGAAGCATGTCTACACAGCTGAGCATCAACAGACAGCACTCAGAAGACTATTAAGCCAGGAGAGCGAGGAAGGATGAAACAACCAAGTGTATGAAGAACTAGACCAAATTAAAAACCATCATCTCCCTCCAAAAATGTTTGCTGTTGTATAAAGCAAGAGAAACAACTCCCCCAAAATTAGTTTTAAACACTTCTTATTCCTAATCTCAAATCTTACAAAAAATATATATTCCATTTTGAGAGCAACGACTGAAACACTTTAACATCATCTCATCTGTCCTCCCTCAAGGCATTATTTTCCAAAGTATGTAACACAAATATTCTTTACGCGTATAAACATCAACATAAATTTAGAGACAGACTTACATATACTGCAAAATTCCTAGGAGCACTGGTGATATTTCCTGTTGGTGAAAGTGTTTTTGGTATGTGTTCCACTGTAAAGGCAGTTGGATAGATCTTCATTGAAAGTCTCACTACAAGATAGCCCTGTGATCCTTTGAAAGCCCAGCAGTTTCCTGGATACATGTCCGGCTAGACAGGAGGAAAGTGGAGAGAACAAGATGAGACACAACAAGAAAAACAACCCATTATTGTAATGGAGAATTGTAATGAATTCTGAATTCTTAGGAACAGTCTTAGATAGCAAGTGGCAGAAACAATCTCTTTGGTGGAACTCTTCAGGAAGTCACCACATTCACCCAAGCTCCCAGCAGTGTTTTGAAGACCCACCATGAGATTACTTCTCAACAGGAACCCTCCCAGTGCTCACACTTTGCATAAGTCCAATGCACCACCCAAGCTTCCTATAAGGGTCTAAATTTTGCTAGAGTAGGAATTAAGCTGTGTCCAGGGACTACCAGAAGAACCCCACTCTTAAGAATGTAGTTTGAAGTACCTGTGCCCCTCAATATATTACAAACAGGAACACCCAGCATCCAAAAAAACCCAATCCAATCCACTCAACACAAAATAACATTGCCGAATTTGTTTACTTGGCCTTTAATTACCTGAATCACCACTCTGGGAGACTGAGAGTAGTACCACAGAGGAATTCCAAAGAGGCTAATTAATGCTGTCTTGGTCTCATAGGTTTCAGAACAGCGAGTACTCAGAATGCTGCCACCTCAAAAGAGATAGATCAGGTTAGCAGAAATAAATGTCTTCAGGAAGAAATGAGTAATTAATGAGATTTATATAAAGCATAATGAATACCAGATTAAATATATTGTTAAGATCAAACAATTTTCTGGGGGTATAAAGCTTCTATCAAGTACAATGTTATTTTATTTTAAGAATATGTCAAAGGTTTTTAATTTCTTTCTTATTTAGTCGTAGATGGGCTGAGAACTGTTCTATCCCTGTCCACACACACCTAAGCTGATATACAGCCCTGTAAACACCATCATAGATTGCAGTAGACTGATGATCAGCCAACACATAAGAAAGCTCTACTAACCTCTAGTCTTCACTGTAAGATTTTTAGTAAATAATGCTAAAATCTTCAATAGGAAAAATGGTGTTTCCTCTATTTACCTCCAGATTCCAAGGCGAAATCCACCATTCCAGTCTTGTCTTGAGAGTAGAGTTTCAGTGCATTATTTACAATAATCTGTGCTTGCTGCAGATGCATACATAGAATAGGAGAATGGAAAGAGAAATATTTCAGTAAGATCAAGTGATAAAATAACTGATATATACATATCTGTGAATTTGCAAGCATCTTTTTGAGATGCTGCACTTCATCACAAGTCTTTGAAAGCCTCTATCAAGAAAAGAGGCCATTTTTAATGCATGATTGTCTCTCTTAAAATACAAATTCACACTGCATCTTGACCTGTTTTCTTTAAAAGCTGAATTATTTCCCCCACCCTCCCAAGACCCTGAGCTGCATTTCTTTGGTATACTAGTTCCATGGGAATTCTTCAGTTTTCAAGACAGCACACTGAATTCAAACACAAATGTTCACAACAGGCATGAGCAATGCTGTAAGAATACACTTCTAAAGCATTTTCTGTAGTTCTCCTTGTTTCAGTGAATGTTCCTGACATCCCTCAAAATCATTACCATTTATGTCAACAGTCATGTTCCACAAAATGCCCATAAAAGAACTCTTTACAGTTTAACTTTTGAGAACTTAAACTCACCGCTTCCGTGATCCCAGAAATCCCTGCATTAGTCACAGCATTCGTGACCACTTCAGATGTTAGTTTTTGGTTTGTAACAGACATGTGGAGAGTGATATTCTTGAGGATCTGCAACTCCAGATCCCGCAGCAAAGTCTGCAGATCACTTTTGCTCACAAAATTGGACGTAAGCCACTGGAGAAGTGATTCGGGAAGGTCTTCTTGATGATCACCAAAAAGCAACAGCTTGACAGATTCTTTGATCTGGGCATCTACCTAGTAGAAGCCATTAATAATTGTAATAGAAATTATTAGTTTTCATAAACTGTTAAGTAATACTCATATAAAACAGGCACATAGCTAGACCATATTTGAGTAGTATTACAAGATGGTATTTAAGTCAAAGTTGATAATCTCATATATCAGTAATTACTGTTGTATTTTGTCAACTATGTTCTAGTCAGACCTTTTAAAGCCTTCAAAAGAACTTAAGCATGATTTTTTATAAACAACTCTCAGATGTAAACCCCTGCCACTGCAGAAAACAAGCCATAAACTCTTGTCTAGTAAAGTGTTACACACAAATGGAAAAATGAACAGTACCTCTACATAAAACACTGTCATTCTTTAAGATTAATACTACTCCCATGTTACTCATTTCAGCACATTTCAAGAAAGTCAGTGAACAAGATTAAGTAATACCAAATTTTGCTGGGACAGTTATAGAAGTTGCAGAACCTACTTTTTCATGAATGGCATCGACTTTCTCACAACTCGTCTTCACGCTTTCCCCAGATAACAGCTCTGATTTCATCTGAGACAACTCTAGCTCCAACATTTTAATTTTGGACATAAGTTGACTATGTTGATCATCATCTCTGACAAAAACAAGGAGCCAGTAATTAGGAAAGAGTAGTCTGAATCATTCCATCAAATCCCAAAGGTATGAGAATGTACTTGTCTAATACAAAGTGCTCTCCTAGTTTAATTATTCATCAGAATACACATAGTAAACTCTGAAGATGGTACTTTAGGCATACATAGAATTAATATATTCAAAGCAAAGTATTTTGAAGTTGTGGACAAATCCAGCAGGGATGACTTTAGATCATCAACATGCTGCCAAGCTAATAAACATATATAGATTTGGGGGAATTTAAAGGTTTCTGGCAAAACAGTTTGCCACTGGTTAGAAAGAGTTTCAGGCTACCTTACTCAAACCAGAATAACTTCAGAGGAAGTGCTGAGTTAAAGCAGCAGCTCACATATGACAATAAAGATCAGTGTTCAGTCCATGCTATGGAAAAAGGTATCAGCCATCACCCTAAAGCCATTTAAATGACAATTCAGCAAATAAGTGTTTATTTTCCTCTTCTAATTGGGGAAACTACTTAATGAAGTGCTGAAGTTTTAATCCCAGTATTACACAGTATGAGTGGAAAGTAGCCAAAAAGTCAAAACCAGACTAGTGTTAGAACTGATACAATCCAAGAATTTAAATATAAAGGCCATCAAAAGCAGTTACTGTATACTTCACTAAATGATCTGAGGGAAAATTCTAATGCATTTATAAGAGGACGAGAAGTCGCTCATTCTCCTCCACTAAATAAACAGCTTTCTCTAGTGAAAATGTAGTTGCAGGGTTGCCCCCACACTGGAGGTGGGTCTTGTGCTGATGTTCAGCACCCCAGTTGAAATCTACAGTAAGACAGAAGAGCTCTTGTTGACAACACAAACCCTCAGGGTCAGTTAACTGACACAAGAAAAGGATTGTTTTACTGGAAAGAACAACACACATAAATCACTGTCTGTTGTCACCAGAGCTGAAAAAGCAAAATATATTTGAAAAGTGCTTATACCTCACTGTTTTTGCTTTGGCTATGTCAAGCTCCTTCTGGATGTCCTAAAAAAATACAGAAGTTAGTTTTAACATATACAAAGAAACACAAGTGACAGAAAGAAGATAAAGAATATTATATGAAAATAGGAGATTCTAGCACCACCCCTGAAGGACTGTGTGCCCACAATTATGTTTTTGCCTCTGTATAATAAGGTTTTATTCCAAATAGAAACTGCACCACTGGCCAAGTGAACAATTTTTAATCTTTGGACTGAAACCCTCTCCAAGAAGGGGGAGCAAAAAACAAGTTTTGAGACTTAAAGAACTGTAATAGCCAGAGTAAAGGGAACTGGTGTTTGGGATAGCAAATAAAAAAAACTTGGTCTGTTTTATCAACAGGTTACAATTAGAACAAGTCAGCAAAGCTCACTTTCAATACCTTGGATTCAGCAGAGAGTTTTCTAAGAAGGTCCTCCAGCGTCACGATGCGCAACTCATGTTCTTGATGTAAAGCCAGGAAGTCAGTCTTAAAAAACAGGGAAGGAAAAGGGGGTGTATTTGCTTTTGGAGCACAAATACCATAATTGATATTTTCTGCAAAGCATTATTTTCATTCCATTTTGTGAATGTTTAAGTGATTTATCCTGCAGATACTGTGAGAAATTACAGAATCTGTAATAAATATAGCAATCTGATTCAGCAGTAGTAGGGGTTATACAGAGGGAAGTTTAGCACAAAACCCCTGCTTTGTCACTAGTCCTTCCTATAGTATTCTTTATCTGTATGGAAACAGGATAAATCCAGCTACTTTTCAGCTATGTAAGAATCTATTTTAGGCCACCTGTCAGGAATTAATCCTTTGTCAGCAATAACAAAGGAAGAATAAATGCCCATGACTACTCCCAGGCACTTACTACCTATTGGTTAATTCTGTAGCAGAAAAAGAATCCTACAGTCAATTGATAACCATCTGTATTAGTAAAACAGAACACTTTGATCAGGATCAGGAACCATTAACTATCTTACCTTTTCCTCCAATTTCATATCTTTAATATATTGACTCATCACATTTTTTATAAGCTTCAGTGTTTCACTTTTGTCACTCATCTTGGCAACCTGATCTTGAAGATTATGGAGCAGAAGCATCATTTTGTTATATTCTTCATTACGGTCATGGCATCTGCCAGACACGACAGCCATTTGCTTTTCCAGCTCACTTATCCGACCAAAATCAAAGATATTTATGGTGTCCTGAGGGATAAAGATAATTTTTTTAATATATAAAAATTACCCTTGTGCATCAAATAGCTATTGCAAAAATACTGAAAACAGAGGAGTTAAGAAGTCTTAAAATATATGCAAGTTCTTCCCTGGACTGTTCTCCCTTACCTTTGGAGGTTGCACAGAATGAAAAGAATCATCCTGTGGTTCAGGAACACGAATGGAATCATCTGTTCTCTGTATTCTGTCAATTCTCGTCCAGTTCAGTGGAGGTAATAATGAAACAAAGCCATCAAACCCCCAGAACCACATACCTAGAACAGAAACAAAAAGCAATGTGTGTTCAAAATAATTCTCCCTCCAGACTGCTTGTATCTACAAATTTCTTCTTACTTAAGGACACAAGCTACCTTTAGTTTGCCAGGTAAGTACCACACAATGGACCCTTCTCCAGTCTAAACAAAACTCACTAGGAGTCAGCTTTAAAATTTTTAACTCAAGCACCCAAGAATATCAGGGAACATCCATCAGTACCACTCACACAGTTGCAAGGCAGGCAACTTGTGCCTATATATATATATATGATGATATAATCTTAATCTCATACTACAGCTTCCTTGGCATCTTGATCACATTTACTGATTAAGACAGGCCATGTTTTCTGAAGGCAGATGTAAATGCTGCTTTTTATCTCCATGGAAAATATGTTGCCTTGTACCCCACTTACTACATACCCCATTGCATAAGAGCTAATAAAATTGGGTGTAAACTTAGGCCTTTATGGAAATAAAGCAGCATTTCACAAGATTACACTTATTTTTGCAATATCTTAGTGAGAAGTAGCAGCATTTTCTACACAGGGTGAACTCTTCCTTCCTTATTCACCCTAGTACAGAGGACTTTGAAATCCCACTGCAGGTTTCCAAGAAGCTTCATATTCTTCACAAAATAGCTGCAAGTTTTTGGGACACACAAAGACTTGAAACACTTGAAACTGCTTTTCAGAAATGGCCCAGCACTTTTACTAAATATTTTAAACTGAATTAATTTCAAAATTGACAGCTGTTCTGGAACACTGTCTACTAACCAATTTAAAGTGAACAGTAACTTAAGCAACTAAAACATGGTCTAGAGCATAGGAAAAAGATTTAGGATGAGTTGGTAAAAGAACCTAACAACACTTTTATCGAGACTGACAACAATCAAAGCAATCAGCACACAGCTCACTCTTTCACTGCTAGCCTATGAGGGGAGGTAAAGAAAAAAGGACTTCAAAGCACCTACTCACTCAGCCACTCTCTATAAAGAGCTCTGTGCAATTAAATCAAGGGTATTCCTTTCATGGGGAAAGTTTATTGACTTGTCAGTACTCTGAAAGCTTGAATTACTGTCCTGTTCACAAATTTGCTCTTTTCTGCTTCTGCATCTTCTTCATAAACCAACTAAAAATGCTATTTTAGAATAGCTGTAGGACACACATCAATTTGTATGATAACTAAATTGACATACCTAGTAGAAACAGGAGTGGGATAAGAAACAGTAATGACCTGTAGTTCTTTGGAAGGCATCTAGAGAAAGAGAGAGGAAAGTTTACAAGAAACAATACATTTATCATAAATTATTGTTTCATATTACAACTAGTAAATAACTTGCTCATAAACAAATTTTTTCAAAGGATACACACCTTCTTACAAGAAACACCTTCAGCAAAGACATCAGAGTAAGAAGCTGATACCATCCAGTTCTTAGCAACCTGTACATGCCAGAAGCTGCCCTCCCTAGAAGACAGAAATTGGGAATGTGAAATATAATTACTGCAGCACATGTTCAGAGAAACCAAGCAGAGGGACACGCAGCTCTGGCCAACAACGCTTTGCAGAGCAGAGAAATGCACACGTACAGACAATGCATGCAGCTTACAGACATCTAGATATCACAAGTATGACAGCATTGTAACATCAGCTACTCAACAAAACCAACAGCCATGCAAGAAGGTGAAGTTCTCCTTTGTTATGACACTGCTATCTCACTGGAAACTCAGTATTAATGTTTGAACACAAGTTATCATGGACTGGAGACTTCAGGAGGTTTCAAGAATTGCACAGATTAGCAGCATCAGCTTTTGGTAAGAGGAATACCAATACAGGAAATGACTGCCAAACTAAACACACCCCACTGTTCTTGACACCTCACATTCAGTGCTATTCACACACTCGTTCCCCCATGAAACAGCCTGGTTAGTCTCCTGTTAGGCCTGTGAACAGAAATATAGCCTCTCATTAAGCCTAATTTGGTCAGTAAAGAAAGTAAAGTAGCGCATGCATTTCAAAATACAAAAGCTCCAACACAAGCACAAGCACAGCTGAACTAAGATAAGCCACATACTGCAGATTCCTAGTTTGTCAAAAGGAACAGGCAAGGCACACACACACGGATTAGAATAGTAACCTGGAGAAAGAATGGCCAGCCAAAGTAGAGACAACACCTTCTGAGACACAAGCCATCCCGTTGCTCCCACTGTTCGCAACACGTGAAGCATAAAGTAACCTGGATTATAACAAATTAACTCCATGTGGTAACTGCCACAAATGAGATGAAGGTTCTTTTCAGTACATGCAGTAAAACACACTCAATCCCCTGCCCATTACATGCTCTGCAGAATTTTAAACCATACCTTTCAGTAAACTCAAACTTGATTCTTCACTACTTTAAAGTAAAGTAAGTCACTAATAAATATGAAGCCAAGTAAAACCAAGAAAATTTAGCAATTGAATTCTCATGGACAGAGATAGAATGAAAAACAGCACCTGTGCAGTTAGAATACTACTATTCCAAAAATCAAATTTTACATTTTGTTACATGTTTATCCAACAATGTCATGCAAAGTGTAGCAGAGGATAGCAAAAGAGTACTACCATAAAAACAAGCTTTAAGCATCTTATTTGTTCCAAATTATACACCAAGTCTGTTATCTGGGTTACTGTACAGAAGAAGGAACAATTAAAATTTTAAATTCCAGTGATGTCTAAGAAATATTGATAAATAAAGTATTCCCTACTAAAAGTTGCAAGTAGTACATTTTCATTAAGCTGAGTGTTCCTAAGGATGTTCAACATGACAGTTTTGTATCTCTTAAAGAGAACAAAACCACCACCATCAAAACCCTCCACCCAAGGCACTATAATAAAATGCTGTAACTGAGGCCAAAAATTACTAAATCCACAACTAGGACTGGTTGTTCTACAGAACAAACTACATATACAAACTAGTATATGTTTAGAAAATAATCCCACATTTTTAGAATAGCAGATATGTCTGGGTTAATCTGAGGGATTATAGATATACCAACCCAATGTTTTGCAAATCATTTAGGTGACTGAAGTGTCCCAAATCATTTTCCTTGGCTGAATAAAGAGCACTCAACAGATCCTTGATGCCTCTGTCATTCAAGCTAGGGAACGCTCATCTCACAGGGAAGAGTCTATCCCTATATAAGATTCCTGTAAAAATTGACTATCACTAGAACAAAAATAAAATGTTAAAACTCCTTTATTCAAATAATCTGCATACCAGTACCTCATACCTTGCTTTTATTAAAAGGCAGCTTTTCAACCTATCAAGCATACAGATCTCCCTACAGTGCAATAAATTAACAATCTGACTTGTTCTAACATACAATGTGAACACAATTCCTGCTAATTTTTACTTATAGGTAAGTATCCTGCCAAGCTTGTAAAACAGCCAGAATCAGAGCAAGAAGTCAGAAAAGAAAGGTGTTAAGTATGTTAGTTTTCTAGGCACTTTACACTTTTAACCTACTTTGACAGATGAAGGAAGGAAGAAAAACCCCAAACACAAATCATGTATGGTTAACATTGTGAGACTGCGATGCAAAATAAAAGCAAACAAAAAGGTCCAAGTCAACCTGCAGAAGCAAAGGTGTGCCAAATGGTCCTTGCTACCCTTTTGGCCCATGAGGATTGCATGTGGTCTGTGGTGTACATTTCAAGATGTTTCTTCCCCTTACAGTCATCACCTGTTGGTTGTGGTAACAGTTGATTAATGGGACAAAGCCAGGATCAAGTCAAGATTGTTACAAGATAAGGTGAACAAGGCTATTTCACAGTATCAGTTATCAGACCAAAAACCCCTAAGGAAATTCAGTGGAATAAAACTTGATGGGGAAATACTACAACAACAGGTGATCACCAGTCACCCTCTACATGGAAGTGCAAAGCAAATATTTACTTTGTAGCTTCCACAGTGTCATGGGGTGTCTGATACTACTATTACAGCAACAACCTGGTGTACAGCCCAAGGCTGAGACAACATAAATCACTATACTTACATATTGATTCCTCATTCACACCAAGATGTCTGTCTTCTCTGTAAAACTCCTTTACATTCATGCTTCCACAGTAGTCCGAGTGAGCTGCAACACATTCAAAAAGCACATAAAGAATCTAATTCTCAAGTTCAAAGCTTTTCATATATGCAGATTTTAGCTAAACTGCCTTGGTTTACTATTAAAATCAGGTTACTCACAGGAAACATGAAAAATGATTGAGGAAGAAGCCTACTCTGTGCAACCTTATTCTTCTTTAAATATCAGGGGGCCTCTTGGTTCAAAAATTTTTCTGCTTCTTTTCAGATAGCAAAGTTTGTAAAAAAACCCCCAAACCCTAAGTAAGAACTCATCAAGTTCCCTGTACCCAACATTTCCATCAAATGGGCCAACCATTACATCTCTGTGTTGTTTTTAACAGAGTTGTTAAAAGAAGGAGGAGAAAGCATTAGCAAGCTATCTGAGCAGAGAGAATGGGGAAAGCAAAGTTCTACTTACACACAAAAACTGGTTACCTTCTGCCTATGGCAATTTAACTTCACTCTCAAAGCATGTATGATAGAAAAGAAAGCACTGAAGAAGAAATGAGTGTTTTCAAAGAAAACAAGATGTGCTTCACAGTAGCGCAGAGTGATGATGGCAGTTTTAGTTCTGCAAGATCTAATCAAGCTTTAAGTGCACAGCAGGTTTAAGGGTAACGAGATGGACCTAAAGACATTGAAAAGTTAGGATTTGACACTATCACACCAGGTTTTAAAAATCAACTTAAGTTTCTCCGTTTAAAAATTGCCCTCTATCACTTTCTAGTGAAAATCAACATGTGAATCCTAACCCCAACACAGATCTTGTATATGGGAATCCTGGTACTTTCAAAAGAGAGGGGAGGTACGAAAAGTGTAGCACAGCTGAGGTAATAATAAAAAGGGAGAAAGACAGGAGCCAGCCAAAAGACTATAGAAAAAGAACACTATAGTGCCAAAGATGAAGACCATAAGAAAGAAAAACCAAAACACACACTCTGGCTTTGTGTAAAGACCAAGGAAGACAACTGAAAAGGTACCTTTGTATTCATAACCCAGCTTCAGCAAAACCATTTGAAATAGTTGCACTAATAGTGATGCAAAAGATGCTGCAGTATGTTTGACCAATCGTAGAATCTTACTCATGTAGAAATAGGTTCCTCCTATTGAAAAAAACAGTGTGAATACAAATTATTCATCTACAGAAAGATGTAATTCTGTTCTCTGGACACCATTAGCTTGTGCAAGAGTGAGGATGAAGCACAGACAAGCCTTTGTTTAGCCAAGAGTATGAAACTCAAGCAAATGTGCTTTGTAAAGTCTGGATGTCTTAGATATTACATCAAAGCTTTTGTAAGAACCACACATCCTAGGGATAATGACTTCAAGGTAAAATGTATGACTTCAGCAAGAACACATTTCCTTAGTGAGAATGCAGAACTCTAAACAGCAATGAATTCCTTGCTTATGGAACTCAGGACTCCTCACTGATGTGAACTGTAGACAAACTGCATTATTTTGGATTTGAAAGGGTGAGGATTTTCACTACCTTCTCTGCTGATACACCAGAGGAAGTTCCTACAGTGGCCTGCCTGAAGTGCTGGAGAACACACCCAGAGTCACAGAATAAAGCAACAGTCCAGCACTGCTGCTTTCCTAGACAGCCACACTCCAAAAACCCGCCACAATCGTGTGCTCTCTTCCCCAGCCACATGCCCCCAAATTTAACTCAAACTTCTAGATTAAAGTTCAAAGGAATGTACAAAGATGAGTAAAATTCTCTTATGTGAATACAAACTCAGGAGCACAGAAAAGAGTTTTCATGCAGTGTCACCTTAAGTAGTTGATTGTAACAAGTCAAAAGAATTCCAACCTGTGCTACACAGTAACTAAAGTGAAATACTTGCCTCAAAGTATTTGAAGTCACATCCTATAGCCCAAACAAACAAATTTCTTGCAACTGAAAACACTCTTCATTCAAGAATAACAAACCTATAGAATCCTAAAATTGGTTCTTTTCTAATTCAAGGTCATTTAAGAAACAAATCCTTTGTGGTAACTGTGGACTACCAACAATCCAGAAGCTCAAGATGCTGTGTAAGAGGCAGGCAGACAAGTCCAGACACTGAGGGCAACAATCCATTCCATGGAGATTGTCTTGGAAAGGTAGAACCTTATTTGCACAGACTCATTTGTTTTCAAGCTCTCAAAATGTAGTCACTAGGAAGACTATTTGGAATCAAGTTTTTTCTCTTTGGAGTTCAGCTTTTCAAATAGAGGTTTAGCTTCTAGAAACACTCTACAAAGCCACAAGGTTAAATGAGGAGAAAAAAAATTAAGCAGGAAGTAAAAAAGCCTCAAGAGATTTCCTGGATAGTAGAAGCACTGCAAAGTAACAATTCTGCTCAATCTTGAAAGTTCAAATCATGTAAAGGATAAAAAAATAACATGAGAAAAAGCATAGAAAGTTTCTATCTGAAAACCATGACCAAAAACTTCATAGACAGATCCACACAGACCCGGTATCAGATTAGGAAACTCTTACAATCAGCGCTGGTGGGGCAAATAATTTTATCATTTAAGGTACCAGAGCATTTTCATTTTTAATTGTTTAATTCCTACAGCAGCACTGAAAATCAGTAAGTAATTACATATCGGAAGTTGACAAGTACATAAAATTTCCACCGATACAGACAAAGGTATTTCATATAAGCTGATCTCTAGAATTCCGTTATTGGCAACTTTACCAGGGCAGCAAAAGTGCTTAAATAACACTAGATGAACAATGAACCAACTGAACTGTACATCAGACAGAACACAAGAGAAAGTCACTTACTAGATGCATGTTTCTGGCTCCTGTCCCGGGTGTAGATCCTGGAGGATGGCAGGTGAGCAGCCGAGTATGCGGTGAGGACCTCCTTGCGCTCGGACAGCATGCTGCAGTCACTGCACGTGTAGCCGTTCATCGGGGGCTGCGCCTCTGCTGCTCCTGCTATGTCACCATTGCCCTGCAGCAGTGTAGTGTCACTACCTGCCAAACCCAGAGCACAACACCCGGAGCGCCCACGTCAGTACTGCCAGCACTGGGTGCTGTCACATAGATGGGATGTGGAAGGAAAAGCAAAGTGTAGTTACCTTTAGGGTCGCCTTCTTCGTCAAGACCTTCAAAGGGAAAAAAAAAAAAATTTGGTCCCAAATATAAGAAAGGCTGTTATTTATCTACAGTATCAGACAAACTCAAGTCAAAAGTCCTACTAATTTTAAGGCTTCAAGGAAAGGCACTTTACAATTAGCATTTAATATATTTTGCAGCTCATCAGAGAAACATATATCCACACAGTAGGGTAAGTTGTGAAAGGGGTAGACAAAATAATATGAATGACAACTACACTTTTACTTAGCTTCCATGTGACTTTAAAGCAGCTAATTACAAGCTTACAGTGTTTCTGTTGCTTGGTAACTACTTGGATACCACTGTATTTAAGATTCTGTTTTAAGAGCCAGGTAATCTCAAGTTTAGAAGGGGTTGTACCAAGATTGAAACAATTCTTCCCATTAGGACTGTGGGAAGGTCACAAGTGTACTGACTAGAAACAAACAGTCTGAACTGGGACATAAAATAAAATGTTGATCTTCTCCTATAGAAGACTTTACATAGACAACTCTCATATTTTTCTCTTTGTTGAAGAAAGCAGGTTCCAGGAAAGTATACTTTTATATACTTGCAAAATCAAACCAGCCAGACATACACAAAAACCCTTTAGGGAAATCCTCAAGTACCACTGATTTGAAACTTTCAGATTAAGGTATGTTGAAACACACTTTTGCCTATAACAAAGAAGAAAGTGCTTTTCCTTTGTGTTTTCAAATGCAAGTTATATGTTTACTATTCTTTAAATACAGTACTCTGTGTACCTTTTGAAGAAAGTAATGATAGGAGATAATTATGGTGTTGCATCACAAAATTATATATGTTTACTGGCATATTAAATTGACAGTACAACTTGCCTTGATGTTAACTATGCCAGTAAATCAAGTTTACACGCTGGACCACAAATTTCCAGTGGGCATCTTAGCAAACAGACACCTACAGCAGAAGTGTAAGTGCACACACGTTTAGGGACAGGATAGAAAACAGGTGGGGAAAAGATAATGAATTTATACACACCAAACCGTGAACAGTTCCCACAGTTTGATACAAGAAATAGCAGTCATTGCCTACCCCAGAAATGATCAACTTCTGTCTGCTCTCGAATCAAAGACTCGTCCAATATAGTGGATACCATTGATGTATCACTGGCATGGCTATTGAAACTGCTCTGGCTAAAAATAGATGAGCTGGACAGATTTTTCCTCGGCGTGTGTCTTACACTGACAGGCTGTTTGTTCATACTTTTGCGTTGCTTTACCATCCTAGGAAACAAAGCAAAGACAGGTAAGACACAGCACTAAACACAAATTTCTGTTAATCTCTCACTTTACAAGGAATAAAAAGTCATTTCAACACTGATGTGACTACACAGAGCAGATTAACTTTAAAAGGAAATCTTCACCTTCCAGCACCTGTATTTTTACAAAGATTTCATTGCAAACCACATATTGAACATAAATTTCAAAGTATAGCAGTAAATACTGAGAACAAAGAATAAACCAGCAGCTGACCTGTTTGCATTATTGTGTTCAAACAGCTAAGCCTCAGGATTCCAACCCACAAATTAACTTGTGATGATTAAAAATGCTTACTTAGAGGACTGTTCTCTGAAGGACATGTTTCCGGTGTAAGAGCTGTCGTGAAGGGAATCACTGCGTCCATCCTCTGCTTGGCTGTATCCTGCAGCAGCTAACCGTAAACTACGCCGGGACATCCTTGGGGAATCAAATACTGGATCTATTTTGTTTTCAGTCTCAAAATCCAAAGCAGATGAAGAATAACTTGAACTGCAGTAAAATAAGAACAGCAATGTTACTAGGGAAATTTTCAACCTGGTAACAAACACGCCCTTCAAGCCAGTCAAAGTTTCCATTAAAAGCAGTTTATTCGGGGTTACGGTGCAATTTCCACAAGATGGGCCACGTAACCCAAATAATCTAGACATGTCTAGATATTCAAGGTTCTCCCAAGCAATTCACATCACAAATTCTACAACTGAAAGCAAATCACAGTTAGAAAGAAACAACCACCATGGAAACCATGTTTGAAGTTTAGCCAGAGCAAGCACTCATTCTTCTGGGACCAATTTGAGAGTGGAATCCATATGACAGTTTCTTCACCACACCCAGCAGCAAATTAAAAATCATGACACAGTCTAAGTTGCAAAGTAAAGATCAGTTTTTAGTCAAAGTTTATTTTTGTCTATTTTTTGTTTGCCAAGTCCTTGTTTTGAGAACCAAAGATCCGTATGCCACATTACTCTGAGTTTCCATCTCTCAACAAGTAGGAACTTCCTCCCTTTAAGATATTTAGACTTCCCTACTTCAGCTACTGCAGTTTAACTACTATTACCTTTTTTTTAAAAGCAGATTAAAAAGATTTCTTAATTTAATGCATATCATTGAAATATTTAACTCTGAGCAAACAAAAAATGTTTAAAGACTTTAATTTGTTTTTCTCCACAGAGGCAAGTTTACACATAAATAACTTTCATATCATTATCCTGGGAACTTCACATTTCAACATGTGATTCTCTCAGAACCTCCATGAAAACTTACAGTGAAGACAAAGCAGCAACACAAGGCAAACACAAAGAGATTAAACCAAGGAGTCTGTAAGAAATACACTTAGGAAAGCAGAAGTTTAGCCTAAAGCAGAATACTCGTACTTACAACCCAGGCAAACATTCAGTTATGTAAGTGAGCAGACAGAGGCTGTTGCAAGGGCACAGCACAGCAGGTCAGGCTCTAGAACCACTCAGCCCTGTGACCCACAGCATCCGAATGCTAAGTGCCCTAGGACAGCTTTCATAAGGGCTCTGTCCCCTCTCAGGGCACAGGGATATACAGAGATGTAACTGCAGTTACTTCAAGTGTTCCTGGGGTTTTCATTTGGTTTTTTAAAAGAGTCGAACAAGATACTCTTAACAACAGCAGCTCCTTATCCCCAGAACCCCATAGAAAAACATGCAAGCAAATTAGATCTGAATGAGTAGATTCTGCTGTGCAATCTGTATTTGAAATGGAAGTTTTCCCTTTAAAAAATACAGAGAAATAGCTATTATAAAATGTATTCGTGCAAAAAAAATTTAATGGAAATAGTTTTCTTACACAATCATTAAAGATCTCAGAACATCACAAAGTAATAACATGATATGTATTGTATTACTTTAGCATACAAGTTAACACCAGAAGGCCTTGGAGCTACACTTACAGTAAGGATGCAATTCTGACAAGCTGGTGCTTTTGAAGCAAGTTTCTTCATTGCTCCACAATGCAAAGCAAAGCACATAAGACAGGACTATGTCAGACCACATGAACTGCATTTCTTTTGGCTAAAAAAACTAACCCAGACAACACATTGCAGGAAAACATCTTGTGGCTCCAGCAGCAGCTGGGCATTCAGCCCGCAGGGCCAGACCAGAGTCTGTCCAAAGTAACTTCTTCAATTGCCCAGAGGTGCCCAGATTTGGTGGCAGGTGTTTGGCACTATGTGCTGGATCTCACTGGTGTGCCCTGCTCACCCTGGCACGTGCAGTGCAGCCCTGTGCAAGGCAGGACTGAGCACAGCTTAAGACAAACCCAGCATACACTGCTATATACATTAGGCTTATTAATCCCTGCTGGCATTTGGCTGGAAGGGGGAGAAGAAATAAGACACTTTTTCTCATGTACCTAATGAATTGTAGACTAAATAATATAACTTTTACAGTTTTCAAAAGCACTAAGTACAGATAACTCACATTGTGACAGATGTGAGAATACGGGTTAAATGCGGCTCCTCCTGTTGTTATTCTGAAAGGGTCAGAGGCACAAGAGTTTTCTATTGAGTCCCTCCCTAAACAGTTGTTTCAGAACCCAGTTTTGCTATTTACACTTGCCACTACGCATTTGCTTTTCCTCATCTTCACCCAACGTTTCTTACAGATACTCAATTCACAAGAACACAAAGTACACAGAACAGGCTGACAGCTGTGACCAGCCTCAATTTGTTTCTGTTTATGAACACTTGCTGTTACCAAGTATCTCAGTGAGCATTTATATCAATCTGGGTTGAATATAGAGCTTGGAGTTGGGCTCCACTATCTTAAAAAAAACTATAAAAATCATGAAATCTTTTCCTCTTTAAACAAAAGGAGCTTGTGTCTCACGCAGGATAATAATTCTCTTCATATTATCTGCCCTCTGTCAGCAGGACAGTACCTAGAAGTCTCCTAACTTGCCATCTCACTTTCCACACTTTGGAAATGTGGCCTTTTTTCTTCTACAGAAAAGATTACAGTAAATAAAAAACCACTGTCTTTCCTTTTGAGGGTCAGAAATGAACATGTACATTGATGGTACTTCTATGCAAAATGTACAGCTAACCAAAAAAGCATCTCAAGGTGGGATGCAATCAGCCTACGCAAACAGTGCAGACTCTGGTTCCTTCTCCCCTCAAACAGCTCCCGTGGTTGCTGGCAGAGCTGCTGACTGGATCTAGTCTTACATTTCCAGCTTCTATTACCTTGATACCTCCTTCACATGAGCTTCTACAGAATAAGAATGTCCCAGACTTCAGTGGGTTTTCAAGTTATAAATATATTAGTGGAATGAGAATGAGGTCTGCCAATTTTAGCACATCGATAGCTTTGTTTGATAGACCTTAAATGTCATTTATTTTTAAGTATTCCTTAGAAGGAAATGGGCAGTGATGTTCTTGATTATTCAAGATAACAGATAAATGCAACACACCCAGAGAAGTACAGCTAAACAGACATCTTCTAACATGGACACAGGTACATGAGCACTATACAAACATTCATATGTTATCCGACCAGGGCATCACTTACACTGAGCAAGGGCAGACACTGCCTTGAGTCGTTTAGTTATTGCTTCCATCAGTCCCAAAACATACATAAAAACCCCCAAAGGATTTTATTCAACTACTGTGCAGAAAGTTACATTCTGATTGAATGCTCTGACACAGGAAAAGAAAAAAAAGAATCAAACCAAATTCTTACTGATTTAATCCATATTTGTGAAGTGCTGAAAGCACCCAAATTGACAACACAACTCAAAAGATGAAGGTGACTAAAAGGAAAGATCAGCCTCAAGAGGGGGGTGTAAATTATATGTTGACAAGTGGGTGAGATTCACAAGTTTGACTTGCGTTTGGAGGAGGATAAAAATTATTTAGGTATATCAGTTTAATGTTTTTCTGCTTTGGAGGAATAAAAGCACAAAGCTGAAACACTACAGTTATGAACATGCAGTAATCCCAGTGAGTATTAATATAAGTTCTATTAATAAGTCATAGCCAACTCTATTAATAGCTTTGTGGTATCAAACTTCACTGCACTGCTTTCTGCAGGGCTACGTGCACAAGCCAATTTCTTTAAAGAAATTCTCAGGCAGATTTTGTGAAAATGAATTGTCAAAGGCTGAACAAACCAGACTGGAATATAAGCAAAACAAACACAAATGAGCAGAGAGAAGGAATGAACTGCAACATGAAAATATTTCTGATTAGCAACTTTCCCTTTCCTCAGATTCTTCAAACATTGTCTGACCCAAGGGAGAATCAGCTCCAGTAATACAGGTCATCCTGCACAGGTTCAGCAAGCAGACACACAGTAAGAGGCTGCTCAAAAGACTGTAGTTTACTCTCTTGACACCCTGAAAGCAGCATCAAGTCAGTGTACTAAGTAGTTTGCCCCTATTATTTTAATATTTGGGGCTTCACAGAATTTTTCATGAGGAAATTTTAAAGAAAGTGCTTGCCAATCCTTCCTTTCTACACAAGGAAGAATTACAATGAATTAATTCAACCTAGTTTAACTATACTTGCCTTCATTAACTTAGTTATTATACTTCAGATTATCCAGCTCCATCCATATTTGAATAACTATACTTAATATACTTTAACACAGCAAAATGGCAAACTGCAAAGTTTCAAGACATATAACCCTCCCTCTCCATAAGTTCTCTGTTTTGCAGAACAAGTCTTCATTCCTGCAGGAAGACAAACGCTCCAGTTGTCTTCTACACAAATCCCACCAAAGTAATAATGAACTATCCTCTAGATGTCCAATAGGATTTATCATTCTGCATCTTCCTTTCTTCTTGCACACAGTTTTGTTGGACATGAGCTTTGGACAAGAACACCACAGGAGTAAAGATTAACCTGCCAGAAGTTACAATATTTCAGCCAATCTCTAAGGTACATTTGCAACACAGAGGTAACTAAAACATCTCAGTAATACAGGAGTGAAACAAGGCACTTAAATCACCTTTCATTGTCTAACATGCTTTTCTTCAAATTAGTAAACACACTTGTACTCAACCACATTTTACCAATGATTTTCGTAAGATTAATGAAGAATTGTAATTCAATTGATGCAACATAAAACACATCACCTTTTACAACACTACTGACATCAGGTTATCGTTTTAAAAAAAAAAAAAAAGGCTTTGATCCCCAACAAAAACTGACAATGCTACAGTTTTGGAGCACACAAAAGCAAGAGTATTAAGTCAGTGATCTCTTAATTCTACAGTTTTTCCAACTTCTGCCAAGTGTTCTTCAATCTATACACTGCATTTTGATATGCAATAGACACTAATGACTTACAGACACAGAACAGGAAGACAATCTCATCCTGCATCCTAATGAACAATCATTTTTTTTTTAAACTTAAAATTAGCTAAACCAGTCACTCAGGCTCACTGACATATACTTATTTCGAATTATATCTACTATCTCAACATCAGGAAAAGCTCGACAGATCAAAACAGCACCAATCTGCTCTATTAATACTAAAAATCTCAAATGAGCATCACAACATTTATTCTGAATACATAATAAAAAACTAGCAAACAGTGTTAGTTTTTAGAAAACTGAAGTGATTTAAGAAAAACAATCTAATAATAGTCAGTTTAATAAAAAGACACAAGAAAAACCAAGTTCATTAGAACACAGATTTTACATTCACACAACAACCAGTTTTGCCAAAAAAAGTAATCAATATGTTACTCCCAGCCACATTCCACATTAGCAGCAATGAGTGCACATCAATCAGTGTTTTAAAGTGAAAATAGTCCAAAGTCACAAAAGAAAGCACACTCAGAAGTTACAAGACACAAAACATCTAAGAATTTTGATGACATATTTATAGAAATCAAACAGCAGTTGTAACTAGGCGGGCACAAGTTATTCATAGCAACTAATAAACACTGAGTCATTTTCTTAGTCATTGTCCTCTTAGTTCAACATGTTTTTTTTTTCCTCCATTTAGGACAGAGTTGTTTTCAAACCACACTAGATAAAGCACGTGTCTTCAAACAAGTCAGCTACTTACCAAGAAAGCTAAACTCTCCAGAGTTAGCAACATTCAGAGAACATACAGTTTCTCTACAAGAAGAAAAGAGTTCTCACCTGAGTGCATATGTATAGCCAGTGTTCTCTGGCAGACATTGGGGAGGAGTGTACGTATGTAGACGTGAAAAGTCCATGTTGACTGTTTCAAATCATACTGTAAAAGGTGAAAATAAAGTAATGCAATGACTTAAAATTATGCCAAGTCAATGTAAGAGCCCTTGCACTGTTCAGCCTGTGTTATTAAGTACTGAAATAAAAAAGCTGTTACCAGAAACATGGAGCTCTCAGTATTGGAGCAGCATTGCTGCTAGTGCCAGATATCTCTTATCATTACTGCAGGAAGCTCGGGGTATTTCTGACTGAGACTTTCTTCATGATACTCCATTTCCAGCTATTTCCGAGTTCTCTGGAACCGTAACATGAGCCAAGCTCTTATCACAGCTATACTACAACACTTCCACAGGAACCAAGTCAGGCTGGCATCCCCAAAACCTAAGCATAAAAATCTAAACAGCTACGTAGCCGTGTCTCAGAGATCTCTTCACAATGAGTTTTGCATTGAGAGCCCACTGGGCAAAGCATGGGCTGCTCTGTGCACCAACTAACATAATGCAGATGAAACTTGAGACAAGTTTTTACATACAGTCAAATCATTTCACTCTACAACCTTTGAACACCACCCACTAAGCTGCAAGGGAGTATCCTTCATTTCACATAAAATTCCAATATATGGTATTGGATAATTTATTCCTGTCATTAAAACCACTGACTACACACCCTGGCAGAAGAGCCAACTGCAAAATGACTCACAGGGCTAGAATCAGGCACATTTTCCAGAGTGCCATCCACTTCCAAAAAAACCCCAAAAAACAAAACTACTAAACCAAAACCATCCAAGCAAGACTTGTAAAACTTTCCATGGGGTCTTTGAAAGGTATGACAACTTTAGGAAGGAAATAAAAACTGATGTTATCATTTCAACAAACTTGCAGACCTGCACGGGTGACTATTTATTGTATTATGAACAATTTGACTTTCAAGTTTAAAATATTTGCAAAATCCTTGAGCCCTTCTCAGTTTTATTAGCCACAAGAAAAGTTTTGCTTTTCTAGAAAGATTCTCTGGTGATGGCTTATTTGTGTTTAACAAATAGGGATTTGGCTATGCTGCATTTGCATGGTTAGCAAAGCAGAATCCTGGCTATTTTCAGATTACCTACAGCTCCTGTTTCAAGAGCAGTAAAAGATATTCCACACAACTGTGATGACATACCTAAACCAGGGTAAAAATATCCCCAGCTACACTCTAATTCTTACAATCAAAACAACAAGTCTCTCATTTTGGAGGTGCACTTTCCTACACTGAAATAAGAGTTTTCATTTGTATAGCTACCTATACATGAGAGAGAGGGACAAAAACCAGCGTCACAGGTACAGATTAAAGCAGCTCAAAAAGAAATCTGTACATGTAACATTAAAATGCTCTTAGTCATTCCACCTGTAGCCTCCAAATCCTGAGGTCAGTAAGGCAGGAAGATATTTCCATTACTACTGAAGTCTGTTTCCTTCTTGTTTATACAAAAATAAAAACTTATAGGCCTAAACATTGTGGCTTTCTGAATGCAAGCACCTCTTATGCATTTGTGGGGTTAATGAAAAATAAGGTCTCACTTCTGCTATTTACTTTTTTTTTCAGTATTATAGAACACATTTCCATTAAGTGATCTTTCTCTACACTCAGTTCATTTGTCCCAGAGCTATAATGCTTTCACTGGCTTGTACATAAAATTTGTTGTTTGTTTAGAGGAAGCTTAAATCAGTAGTGCGGAAGTATTAGCAAAGCAGTCTCATTCTCTTGCTAGAATAAGCAGCAAATTTTGCTACAATACATAACAACTGCTGCCTTACTTTATCAACAAATAAGAGCTCAATTTAGCACATAGGAAATGGGAACCAGAGAGCAATGGCTCTCCAGTAACAGAAGTGGAAATACAGTGAATTTCAAGATGAGGGATGTTGATAATATCAGATAACACTTGTTTTAAAGAACAGCAAAACATATTTCTCATACATATGCCTACTGAAATTCAAAACTATGATTGAGGATGATCAGTTTGAGTTGGTTTATTTTTAACGCATAAGCTATGGAAACCTCCTCTTTAGTTTCCACTGGAGCTGATGTGTGTGCTTAGCACGCATCATTTAATCACAAAACCTATTTTTTAACTGGCAACTCAGTAGCTGATATAATCCTTTTGACACTATGGGAGAGAGCTTTGAGTAGCTCCCCAGCTCCTCCTCATCTCTGCTGCCCATATGGGCAGGGCAACGGCCGACTTTGAAAAACAACATATTGGCTCAGTTTCTCGCCTGTCCTTTTCCCCTTCACCACCAGTTCTCTACTCACTTGACTTCTGAAGAAATCAAATGCTAGAATTTAAATAGTATTTCTTACTTGATAAGGTTTTAATTGTATCATTAAGTTACTATAGACAAAATATGTACTTGACAATGGCAGTGCAAACTGCAAAGCCTCGGAGGTATTTATGCGTAGGACTATTAATAGCCCGTTTTCATAGCACCCAGCTCTCCAGCAAAGATATCAGGTTTGCCATCTAAACACCACAGTTAGAAATCACTCTTAGAAGATTTAAGGGCTTGGTTTGATTCACTGTTTGTCTGATGCTCTAAAATTAATTCAGACTCAAGGGGGACAACCTTCACTCAATTTTTCAAAGCAATAAGACAGGATTGACTTAAACAGAACTTGAAAAATCATCTTCAGAGATGACTACCATAATTTTCAAAAATGGGCATCTAAAATTTACTATGCAACTGGATTTTTTTTTTAAACCTGGCTATTAGTTCAGCAGCTTAATTTTAGTTATTCATCTCTTCAAAACAAATGATCAACCTGATTTATATAAAAATATTCTACATACTTATTACAGAATAGGGGTGCGTAGGCAGAGGACAGTAACTCTCTCTAATTTGTTCACTCATGTTTAACAGCACTCCACCTTGCAGGTATTATCATTCTTCTTGCTTATGAAACTTTCATAAACAACTGGAACAGAAAGACACGCTAATAAAGTATTTTGAAAATTTAAAACCCACAAAACTTGGCAGAGAACGTGGGAGGTGAGCACAGCAGTTAGTTCCAGTTTGAACACTGCTGGGTGTGCAGCATGTTTCTGATTTAGGTACCACAGATCTGTCTGGACTCAGATCCAGAGATCTTTTAGCATCAGCTGTGTTGCAAGCATTACTAGGCCCAAACTTTAAGTAGCCTTTTTTCCTTCTTCAGAAGCCTATAAACATCTAAGTACTAAGGGATGTACAGTGCAAGAAGTAAGCATGGAGTTATATAAAATCCTTAAGTAAACAGAATACCTTTATAAGACAACCCAAACTGAAAAGAATTTATTCTCTTGAAATTAAAGAGAAGCACAAACTTCTGCTAGAATGCAAGGGGGCATTCAGATGGGCCTCAGCTTACAATTTCTATGTTCCTGCAGAGGAGACAGATGGATTATTTGCTTTTTTGCTGCAAATAATCCATCTTTTTTTTGGAAAGCAGACAGCAACAATCACCTAAAGTATCATTTCTCCCTTACGATTCAACTGAATCAGTGTGACAAAAATTCAGCACATTAGAAGGGAAGGAGAAGACAGATTCTGACTTGGTCAGAACACAAGGAAGCACAGGGACTCCTGTAATCAGCTCAGCAGAATTTACCCTCACGAAAGGTCCCCTGCATGGCTCTAAGGGACTCTGAGGCATCTGAGCAAGAGATGAGACATGAGGCTGCCTCACCACCTCAAAAGCTTGTTTATCTGACAGTCCCTTTCAAAACCAGGCAGCCTCAACAAAACCCCTACTACCACAGCTTCCTGTACCATCCTGGCTTCCAGGGAGGGTGATGAGATGCTCCACGAGTGGCCTTTTTGCAGAGAAGCATCACAAGGCAGGGGGAGCAGCACCAAACACTGAACATGCACTACAAACACTTCCCAATGACTGAGACAAACCCTCACTTATGGCTTTTGGGGTCCATGAACAGACTTTCACAAACACACTGTCCAGGCGGTTCCTCATGAACACCCTTTGTGACAAAGGAAGTGGTTAATTGCCATTTCACAAACAGGACTCTGGCACAGCAGAAATATTCACCAGAGTCCATCAGAGAACAAGAAAATTTGCAAGACAACGTCTTACTTTTAACATCACAAGGGGCAAAAAAATTTTTAATTGAAGTCTTAGAGAGATGGTGGTGGTACTACTTCACCTAGAACCCATGCTACTCTATACCTAGGAAAGCCAACTAAGTTTAAGTCACTATGATTTAACACAGTAATGCCACCAACGCTAAGCAGACTTTTGGGCAAATTATTAATAAGAATGAAACTGGAGTATGCAACTCCATCAATTCCTGAGAGCAAACCATTTTTTCCACTTGTAATTTCGATTTTTATTTTCTTCTATTACTCAGAATAACAAATAAAATACCTACATATACTCCACAAATGATGTTTCCACATACCAAATTAAGTATTAGTTTAAACAGGCTGAAGAGGAAAGAGCTCCAAGCTAAATCAACATTTTATTAAAACACACATTCATAAAACAGCATTAAAAGAGCAACACAGAAGCAAACAAACAAAAAAAATCCCAAGTAATAAGACTGATATTTTAAAGTAAATGTTAAATGTAAATTGAGCATCATGGCACAGTTCCCCAAACACAGTTGTCAAACCGTAGCGCTACCAACAAACCCCAGGTCCATCACAAAGCAGCGACATCCGCGTATTCACATTATGTACCTCTCGAAAGGCTTTTTAAAAGGGAGGCCGGTGGAAACCAGCCGCACATTCAGCCGCGGTGAAACAATCAGCGCGCCCGTTCATTGTTTACACACCGGGCCCCGCTGCCAACACACCATTTCGCGGCCCAGGCCGCTCGGCCCTCGCAGGCTCCGCGCTCAGGGGCTGCGCTCCGGGGCTCCCCCATGGGCGGCCCCGGGCGCGGGGGGTCTCGGGCCGCCCCCGCAGCCGGGCCGGGCTCGGGGCGGGCCGGGGCTCAGGGCGCGCTCCCCGGCGGGCGGGACATGCTGTTCCATGGATCCCAAAATGGCTTCCGGCCCCAACAAAGCCCGCAGGATCGAGGGATCCGGCCCGGCCCCCACGCTCCCCGTCACTCGGGGAGTTTGAATTCACTGGAGGCGGCGGCGCTGCCAACCCACCGCCTTAACCCCTGCGGGGCCGCGGCTCCCGGCACACAACAAAAGGCGTGTTTTACCACGCTCCTAGAACCTGCCCAACAAAACACCACCAGTATTAACTATCAAATTGCAACTCATCATCTTACTCCTTATAATCAACACCTATAGCTGAACGCCTAAAACGTCCACAACTTATCAACATCAAGTCACAAGTCAGCCAATCACTGCACACTGAAAGATACATATGTTTATAAATATAGATATATATGCACACAAACCACATCTACTAACACATCAACGTAAACAGCCTACCAAGCTTGTTAATAAAACCCTCTTGTCCAGATCACTCACAACAAAAAAACCCTGCAACTCACTTCCACAACACTGCCATGAAAACCAGCAAATAGTAATTCACCCCCATATGTAAAAGCGGGAATTGGACATTTAAGATTAACTTGGAAATTCAACAGAAGCATAAGCCTGGAATAGTCAGTTGCAAAGTACTGAAACAGAAAAAATTTTATGAAAATGAGCAAAGATTTCACTTCCTTTTTGCGTAATGTTAAACTGAAAAACCAGACGGTGGGATGGGGGCACTGCAAGTGCCGCAGAAACACGGAATTTGCTAGCTAAGGCTTTCCTTCCCTATAACATCTTATCAACAATACATTTTAAAATAAAGAAGCGTAGAATAAGGCAAACCAAATACTTTTTCTTCCCAGCAGACATAAAACTTCTGGAGACTATCAGAAAACAGGTGCTGCGTCCAAAGAGTTCCGCGTTTCAGACACTCCTACCCCTCCGGTCACTGAGGAGCAGACAAACGTGAGCACCACACGAGGGACACAGCCCTACAACCTCCAAAGGAGCACCACACCGAAACAGCACATTCTGCTGAAAAACGCGAGCAGTCGCTCTCTCGGCGAGCGATGCCAAACTGTTTTACGGTAAACCCGCCTGTTTAACAACACTTTCCCCAGAGAAGCAGCTCGCTGACACCAGCTGCCCCGAGGTGGCAGCCGGGGGCACGGTGAAAACAGGTTTGTCTCCCTGTGCTCCCCAGCCCGGAGCACAACACCCATCACAGCTCGGTACCTTTGCACCAGGGCTCGGCAGCTGCAGGGACCGCCGGCACCCCCGCGCGCTTATCAGCTCGCTCTCAATCAGCGCCGAAAGCTGCAGGTCACAGTTTCTTCTGACAAGGAAATCCTCCAGGTGCCAGGCCCAGGGGCGCCCGAGCGGGGGAGGTTTTCCTCTCCTCCCAGCGCCGACCCGCAGAACCCCGGGCTAACGAGGGGCCAGCGCTCGCCCCACGCCCCCAGCCCGCGGCGCCTCACGCCCCGCTGCCTCCCCTGCCCAGGACGCCGATCCCCCGCCCGGGGGAGGCCGCAGACCGGGACACCGCGCCCCGAAGGGCTCCCACGCGGCCCCGGCCCGGCGGGAAGCGGCGGCGGGCGGGCCGGGGCGGGGGCGGGCGGCGGACGGGTGACCGCGGGCGGGGGGCGGTTGGCAACGGCCGGGGCGGGCTGAGCCCCGCCGCCTTCCAGCCCCGCGCTCTGGGGACGGGAGGGGCAGCGCGGCCCGAGCCCCGAGAGACGGGGAGACCCGGGAGCGGGGGTTTACCTGGTGCCGGTGCAGTAGAGAAAGGGACAGCCGGCGGCGGCGGCGGCTGAGATTGTCCGGGCCCCGCCCGCTTTGCCGAGGCCGCCGGGAGCCCCCGCCCCGCCCGCGCGGCGCGTGCCGCCAGCGCCCCCTCAGCGCCCGCCCCGCGCGGCCCCTCACACGCCCGGCCGGGGCTTCGCTCCTCCTCCTTCTCTTCTTCTTTCTCCTCCTCCTCAAGCTCCCCTCGGGGTCCCCCCCCCAGCCTTTTTACCCCAGGCAGCGGCCACAGCCAGGCCTCCGCCTGCCTCGCCTTCCCCCTCCGCAAAATGGAGCCGTGAGAACCTCCGGAGCGAGCAGTGAAGAGACGAGGAGAGTTACCTCGGATTTTCACTCCGGCCTCTGTTGCTTGACTCACTGACTTTCCCTCCCGGTGTTTTCCCCTCGCTGTTTCCTTCCCACGCTGTCTTTTCGAGGTTTTCTTTCCTTTTTATTTGCTGTTCTCCACTAAGGCTTCGGCGCTAGCCCAGCACACCCGGCCGCTTGGTGGGACTGAAGCGCTTCGGCTCCTGTGCGGCACCCAAGCGAGTCTCACTGATGCCAACACTGGGTTGCAGAAACGTCTGCACCAGCTGCACAAAAATCATAGAATGGTTTGGGTTGGAAGGGACCTTAAGGTCTATCCAGTTCCACCCCCCTGCAATGAGCGGGGACATCCCTCCCTGCTCAAGGTTGCTCCAAGCCCCATCCAGCCTGGCCTTGAACGCTTCCAGGAATGGAGCTGGCTCTTGGCAGCGAAGAAACAAGCCCCATTGTTCAAGTATTTGGGGAAAGTATGCAAATACATTGAATTTGAAGCCTGTGCCCGAGTCACGTTTTTTTTAAGCCTTCAGTGTCCCCGAGCCCGCAGTTGCCTTGCGGGCCTGGCAATGCTGAGCGCTGTGGGCAGGGGCAGTACAATGGCAGGGAACAGAACGGCGAATGTGTCACTTGGGAGAGGGTAGTCAGGCCATAAATTGTTATTTACTTGTGTGTGTGAGAGAAATGACTCAGCTTACTGGGAAAGACTGGGTAATAAATATGTAATTATCAAATAATCCAAGTGTTTGGATGCAAAATGGGTGAAAGCTAATCCTTAAGAAACAGAGATGCAAGATAAAGAAATCCACTTAAGGTGTTGGCTGAAATCGATGCAGCATTGATTTGGGGCAGTTACTGTTTCTATTAAAAGAGCTTTGTCTCAGCTATGTGACAGTTTTAAGACACTGCAGCCAAAGTTGAGCTGGCCCCAGCAACACATGGAAGCCAGTGCGTGGTTTGGTCAGATGTGCAGCTCCTCACCAGTCGCCTCCTCCCTGCATATGGCTGAGGATTTTGCAGAATCAGTTTTCTGACTGCTCCTTCTCCTTCTCTACTTATTCCACACCTGTTTTCCTGTCCTTAGAGTAGATAATGTTTAAAGGCTTAAGATACTCAGGGCAAAATCACCTCTTAGTTTAAATCTCCCTGAAATTCCTTGGTGGTGTGAGGCCAGGCTTTCTCAGGGATGTTTTCCTCCTTGTTCCCCGGGAGCCCAGGCAGGGCAGGCAGCACTCAGCTCTGGCAGGACAAGGCATGTCCCTCTCCCCGGGCACTGCTCCAGATCCCCGGGCTGCTCTGACTTGTCCCAAGCAGTTGTTTTTCCATCAAGACCAGGCCAAAAGGCTGGATGGAGGATGATGACTTAAGCTCAGCTTTCCCTCCACTCCTCAGCTATGAGGAGCAATAGAATATTTTTTTAGCCTCACAAGGATTTAAGGGAATCTTGGTCAGATGTCCTCGGTTTTGTTAAAGGAAGCTGCTACATACAGGGAGTTAATTTTTCCACTTTTCAGAAGAAACTGCTCTGAGGCAAACAAAAATTCTTTCGAAGTTTCTCAGCATCTAACAACGAGCTCTGAATATAAAGTGGGCTCACTTATTTTATTGTCTAAGCTGAAGTGTGTAGAAAAAAGATCAATAAGAATAAAAACTGATTATGTTAAAAATGCTTCAGTTTTAACACTGTAGAGGGCAGCTAAGAATGTAGGGGGGAAAAAAGCTTTCTTAACTGACACCAGGTACAGGAAAACTGCAATACAGGGCAAACCAATCCAAGGTGCACATATATCTAGTTCTACTTCTTCTTCCCTTCCCATCGCAATTCCCATATTATTGCTCCCTTCCTTCCCACCATGACTTCTGTTCCCAGTGCACTCCTGCAGTCACACCTAGCAAACCTGTTCTGCTCCACATTCTGGTCCTTGCTATCAAAAGGGGGAAGTCCCCACAGCTACTGAAGGTGTGGACTGACTGTGACAGAAACCAGTGCGGGGAGGTGTTTCTGACTGGTAGTACTGGGTGCTGGGCATGGCACGCTGCTGCACAGGCTGGAAGAGTGGTGACTTTCATGTCACTGGGGAGACGATCATATATGTGTATTAGTATGAAAATTTCCTAAAATATCTGGAAATATGATTTCTTGCTCAACAAAGTTTCTCTCCATCTCCATCCTTTTATGGTTAAGCTCACCAGGGCCCTCTCCCTACACCATCACTGCTGTCAGCCAAAGGCAACGAGTGCTCTGTAGAGAGGAATTAGGTTACCAGGTAAAAGGGGCTGCAAAGCACTTCAAGTCAGTTTTGCCACTAGATCTCCATCGTCCTGACTTACAGGGGATTTCAGACATTAACAAGAAAAGCCGATTACACTCAAGGCAGGCCAGCAGAGCAGCCGTTCTCCTCACAGCTCTCATCTGCTGCTTCAGCTCAGTTACTGCTTCTCTGGGGGATTGATCCCAGTAAATGGACACAAGCTTGTTAACTGTAATTTTTGTTGATCCTTCAGCTGCCTAAGAATGAAGATTTTTGTGGTTTATTTTTCTTTGCCTCTTTTTAAACTGTGGTTAGACCTGCACATAAAGGGCTGAGACACAGAGCAGTCCATGGTGTATCCACCAGGACCGGCTCTGATCCACTCTTTTAGCCAACAGCTGCTCACTTTCCCATGCAGGGATCCTAACACAGATTCTGCAAATGAAACAGAAACTTGGCTTCTCTCAAACCAGCATTTGGCTTCCGAAGCCAAGATGTTACTTTATATCTGGGGCAATGTTCTCGTGTGTTTGTGTTGTGCAGACAAGGGGCTTCCCCCAAGCAAGATAAAGCCTGTGCAATAACCCATCAGAACTCTAACCTCTCTATATAGAACTGGAGCTATTATACTATAACAACTTATACATAGTAAATAAATAAATAAACTTCTACTATAATGACGGAAATAGCTGTTAGGGTTATGCTGTGCTATAACAGGATAGTTTTACTACAACAGTATGTTGTAAAACTGTATTATGTATTACACTAGTTCTTTCTGGTAACTCCCAGTTTTAACTGGGAAGTTGTTATACTATAACAGCTAAAATTTTATATGTAGAAATTAGATTAGAGCTCCATAATAACTCTCCAGCCATAACTGGAGGTGAGTCTCTGGGAGCAGACTGCTGACACACGCAGAGAGGTGCCTTAGTGCACCTTCTCCGTGGGCTCACATGACTCAGTGCACCTGCAGACACAGTGTCTGCAATCTGCCAAAACCATTTCCGAGGAAAACTGCAGATTGCCTATAAGGACCCGCATGGATGAGAAGTGGGTGGATCTGGAACATACTTAACCCCCAGCCTCTCCTAGAAATGCTCTCTGATGCAAACCTTCTCAGAAAGTCTAGGTGCCTCATTTGTCAGTGCCCTGTCAATGTCTAATTAATTTAATCTATTTAAAGTAGTTAACAGATATTGGGAAGATTCTATATTCAGTTAGACAAATGCATCCACTTACCAAAACCCCTTTGTTTTGCTGAGAATCCTAGTCCCAGGATCCTCCACAACAGGTCTTCTGGCTTACAAGGACGAAGAGAGAGGCCCATCTGTTCGTCACAGGAAGGGCAGGGCTAAAGTCTGCTTATCTAAAGTGTCTGAAAGTCTGAAAGTTCGAGATAACTGTTCTGCCTGAAAAAATTGTCCTTGCTTAAGAGTTACGTAATGCATATGGTCCTAGTGACATTCTGTAATGAGCACAAATTAAATCTAGTACATATAAGAGCTGATCTGGCAAAATAGGAAAAGAAATTGTATATTTCAATTGAGTTCCTACTGATGCAGTAAAAGATTGAAGCTGACAAAGTTGAGTCTCAAAGAAAATAACTTTAAAATCCGCCATTCACAGGCGACTCCATAGTAGCACATTTCTGTAAAGGGATTTGAGAAATTTGGGATATATATGGAAGTGTGGTAAGCTATAAGCAGAGTCAGCATATTGTCAAGTGCTGTGCCCAGAAGACTCTTTAATAAAAGGATGCAATGGCAGATATCTAGTTTGTCTCACACACACAAACAAGATCAGGCTGGTGTTTAACATCTCTCGAAGGATTATTAGGATACTCAATTCAACAAGCTCTTCTGGCTCTGAAGAAAAAGCTGGCTTGTTGGATGATGCAGTGATTTTTCTTTGGGAGGCATCCCACAATGGACTGCTCTGAAAGATAACAAAATGTTCAACATATGGAGACAAAAAATTTCCCAGTCTGCTGAAGACATCAAGCTTGATGAATACTTCAGCTCTTACTATTTGTGTACCAGCTTTAGAACATCTTGAAAAACTTTGACTGGATTCCACTTTGCCCAAGAATGTTCTCTTCTCTAATCCCACATTTGAAGTTGGGTTTGCAAACATCTCTTCTTTAGATCACAAGGATATTTAAAAGCATGTGCTCAACGTTTGTACTGCAGTGTCATGAGGCTGCAGTCAGTGGTAAAGTAAAAGAATCTAAATTTTGCCAACATAGCAAGCTAATAACATCATGCCAGTAGTAGTGACGTTAAGTAGGATTTATCTGGGGGACTTTCAAGGAAACTTTACCATAAGAACTGGGTTCTTGCTGCTGAAGTGAAACTTTAGGTTGTATTGGAAGAATGTGCTTCTTTGCAGTGCTTTGAAACGCTACTTTTTTTTGAGAACAAGGGCTCTGCTAGGATAGTTACATTCCACTCTAATTAAATTGGCTTTTTAATAATTGATTAGACTAAGGAAAACATTTTCATGGAATCACAGAATAGCTGAGGCTGGAAGAGGCCCCTGGAGATGATGCAGTCCCACTCCTGCCCAACAGGGTCTGGTAGAACAGGTTTCCCAGGACTGCGTTGTCAGGTTTTGAATATCTCCAAGGCTAGAGACTCCACAACCTCTTAACTCTATTTGATGTTTTCTAGGGATTTTTACTTCACTCACATTGTGCCTTCTGAATTTCAGCTGATCCTCCAGTGAGTTAAATAGTTAGAAGTTTTCAGTCAACTAAAATGCTCAGTACAGGGACAGTTATACTTTGGCTTTCCATAAAAAGTCAACTTCAAAGGATCTAAAATGAGTATTCTGTTCTACAGGAAGGCACAATAGCTTTTGGATCCATAAGAAATGACTCAATTACTCTGTATTGTTAGTATTATTGTCTCTTTTTGGAGAATTTTCAAAGCAACGTCGTATTTTGTGGAGAAGTGGCCAGAAGTTTGCCTGACTTTGCTTTTAAGATAGGAAGACAAGACACTTGTCTTGTGTGTGTAATCTGTCTCAAATGTTTCTCTGAGAATGCAAGTAGATACTGCTGTAAACAGATCCTGGGTTTGTTAACCATTATGTCACAGCCTGAAAAGGTAAAGTTAGGTCAGAAGGACAAACAAACACCAGGACTTCCTACAACATAAGGAGTATGAGCAACCCCCACTGAGTCTGTTTTTAGACTTGATACAAAGCCAAGGCACTTGGGAATTAGAAGCCAAAGAGCACTTTCTGTCTGTAATACAGAGGACTGAAAACCCCCAGATCAGGATCCTGATTTCCCATGATTTGTGTGTGCAAATAATAAACAGCACACTGCGCCACAATGATGCAGACAAGCAGTTAGGAGCTCACTTACTTTATTACACAGCTGAGAATATAAGACAACACTAAAACTTATACACTACAAAGGTATTACAAAACCCCCAAACAAATCAAGCTTTAACCTAAAGCTGCAGAATTTAATTACAAGGCAACATGGAAACAAATGTTGCTTGCTTTCCAAGGCACAATGGTATAAACATAAAAACTGCAAATGTGATATATTTAGTACAAAAATATAAATCTATAAACTAAATATACAGTCTAAATGACAAAACAGCACATTTCCTCCCATGTATAAACCTTAATTTAAAAAATTCAGCTTTACTCTCAGTCATGAAATGTAATACAGTAACAATAAAAACTATTCTTTTAGTGACACCTACTATGTCCCTATTATACCAGCATAAATATGAGTACTCAGAACATTATAAATTTTGCTGCATTATGCAAGAGAAGTTTGGCTGCTTTTTTTTCCCTTACAAAACTGATCCTCACAGACTTGACTCTGCAAAGTCTGATTTTATCCAGAGTTTGAAATCCTCCTTGAAAGACTGAGTCCTTGCTTTATTACGTTAATAACTTTGACATTAAATTATTACTTTGTTAAATAATCTTTCTCAATTATAAACAGTGTTAAATTCCTGAAAAAGCATTCCTCCTTTAAACCTTGTATCTGAAAAACTTCCAATGCAAAGTGAATTAAAACATTGTTTTATTGCTAACAAATACAAAGAACCGTTCAAGCAGCAAAGAACACAGAATTGTGCCAACTTGACTTTTTAATGAGCCAACAGTGAACTTACAGAGAAAAAACAATCTATTTTCAGCTCAGCCTTTCTCAAGCAAAAGAAAACATGAAAGTAATCCAGATCATACAGATTTCAGATCAGTTCAGTAAAAAGAATCTCAGCAGTGATTCACAAAGCTGATTCCTTGGCTGACTGAATGTGATGTAGTAGTTGATTACAATAGAGCGGCGTTTGATGCTTATGTACAACCCCTTCGATTTCTCTCACCAGCAGATCTGGATATAAAACACTTCCTTCCTTTAAAACTTCTGTAAAACAAAAATATGTTTTATAAATCATTAGCTGCTCTGTGTTTCTCTATCCAAGTTCTCTCAAAGGTAGCTGAAACCGAACGTGGAAATGGTTGTTCTATGAGTGACACAGTGATGACACCCCCATTCCTCCCTCCCCCATTTGCTGAGGTCTGTATTTTGACATTTATGTTCTTGAACACAGGCTGACACACTAATAAATTCCAGGGAGCCCATCAAGCAGGCTGGGATATGGTCACATCCTGCAATGGTGGGGCTCTATGCTCCATATCCTGTTTACCATCTGTAAACTCTCTGGTAGTTCAGCTGCCCTGATATTTCCCCCCTGGTGAACACAGGACAAAACATTACATTCTGCACACAGGTAAAAGGTCGGAGCTCTTACCCACTGAAACCCAAAGGAAAGCTCCAGCCTGTCAGGATTATCCTCTATCTGGATGTGCCACTTTCATAGAACACTCAGAATGATGATTTAAAAAGTGTTGTTCAAAGTACATATGACTGAAAGTCTTACCTAGGACTGCGTTTTGGAGATTTTGATCTGGGTCATCGAGATGTATCAACAGTTCTTGGTACAGAAACTCAATATGACCTTCCATTGAGGATTTCACATCACTGTCCTTTAAGCACTTAAACCAATTAGCCAAGGTGTGAGCAGCTGCCAGTCGTACATCACACGAAGCATCATCCAGACGCTTTAAAACCTCTGAAAAGGAGCATATAAATAACCAAACAGCTCTGTGAACAGGGCAGTCAGCTTTTGCATTCCAAAAAAAAAAGTCTTGTGTCATCACTGAAATTATTGTTGCGTTTATGACGTATTTCTGTCTTTTGAACATTATGAATACATGTATCACATTGTTCTTAAAAGCACGTGGTGCATTGTTATAGGACTGTTATGTTGCCAAAAATATTAATAAAGACATACACGGAAGTATTTAGGTTAGTTGAACATTCTCTAGCACTCCTAACAAGGCACTATGACAGTCTATTCATGCATTACAGAACTACAGAGTTTAAGTATTTGTATGCTCTATAAAGCACAGTATTTCTATCAAATGTTACTGTTTCAGTGAATGACTGCACTGCAGACTAGTTGAACATGCAAGGTGCAAAGGTATACTTTGACAATTGTCTGATCATGTACTTCTCCAAAATAAATGTGTTTGTTGTTAGATTTCTACTGTGCCATGTAAGAAAGAGTATCAGTCACTAAGATGCTGAGTTTGGGAAAATCCAAGTTATTTGTATACATGAGAACATAAATTCTGGTACATATATGTGAATAGTCTGTACTTCTGATGCATGGATTAACATTTAAACTTCATCCTAAGAAGCATTAGAGATCCTAGCTCTATTTTACAATACAGAACTCTAGACTAGGGTTCTCTTCTTTGTTTTTTTGGTTGGGTTTTTTTTTTAGATAAAACCCCAACCCACTACCTATTCAAGTCTATTTATGGTACACTGAAATGGTTTGCTCTTGGCCCTCAAACACAGCACGGAGAACAATGTGACTTCCATTTATATACTGCAGCACTGTTCTGCTCTCACTATACTTAGCACATTATTTCATATAGACTAAACTCTGAAGCAATGCAGATGAGGTACTGGCAAGCCCTGCACAGACAGAAATATTGAGTGAAGTTCCATCTAGTGGCCTCAATGGATAATGACGTTGGAAATATTGCTCAGTTTGGCCAAACTGGGAGTGAGGACATTTCCAAAGGACATGAACTTGTCTGTAATGCCCTTCAGTGAAGGGAAAAACTGCCATTAAAAACCTGCTACAGGAAGGCCTTGCAAGTGCTGTTGGAGTCATATTCAGTGATGCCTGCTCAGGTGTTTCACACCTGGAGTTTCTAAAATGTGTCTGTGTACTTTATACATTTTATGCAGCCTCTCTTAGCAGTTTAAAACCACGCCTCAGTCTCTGCAGGATTAAGAAATTAAAATGCCTCTCATACACGAAAATGCTGCTAATGGTATGATTCTGTGCAGCACTTCACTTTTTCCATTTCCTTAGTATCTATAAAATTACTCTTTTTGAGGGAGAACTACCCAAATAGTTAAAATACCCACTAAGAGAACACAGAAATAGCATTAGAATAGATCTATGGGAGCGAGATAAGAAAGGGTGAGAAATGAGTCTACATAAAATCTGCCCCTATTTGTACCTCAAATTGTTTAAAGGCTTTTTGCTCTTCATGTGGGATTAAAGCCAGATGCCACAGTGACATGCAGCAATATTTGTCATTTCCTAGTCTGTGTTAGTGCTTTCAGTGCTGCAGTGAGTCTGCAGGCGATGTGGACAACCTGCACAGTGATTCCTAAAGCCATACAGCAAATCTGCCAACTGCTCCAGCATGATGCTTTTCACCCTGAAAAGCTGAGCTAACTGTGATGCTTTGGGTAAAAAAAGCAAATGTAATTCTTCCACATGGAGATCTTGATTTAAAAAACCCCACCAAAACAACAGCAATAAACAACCCCTCCAGTCAATTAAACATTTACACTTACCTGTGTAAGTGTTCTTAAATTTATCTTCATCAAACTGCCTCCCACAGGCTTTTAAAAAAGCATCAACAATACGACAAGCCATCAGTCGAGTAATTTTAGAGTCTTCATCCATGGAAGCAATGATTTGGGGCATTAGCTCATCTTTGACTTTTAAGATCTACAAATAATAGGAAAAGCATAGAAGAATAACAGCTCTTCAGTCATTTTAAAATAATATTTTTAGTGGTTAGAGCAGTTACCATTAGCTCTGACAGATACTGGTTTCCTTAGTTTAAAAAGTTAACTATAAAAGTGAAAATCTCAGAAGTTACACAGCTCTATTTTTGCCTCTAAGCTTGCTTGGAAAATGAAAATCCACCAGTCGATCATCCAGCTCATGAATGCTCAGTATACATGCAGATGAGCTTTATGTAACTTGTAAAAGCTTTAAAACTTACTCGCCTGTTAAAAAAACAAACCCCAAACTGTTGCCAGGGTTTAACCACACCGGAGCTGAGGATGACGCGCCCGTACCAGGAGATGGCGCTCCAGCTCTGACAGCGAGCGATGGGATGGGATGTGTTGGGGAGGGTCGGAATTTCACTTTATTATGTACATTTCTTATCCATTAATGAAAAATAGGCATTAAGGCATCGATTCAGAAAAAAAAGTGTTCAACTGGAACAGTAATCTTGATACCAATGTTTTTGTATGTGTGAACTCAACCAGTTATGTGTTTAAGCACTTTTGTCTGTTATAAAGGCAATAAAGACTACTAACATTTAATAACATCTTAATTCAATTTATTTTTCAGAAATATTTTCCAGAAATATTTTTCAGAAATATTTTTCAGAAATATTTTTCAGCCCTTATATTTTAAATATTTCCAGTGCATTATCTCCACATGCCATTTTTGTTAGCAAAGATGCTTCAGAAACCCCCTCAGATTCAATGAATCCCTAATCACTGGTGGGTAACATGTCTGTAAGTGTAGTCCTTGCTAGGTCTCCGCTTCAGTTTCTACAGATATTCTTCACATTCCATCTCAATTCCTCCTGCCCTTTCCAGGAGTCTTTCAGATTTTATTTTTTTCCCCTAAATGGACCTGTGGGCTCCAAGGCAACCAAACAACTTGTCTTTGCCACGTGACACAGCAGCCTGTCCTGACTGGTTCCAGTGCTGCTGCACAGGCACAGGCTACAAGTCCAACAACGTCAAGTGCCCAAATTGTTGTGTTAATAGTGGGCAGTATTTTGTGCTACAGAACTGAATGTTTTACTAGAAAAAATATCTACAAAAATTTGATGCTGGCCAGTCCTACAGCTCAGCATATTGCTGGCCTCAGGTCTCCTACCAGGACATCATCATCCCTCCACTGATTGTTTCAGTCATTAATATTCAGTTACAATTAATGAATTTTATTATGAAAACTGTCCATCCATCTGAAAATATTACTTACCCTAAGGATTTATTCTTTTTTTCCCCCCTTGCATTTATTTTGTTTTCCTGCCTAAGATTTCAAAGGATGAGAAAGAGAGAATTTACCTCTTTTGGTGAAAGCATTTCACAGTGGATGAGAGCCCAAAGGCACAATACAGCTGTAGCACGGATGGCAGCTGCTGTTCTTCCAGCATGCCACTGCAGATTAGGAGCCAGGATGTCTTTTATCACAGTCTCAAGGTAGCTAGGGAACAGCCTGAAGCCAAAAATAAGAAAGCAAAATAAAGGTTCATGAGAAAGTGATAAAGAGACTGACAGGATGTAAAAGAGAATGTTCTGTCATAGAAATATAGACAGAAAAGGGAAAAAAAGAAGACTCTAAAAAAAAAAATCATATAAGCCAATGTGATTGCAATGTATGTGATAAGATTTTCATAACTTAATTTTTCTAGATAATATTTAAACAAATACCCAACATTCATGGAAGGGGGAGGGTAGACTTTCTCCCACTTCAGACGACGCCCATGACTCACTGTTATCTTGGTAAACTACTTACCTTCTCTCTGTCTCACTTGCTCTGCCTGTGAAGTGGAGATAACACACCCCAAGTGAGTGCTGTGAGGATTCATTAATATCTGTGAGGCCCTTTGAGACTGTCCAGTGAAAAGTATTTATAATGTCAAAAGAATGACTGCTATTGATGATACCTGACCTCCCAGTATTGCAGGGAGCCTACAAAGAATACTTCAGCTCTCCCTTGGCTCAGAAACTCATCTCCCTCAAGGATGAGAGGTCAGCAGGATTTTCTGATGGTGACAGTCCCAATACTAGTTTGTTTTTATCACAAACACAAATTTGTGATGTTTTTGCTGATGCTTCTTCCTCCTCTTCTATTAAATGACTCCTATGCTAAAAGTTGCTGTGAGAGTCAGTACTTGTAATAGGCAGGAATCCCTCACACCCATTTAATTCCATTTCAAACAATTTTAAATTAAGAGAGAAAGATATAGGTCTTACACACGAGTTAATTAATATTTTGCTGCATCAAAGAGACATTAGTGCCTGTCTGAGGCCAGTAACTGGAGCTCAGGTTATTCACTGCCTTACAAATCAGCTGGCATCATGCAAACAGAATGGCAAGTAACAGATTAAATCTACCCTGATTCCTGCCCACCCTGTTCAAACTTCTGTTCAAACTGTGACCACCTGAGTGCCAAACAGCACATCACCACCTTGGTGCTTGGCAGAAAGGGAAGAAGCTCTTGTTGACTTTTCTAAGAGTCCTGCATTTCCAGGATGAATAAGTGGCCCATTCATGATGTGCCAAGCCACAGAAGGAACAAAACAGGTACATGTTAACAACTAACTTATCAGTAAGCACTTAAAAAAAAAATCCACACAAAAGCAAAACAAAATCATCCAGCAAGGATAAACCAGCAACAAAAAAATTCCGTAATAATATTGTTTCAATGTAATAAGAAATATAACTGTAGCTACTTCTTTCCTGTAACTACCTTTTACCCACTGCAGGTAGTCCATGTTATCTGGGTATAACCTGACTAAAGCACAATAGTTATCTACTGACACAAACATCTGCAAATCTCTACCTGCAACATGATGACAATAGATACACCGGGCTGCTGCTTTGCCCTGTGGCAAGGGAGCCCTGGGTGTCTGAGGAAGGCAGAGATCCAGCCACTCCTGCTTCCTGTCAGCAGATGGCACTTAAGTAATAACGAGAAATCTGACATCCCATTAGACACATCTAAATTTGTAAAACCCTCTAGATCTATTATTTTAAACACATTTTTGAGAATTAATAATTTTCTATTCAAAAAAGTTGCTGGAAAAAAAAATATAACTAACGATCACCATCATTCCAAATTTCCTTTCAGCTCCAAAACTAAAAGCAGCTCTGTGCTATCTGATCAGTAGCTGCTTCTGTTTTTAATAAAACCTACTGTTAAAATGCAATGAAAAATGATCCGGGAAAACACAAAGGTAAATTCCACCAGCATTATGTTAACCATAATGCTGAGCTGTTTGTGAGAATCTTTGTTCTAGTGCCTTGAAATAGAATCAGTAAAGCAGTATCTGGCAATTATCTGACTCAGTTATGTCAGACTCAAACACAATTAAATGACCACACAACTGTGTTTAGCAGAATAACCAAAAGCCTTCCTATCCAAGCTGTTAGAATAATTTTAAGGAGCTAAACAAATTAGTGGCAGCAGTGAAAGCAACAGTGCAACTGCAAATTATTGCTACTTCCCAACACTACCTCTCATTACCATTAAGAAGAATTTTTGCTGTTGGTGATGCAATTAGATTCTCCTCTTTCCATTTTCAGATTTTATTGTTGTAAATCTGTGTAACTTAATTCTAAAAGTGAGTAATTTCCATGAAAGTAAACAAGTAATCTACCGACAACAAAGACATTTCTTATATGAATAGCGAATTTAATATTGCATCCTGAAAATAATATATATAATAATGGCCCATCTTCGTGAACGAAGATTTGGGGAAAGGTCTTTTTACCTGAAAATATAGAAACAAGTAACAGCACACTTCACACTGAAGCTTTCAGTTCAAAAGGTAGGAAGACTACAGTGGAGAAAGTCCAGACTTGAATTTATTTATATATTTTTAAAAATTATTGCACTCCACCCTTCTAATCATTGTTCAAAAATACAACAAGTAAAATATGCTGTAGAAGATGGTGGGAAAGTCTTTTTTCTCCAAGACATGCCAACATGGGCACGGTTATAAGGGTTAAATAACTACCATGGCTATTACTTCTAAATGCCACTGTAGTGTTCAAATAGCTGTGTGAAATCAGACCTCCACTTACCCCTGAGAATTGATGGTTTCACTTGCTTTCTGGAACAACTGTGATAAAACAGTAAAAAGTTTTAACCGCATCTGGGGATCTTTGTTTGGTTGAAGACACGTCTTCAGAATGAGAATAAAGTCATCGAGAGCTTCACCTATGACAGGACCTAGAAAACGAAGAGGTAAAGCTTATTTCAGACTACTAATAAGTTCTGTTTAGATGTTTAACATGCGAGTGCAATAAAATTTGTAATACATCTGGTATTAAAATAGTACTTAGCTTTCCCCTCTCGCATGGCAGCTGTTAAAGTATCCACGTTACATCGTATTAGGGGGGGCACAAATACCCAGACTAACTCCTCTCAGGCTCAGGTACCCACAGTTTTGGCCATGGCAGTGTGGTGCTGCCTGAGGATCTGTTTTCCCACATCTCATGTAGTCAGCTTGCTATTGCTGTACCACATTTGCCCAGAGAAGCTGTGGCTACCCCATCCCTGGAAGTGTTCAAGGCCATGGATGGAGCTCTGAGCAAACTGGTCTAGTGAAAGGTGTCCCTGCCCACAGCAGGGGGTTGAAAGTAGATGGTCTTTAAGGTCCCTTCCAACCCAAACTATTCTACATTCCATGATTCTATGCAGCATGGACATATCCATGACACCCAGTAGTTTCTGGGACCATCAGTACAAGAGGACATTTTGGGTGGACTAATGCATTTGGGTGGGGGATTAATGCTGTCCCTAAGTAACTCTGAAAGTCTAAGGCTAGGCAAAAAATTTTGGTTTCATTAAATTTAATGAAAAATTATACTGAATCTGCTATGACCCTGACACCCTTCTCCATACAGCAACATTAACTATACTTTTTTCTTCTTTCAAGTTTTTCCACATGCAGCATTCAAGGAAAGGTGCTCATGACTCCTGGAGGCACAGGAAAGGGCATGTTTGAAAGGATCAGCTTCAAAAGTTGGTTAATGGAATTACTGCAGCAGCATTCTTTCTCCATGTCTAAGTAATGCTTATTTGCATTGTACAAAAGAACCTAAAATTTGATGAATTTTAGGAGCTATTTGAAATAAAAATATTTTCTAAATTAATTCTTTAGTTTGTCAATATTTTCACACCTCTGATGAATTCTGTTTTCACCTCTAAACAATAAACAAACAGAACTCTAAGCTGTTATCCCAACATTTTAAGAAATTATTTTCCTGAAACTGAAGGAAGTTTGTGCCTTTCTCCTTGATGGTAATTAACATCTGCATGGTTTTAAAGACAAAGACTACACAGAGACTGTACACATGCTTTATTCTGCAAACTTCTAGCTGTAGAATGCTCTTTCTGCTCTATTTTTGCAATAAACTACTCTAGGAACTTCTTCAGCTTTGGATCCTTGAGATGCACATTCCATTCAACCCCAGTCACTCAGAAAATGTTCCCAGAAGGAGACACAACACTGGCATTTCTGATGACAAGAATATTCCTCACACATGGAATGGACAGATTGAAGCATTCAAGATTCCAAAACAAGTTCAATAGCATTTAATAATATCTGGAAATTTAATGTTTAAAATAATAATGACAAACCCCCAAATTTTCATTGTCTAGACTGAAGCAATAGAGGGTGTTGAACTGCAGTTTGCTAAATGTCTGTGCCAACAAATAGGTCTTTATTTTCACAGCATTTATTCAAAATACACCACTTCATGTGAGTTCTGAGACATTCATAAGATACTACTACTATATCAAACTGATAACAGCAAATTCAACAGATGGAAAATAAACAAAATAAACTACATTGCTAATTTCAGCTTAAGCATACGTTCCTGGAAAACAGTAAAAACTGAGAAATGTGAAATGAGTAAAGCTGATTAAATTGATTAAAAACAACATTATGTGTGGGAATGAAAAGAAAGAAAAAAAAATAGCTCTAGGAGCTGCTGTGTCAGACAGAAAACACAGACAATAGCATATTACCAGTGTTGGGTGCAAGCCAAAATGTTTGCCCAGACATTTGATGATTTATTTAGCATTAAGGAAAACAGAGACAACTGTCTAGAAGTCCCTCAGTCATGGAAATGGGAGTACAAATATATAGAAAAGTTGGCCTCTCAGATCTTGCACTGAAAAAACTTTTTGTTCTTTCCACAGATGAAAACCAGAAAAAGTGCTTATTCTGGTTGCTGCACAAACCAGCAAGTGGGTGCTTCACGTAGGTTTGATGAAGTTTTTTTTTGAGATTCAAGGATTAAATACATAAGATAGAGTCCTTTAAAATACACCTGTCCACATTTAACTATCTGCAGTAGCCTCAATGATACTTCACCTGTAGCTGAAGTGACTGTCTGACGTCCCCTGTTCAACCAACACAAAGGAAAAAACCAAGTTACGAGGACTTTCCATTCTAATAATCTTCAAATGTGTGTCTAGGTGAGAAGAGCTGCCTGTCACCACGGCCCTTGCTGTAGCTGCAACTTGGAGAGCTGTGTCAGAGGGGTGTTCACTGTGCAGGACTGAAGGCATGTGAAAAGTGCACCAAAGTGTTTCACTCATCTCTACACAGTCACATGTTGAAGAACAACAGCGAGGAAGTGTTTGTTACAGAAAGTTGGTATCTTTTGAAAGACTAGTGAATGGATGGAAAAAATAGATACATTTTTGGACAGATAAGCTACATCACTTTAATACTCACCTATTTCATTTACCTGAAAGTGCACTTTTCCATAAGTGCTTTTAATAGGCTCCTTGCAGCCAAGGAGTCTTTTGGAATATGAGCTGCTTCAACATTTGTTTTGCTTTCCATCATGTTCTTGTGAAGTTTCTGAGTATTACACTGTTCATTACAAAACACAATCTGGCTGCAGGCTATGGAGATTGAGACTTTATATTTTTTTAGGACTACGAAATAAGCGGTACCTGAATGGGTTGCAATGACCTCTAACTGTAACACTTCTGGAGAGTAGCAGCTCCACCCATCACACGACACTGAAACCCACTCCAGGAGCTGAATTATGTGCTGCTTGTAGAGACAATGAAAACTATCCAGTTGCTGCACTTCAGCTAATGAAGACATTGTTTTCTCCACCTGTTAAAACAGAGACAGGATACTTTAACTGAAACAAGGGTAATAAAAAACCCTAAACTTTTAAAACTCCTAAGAACAGAAGGGACACAAGAAGATTTTCATTGTTTCTACTTAAACAATCCAGATTTATATTTAATGTCTGCCTATATCACATCTATTAACTTTTACTTGAAGTGAAACATTTGTCCTGATTTCAAAATGAAATCATGAGGAACACAGCTACCTAACAGCAAAATGAAAGAGTCTCTAATCCAAAAACTAACCACATCATAAAAAAGGCTTAGTGCTTATAAAGATGCAGTGATTTTTCCCCTTAATTTAAGAATTATTTAAAACATTAACATGGGAGGAATTTCTCACAAGCCCATCTAACAGGCTATGGCAGCTTCCAAAAACTATTCCTGTTGCAGGTCAGAGAAGACCTGGCATTTCCCCTCTCCCCCTTCTTCCCTCCAGTTTAATTATGCAAGACGTTCTCTCTTGACAGTAGCTGGGCAGGATCATTTTGAAATTCTCAACTTCTGTTGCTTATAAGTACCAAAATTCACTGTTACATCAGAAATATCTTCTTCATATTTACAGTTAGATTATTCCATGAGATATGCAAATAAAACATGTACAAATGAAACACGTAAAAAGAACTACTAAATGAATTCCAGACCTGATCATGATGCTTGGCAAGGAAGCCTATTGATTTTCTTAATCACTTGCAGCAGATGTATTTCAAAGGAAAGGAAAATTTGCTTTTACAGTTCCTGAAGGCATCTACCAGAAGCATAAAACTTCTCCAAGGAAGAGATTAAAAGCATGCTGGAAGCAGCATCTATAGTCTTAGTGATTTCAGTAGACAGGCAAGCAATGATGAGGAGCAAGACACCATTAGGAACCCCACTAAGGAATAACATGTGCTGGCAGCATGGCCAGTTCCAGCAGGGAAAGATGTAGTGCAGAGCTCTGAGTGACATCATTTGACTCTCAGTGCTTCAGTAGAACTACAAATTGTACTCATAGTTTTAATATTTTTAAGCTGAACTCAACCACACAAGTTAGCTGGAACATGTCTAGGACCTTTAGACTCTTACAGACTAATCACTTGCCAGACAAAGATGTTTTTATGGAAGGACCAGATGTGGAGAAAATAAATGAGAATTCTAGGAAAAAAAAATATAAATCAGGAATTGCTAAGGACAAAGGTTACTCTTAAGGCAGGTTTGCCTGCCTCAAGCACAATAGATTTCTCCTTTCTGGAAGCATTCTGCCAGCCAGCCAAAACAACTCAGATAAATGAATACATTACATATAAATTATTTGTAAATTAATTGGAACATTTTACAGAATGTGTCAAGACAGAAACTGTTCCCCATTATTAATCCCACCATAATGCACAAGGGTTTTTTTTCATTGAACAAAAGATACAAAATAATACATTGTTCACCTATGATTTAAAATAAACTTTCAGTGGTTTCAAGAGTGCAATTCAAAAGAGAGAATAAATTAAATATGCCTGTAGACTGATGCATGTCTTCTCATTAAGAAGCATCTCACAGTAAAATAAAAATAAATAGCAAAGGTGATTTTCTTTCCCTTATTCAAAAGTTTAATGACACGTTATTTTCATGCTACTATTCGAAGCGTGCCAAAAGAAGAGCTAAGATAGCACAGGGCATTGGTGATGAAACAAAACTTTATCTTTAGGTCACCAGTTAAACCACTGACAAGCTCAAATCATGCACAACAGACTCACAACTGAAATGGCTGCAGTCTCTTTGGGGCTGCAAACCACCCTCCTGCTCATGCCACTGCTGTGCTCAGTTGGTGGTTGTGGTCCGTTTCCTCAGCCCCAAGCAACCAGAAATGTGATGGACACAAAGCAAAGGGGCCAAAAATCAGGCAAGACCTGAGTGTTCACCATCAGGTCACATCAGTTGTGATCTCCACTATCTCAGTGATCTCCTGTCCCCTTGCAGTAAAGCCTGAATTGAAGTTCTATAATGCTAATTTTTGGATAATTTATGTTTATACTCAGAATCTTTCGATCCTGGATACAGATTTCTTTTCTGAACAACAAATTCATACTTGTACAGCAGCTGTAATACTTTTGTTCTGTATGTTCTTAAGCTCTTTTAACAGGGACTTCTTGCCTCCTGCAAGATGTACAGCTCACTTTGAAGTTTCAGAACAGTCAGTAACTGGAGGAAAAAAATTAAATTCAAGCCATATTTGTCTTTGTGGCACTTTTGAAATATTGCAATTATGTAATCTCACTGCCAGATTTTCTATGTGTCTAGCTGAAAGAAAGGCTAATGAGAAAAAAGATTCTTATCCAAAGTCTCGTCAACTTAAAAAAATCATCTGCAACTGCAGGAACATCTTAAACCTTTAATAATTTTGGGAGATTAACTTTTCCATATACGAAAATTAGGATTTATTGCTATGAGACTGCTTTCTCTGTAGGAGTATGAAGTTGTAAGGTTTTAAATGGACCTTGCTGACTTTATAGTCCACTGCAGGGATAAACAGACAAGATACCACAAAACATCCCAGATCCATCTGTCCCAGCCTTACTTGGACAGATTTTTTGTCTCAAAAAAGCCCCAAGCAAACAAACACAATTTCCAACCCCTTCAGAATCCCACTCTTGCACTGGCTCTCCATTAGACAGATTGTCACCCCAACCCTCTTTGACCTGTGAAGTCTTTTCAATACTTGTTTCAAGCTTTGTTCTACTTTATTTCTTCCAGAATACCTCATGCCTCCTTGGAGGCAGCCTGTCAGCTCTGGGGCCATAAATACTGATGCTACACAGGCCTTTGGAATACCATGCCTGGGAGCAAGAGAAAAGGAAGTAGAATAGTCACCACATTTAAGGTGTGTGTTTGAAAAAAGACAACTGGGAGAGGTCATAATTGTACTGCACGAGGATGGCTCACTGATTTATATGATATTTAGCTCGGGGAAGAAAGAGGAAGAGAGAAATAAGGGGGTGAGGTAATGTTAAGCCAAAAAAACTCATCTATTATGTGGGCATGTACAGCTGTCCTTGATTTTAAAGCATTCCTGGGACATTTAAACTTTTGTTTCTGGTGTGGAGGTAAAAAGGTCAACTACTGTAAAATCAGTCTGATCTCTGGCTAAAGATTAAAAAATTACTATGAAACCATCACTTTTTTAAGGTGAGTAGAGCTCTTGATCTCTAGGTGAATTGTTCCTTAAAAGACAGAAAATAAATTTGAGTTTTTTCCTGTGTATAACCAAATATTCACTGGCCAGTGACTTATATCCCAAATTGTAAACCCAACTCCAATCTTAATTCTGTTATTAACCATATACAGTCTGTACAGTGAGAGAAGCACAACCTCGGACCATCCTCGAGTCATTACTCCCCACAAATAACTATGGCTCAAAGTGTCTCAATAGTAAAAGTCAGAAACACAACAAAATATTAAACCAGCTCACAGTTTACCTTTTCTTTAAGGTCCTGAGAGGATGGTATTGCCATTATGGTCACCAAAACTTTCATTAGCTGTAAGCTAATTTCTTTGCAGTCTTCCTGGCACACTTCAATCAATGCTTGCACACAACAAAGCAACTGCTCCATATAAAAGACCTGATTTTTAACAAAAGCATACAGTTATTATGTTTTCTTAGATAATATAACATTCTTTTTAAGAGATGGGAAATGACAGTAATAAAGTCTGAGCACTGTATAATCCTCTACATTGGTAACATATTGATAATTTAATGTTAGCTCTTCTGACTACCTGCATTCTACTTTTTATAGAATACAATATAATCTTCCTCCCACACTGTCTGTTTGTATTTACCTTGTCCTGTTAGTAAAATAAATGACCCTGCTCTTAATCACACAATGGTTCCACTGGTGAATGGTGAATAAAAACATCAAAGCATTTTGAAGTGTTTGCTGTTAGTACTTTCTCTTTCTGAAGTGCAATTTGTTAATTAATAACGTATTTGTTACAACTCTTTGAAATATTATTCCATGTTTGACTATTTTGGATGAACAGTGACAGTTAAATACATAAACCAAGAAAACCTGAGCGTTTGCTTTTATCTCAGCCAATTTATCTCATTTGATTCAATATAATTCATGTTATCTTGATTCAACTGATACCAGTTGAAGTCAATACTGTTGTCAGTTAGTTTGCCATGACTCCTATGATAAAGTGCATCAGACATTCATGGAGCTGTCAGTGAACAGAAGGGGACATTGTTACAGACTTACTTCCCAAAAATAAATCAAGTCTAGGTAGGAATAGGTTAGCTATAAATGTTATTAATCTCATGGACATGGTCAATCCTTAGCTAAACAGTGTCTGTGCAGCATTCACTGGCTAATATAGAGAAAGATTGTTTTCCAAGACTAAAGGCTAGAACAATTCCCCCAAACCTTCAGCTGCAGATGGATCTGACTCCTGTAGCTAATGTCAAATGGAAGTGGTAAGCTTAAATCTCACAGCAATTTTGCAGATACACTTCAGGGAGTTGTTATTTGAACAATCAGGTTACAGTCCTTCCACTTATATGAGTTCCTAATCATCACAGGCTTCATGGAGATTAAGGTTAATTCCTGCATCACTGGTACATATTCCATTAGGGAAGAAACCTAATGAAGGAAGAACTTCAAACATATATCTTACATTGGCTCAAAAAGACAATTAGGCCAGATTCAGTCTGCACACATGAATAACTGTTTTAAGGGGAAGCCTGCATCTGACATGATATCAGAGTTTCTGAGGGCACAGCACTGGCCCTTTTTTGGTCATCTTAACAGCAGAAGCCTAACAAACTTCTGGTGGAATGAAAGCCAGGATTTCATTTGTGGGGAAAATTATAGGGATTCCTCTTGTGCAACTGTAACAGATCTATTTCTACATTTGAATAAGTGAAGGGAAAAAAAGTCCTGCAGGTTCAAAAATATCCATTCCATGTTGAAGAGAATCTCTCACCTCCTTATATAGCAATTGATGAATATTCTTCATATGCTAAAATAAAAATGATTTTCAAGCTCAGCCATTAATTAAGGATACACTTGGGAGTAAATTTCTAATTAATAAAGATCTTCCTTCTAGATTCTCACTTCAAGAGAAGGAACCAGGCCCTAAAGTTTACACAGTGTGCTCCTAAATGCTTCCTTTTAAAATGGGAATTAAGAATACAAAACAAAAATAGGATGACATTAAGAGGGAATCTTTCTTGAGGAACCTGACATGCCAATTACAATGGACTATGAAAAATCTTCAGTCATTTTTACTGATGAGGATTGAGTATATGATCTTGTTTGGATTGTGAACACAAGGAATTTCAAAACATGGGTTAAACTCTGCCTCAAGATCAGCCAAGGTAGTCCTCTGTTAGCACAGTACTTACTAAACAGCTGCTTGTCTCCCTGCCATGCCTCTTCATTTTCCTACCACTATATGAAGCCTTTTACAGCAGTTCTCAAGCTTGAACCCACATCTGCTGAGAGGATGGACTGTTAGTAAGCTTTTGGAAATAGCAGATTTGCCCAGAAAACCACAACATGGCCCAGGAAGGACAGGGAAGCTCCTGTTTTGTCTCAGACATGCAACCACAACTATATCCTGAGATAGGGTGGGGTAGGTGTGCATGGGATGGATAAGAGTGGGAACATTTAGGGAAAAAATAAGTAGGTCAAAACCTGTAGCCTGCTGTGTGTTTCCCAGCTTTCCTTACCTCTTCAGATCGCTGACAAACTCCAGGCTGGGACAGTGTGTTGCCAAGCTGGGCCACGTGAGGCTGTAAGATTTCTTTTGGGCTCCCTCGAATCACTGCAGCCAGAACCATCACGCAGGAGGGTTTGGGTGTCTGCTCAAAGGCTGAGGTGATTAACCTCAAAGACACCTTAGGGCTGACAAACGTTCCAATCAGTTCTGCTGCTTTCACACTCTGAAAAAGGAACAGGAAAACTCGAGGATTTTCCTGAAAACACAAAGACTATGCAACATATCATGGGGCTTTTTCTTTTTATGATTCCAGCTGTTACTTTAAATGCTCCAGCAGTTGCCTTGTAGGCCTTTTCCACTCGCTCAGTAATGATTATATGCATGAAGAAATTTTCTTGACGTGTTCAGTAAGCACATAATAAGGCATGCAAGAACCCTTCTCATCAGACAAACTTCCATGAGAAAGCAGTGCACAGAAATGAAGTGTACAACTTCCAGTGTAATAAAGTTTCTAGTTTAGAATAACCAGATGTTGCAGATTTAGTGGTTTAGCATTTTGTCCTCCAAATGCTGTTCCAAGGCTTACTCTTAATGGACCCACCCCCATCTATTAAAAGCTATAACTCTAAAAACCTGAAAGAGGAATTTTTTTGTTATTGTACTATATCTTGAAGCTGATATTACAGATCTGGTTTAGTGTGGAAGCACTGCCATGGGGGAACTGCCCACTGCTTTCCATTTCTTACTTCTTTAACTAAAAAGGCCTAAATTATTATTTATTCCCCAAGGTGCTGGCACCCTTTGATGCCATCCCTGCCTTGCAGATGTATCAGTATGTTGTGTTCCATGTGAAATGCCACCACACCAGAGCTTACGGCCTGACTGATGCCCAATGTTTACAATCACCTGCTTGAATAAACAAAACACAATCAACTACTGCACCACTACCTGTACAACAGCAAAACTTCTTTCTAACCCATGTGTTTAATGCTTGGCTCATTCCCCCAAAGCTCATCTCTCTTTGTATATTATTTTTAGTCTAGTGATTTAGCCTTGGATTTTTAATTGCACCTAATTAATACTTGAATCATGCTATTTTTTTTTGTCTCAATGGAAGAACACAGCCATGAGTTCTATAGTTGAAATATGCACTATTTATAGCTGTTTCCTTTCACAAAGACTCAAAGGAGTTGTAACATACTCCATGTAGATGTGATCCTTGTCCTCCTCATTTACTATAGAGAAAAAGACTTTACTGCTCTGAAAACTGGACAATACAATTAAACAGTTCAAAAATACGAGTTGATACATTTGTATGGATCAATTTACTCATTTTAACAGGACAAAAAAGGGAAAAAAAAAAGTAAGAAACAAAGGATAAAAGACCATCTGGTCTTTTGTACATCTCATTTGGTATTACTAGGCTGGAGAAAGAGATGGACATTTTCCAAGTCGGTGGCTGCTCTGAAATGGGTTCTACAGTTACAAACCATAGAGGATGTTATCACAGTACCCTGGGAAGCAGCACCACTAAGAGATAAAAGGCATTCACAAACACAAGTTGCTGAATCTTATGTTTTGGCACAAAGAAAAGTACAATTAAGTACTGCAATCATTTCCTAATTGGGAATAAATCTCTTGGAAGCACCTGCGAGAAGATTAGTGGTGGAATTCCAAGGAAGAGACAAATATGGTCAATAAAAGGCGAGGGAAAATTATGTGCTGCTTGAACACATACTTTTGAATTTAGAACTATAGCAATAAGCACACAATAGGTAATTTGGTCAGGACAGCAGGGCCACGTGGCTTTACTCTCCTCATTATTTAAGTTTTCTTAAAGCCCAACTCACAGCAAGAACCTAAACAAAAGTCTGATTTAAGGATTGGCCATTTGGTTGGACTACCTGCATCCAGTAAGCAGAACACATTCTTCCAATATCCCAAAGCAATAAAATTTGTAGCTTTAAAGTAAGTTACATGGTTATTTTTTTTGTTATACATATATTCTCTTCCTTGTGTAGAAATATGAACAGAAGATTTAATCTTCAAATTGTAAAAACATTTGTACCACCTGTCCTTCTGTTGCCAAATTTATCTAATGTCTTCAACTACATGTGTTTTACTGATTTGTTGATCAAAGTGTTGAAAGCATTAACTGTTAGAAAAAACAAAACTAATTATTCCTCGCAAATTACCAGCATTTTCAGAGCATTAAGTCAAGGATTCAAAAACTGAATATGGGTATCACATGGAATAAACATACCTCAATATACAGTTGGATTATGGAGCAGGGGGGATAAGTGAAATTAACTTGAAAGGGCATGACCTGCACATTTCTTTTACATTGAATTTATTACCTCAAGGCTTTTATACTTTAATCCACTGCTTATGGTTTTTAGAGACGTCATTATGAATGCTTCATGGGGTTGGCATATGAACTAAAGTTTAAATACCTTCACTATCGGTCTTCTACATTTATTTTAACATAGTAGTTAAGTACAATGTTCATGTGTTTTTAACACCCATAAAAACCTGAGCCTGATCCTTCAGCAATTTCCAGTGACATGTGGTAAGATCAGACTCAGGGCTATAAAGGACAGAGTCTTTATTCAGTGCACAGCAGCTACTGCGAGAGACTAAACTTACATTTTTAACCACTTCACTCTCTTCATCCAAGCACGACTGGTACAAAGTTCTCAGCAGCAGCTCCATGTGCTGTGTGATGTGATCCTCTGCATGCAGCAATAATGTGTACAGGAGCTGGGATGCTTTTACTCTTGTGCTTACAACCCAGTCTGTTATATCATGACAGAGACCTGGAAGGATTTTGGAGAGGTTTCTTGACACAAGTTCCCGACAACCTAGTCTTGGCCGAGTCACTAGAAGAAAGAAAGAAACAAACAAAAACAAAACAAAAGGAAATATCAAAGGGAAAGCAAATGCAAATTAATCCTTAGAAAAGTTTAAAAGTTCCAAGGTAAGAGCTCTGGGTATCTGCTTCAGCATAGAACAAAATATTCCAAATGCTTCTGAGGAATTTACCTGTGCAAGTTGCATTTCTTTAATATACATTGCAGAATTTACACTCCACAGAGCTCTTTGAAAAGTTACGCATTTATTACTGGATGGTGATTTAGAGTTCATGTTTTAAAATATTTACAGAAGAGAAAGGGAAGTTAATGTGTGACATTATCCACTTTAGAAAACACAGCTTAATAATTTCAATTTTTATAGCAACACAAATCTCTTTTTAAAAAACAAACTGAAACACATAGAGATGAACAAAACTCAGTGTAGTATCACTGAGTTAAATATAATTTAGAGTGGGAAAGAGAGGTAGGCGTCACAAATAGTACAGAGGACATGAGCTGCAATAAAACAGACAATGTCAATTGTGCCCTCTAAAGGAAAAGGTTAAACGTGTATCTGGCAAATTGAAAGCAGAAAGGGCACTAACTATGGCTTCTACAGGTTCTGTGTAATAGATCAGGCCAGCAAATTGATAGTATTTTAAAAATCACAGCTATTATATGATCTCTTTGCTAAGGCCTTTTCAGGAAAAGCAGCTCATTGATGTGCCTCTTCAATCTCTCAAAAATTAAATAACACATTTAAATTGGTAAGAAAGATTATACAGGAGTTGGGGGGGAAGGAAAACTGACTATAGTAAATGGTCTGAAGACTACAAAAGGCTTATAAATGCTTATGAAATACCTAGAGCAGGGAAGAAAGTAAAATTCAAGCATTGGGATGTGAATTGCTGCTTCTTTTGTCAATGGAGGATAACATTGTGGATTATGAAAAGTGACAATGAACAGCAAAAGGTCAAATAAAGAAATCAACCTGAGACAGCAAATACAGACTGTGCATCCTATTCGACCCCAGGCAGAATTTTGTTTGAAGAATTCGGACCATTCTTTTCAGCAATTCCTTCATTTCAGATGTTCAAATGCAGGTATTTATCCCTGTAGCTACTCCTGTCAAAGACTTCCCTGCTATAAACTGTCTGCACCTGTATCCTAAGGCAATGACTGCTGTGGCTCAGTGGAAGCTGTTCAGTTGGGGGGATGACACCAGGTATGGGGTCTAACTCTGGTCTTCCTCTGACCTGCAGGATCTGTCACTGTGAGATCAAAGCAGGGGGGCTCCTGTGTCAGGTCCATTAGTTTGACAGTTGGACAGTTCAGTAAAACGTACCTTTAACTCACAGTTGTAAAAAGATATTCCAGTACATTCAATAAGTCAGAAGAAACGGTAACAAAGTATTAAAATACATCATTATCATATTAAAAAAAAAAATCCAACATTCCCCCTCCCAAAAACAAAACCGACCAACAACAAAAAAACAACCAAACTCAAATGTTTGTGGAGAGCAAACACAGAGGAAGGACACATATAATAAAAATCATCCATATACAGTCTGTGGTAGGACATCACAAATTATTAGTTGAAACTAAGGTACATTAGTGGCTCTGATGAAGTTTTGTATCTGTAAGATTAAGCAGCCAATCATCTTTTCCTCTGATTTTTCTTCTCTCTTGTCACATAAAGCCTGATTGTTAATAAGACATACAATTTGGAAGTAAAGATAAGCAGGAAGAAATGATATCTTAAAGTTAGCATTATCCTTGGACCCAAGTCTAAAATTACCAGTCATTTCTTCAAAATATTCTTTAGTTACATGTGTCATATATAAATACACACACATATGTCACATTCAAGCCTTAAATGCATCATTCTACCAAGAAAATTAAATTAAATGTGGGGCTGGAATGTTGCCCAAATTCATGAAGCACATTTATTGTGCTAAGAAGATTATTTTGGAAAGCACATATCATTTAATTATGAAGTAATTGATAGATGCCACTCTAAAAAGCCTCAACAAAACAGCATACACACACACAAACCCCAACACACAGCTAGAGAAAACTGACCAAGATATAACACTATCAGTTGTACAAATGGTAATCCCTGTTTCAAGGACAAGGATATTAAGGTTTCTAGGACCTTCACTATATCATGGTCATTGCAAAATAAGTGACTGGAGCTCAGACATTCAACTTCATCACTTTACGTATGTTAAAAGATTCTCTGACTACCAGAAGAAGAAATATGTTTCTGCCATCACCAGTGGAAGTAAAAGCACTCTTTAGAATTTACAAACCCCTGAGGTAAAATTATATATAAAATAAGGAGGAAAGAGCAAAAGTTAGAAAGGATGACAGATCAACTTGCCTGTCTTCAAAGCTAAACAGTTCTGTCAAACCAGTCACCATTATGAAGCGCTTCCCCTTTCATTCAAGCATTACTGACTAAAACAACTTTAAAGAAAAAAAAAGAAGTGTAATTTCAAAGAAGAAAGGACTCCGGAACCCACTGTCATGGAAAGGATTTTGCTGCTGGGTATTCTGTGATGTGATTGTCACATAGGCACAAGTCAAGCATGAACCTGTTCTTTCACACCAAAAGAGTTTTTGTTCTGTTAAGTATGAGTGCAGAAATCAATAAATGAGCCAGTTAAACCCTCTCTCTCACCAACTCCCATGTGCATATTTTTAAACATTAACTTCATGAACCCGAGACAGGAAACGAGCTTCAAGCTACTGCAAACACAATGTTTTAAAGCCACCTATAAATCATACAGTACTAAAAAGTAATCTACCCATTCTGCATATCTTGACAGTTTTTTGCGTATAATAAAAGAAATTACTCTGTTCCCACATTCTTCATGTACACTGTCAGACTGGTAGCATCCCAGTGTCTCACAGAGAAGTCTGAAATAATTTCACTGCAAATTTTTCTTCCACATCAATTATGTGGATCATTAATGCTGTGATCAGTTCTCATTATTCAAGGTCTCAGCTCATCTTGCCTTCCTTTCCAGTCATCTCTTTGCCCATTGTGCACCTGGCTGCTGGCTGATGTAGAACTTTCTGCTGTTTCTGCACCACTGCTTTACCTGTTTTTCATCATAGGCATTTTCTCTTACTCTTTCTCCAAAATGCATTGTATGGTTAATGGAAAAAAAATAATGTAGTTATTGAACGAATATTTTTAACATTTAAATTAAACATAAATAATTTAAATAATTTTATATACATAAATGCTATATGTTATATTTTTAATACATGCCACCCCTGTACATTAACTAATGTTACAGCTTGTAATGAATATTATACATCCTGCTCTGCTGTTATTACTGCACTGCAGCTCTTGGAGATTATTCAGGAAGCCAAAACCACTTTCAGTGCAACACTTACCTCCTTTGGGATAATGAGATGGTGAAAGACTAAAATCCATCTTATCCTTCAAATCTTCTTCATTCTCCTTCTCCCACTGCAAGCCTATCTTCTCCCAATAAGTCCAAGCCAGTTTCCTAGATACAAAATAAGAGTTTTATACCATCACGCCCCCACAAAAGAAAAACATTTTAAAATGAGATTTCTAGAAAAGCTGACTACTTCAATTCAGCTGGAAGGATGGGAAGCATTCCTGCCATTTAACTGAGGCACATTAAGTAGAGAGTTTATACAGAGGTCTCCTCTTCCAAGGGATAATTCTGTCTCTGTCTACCTCTGTCTTTGTCTCTCTCACACTTGGATGTAGCATAAAAGGACAGTATAACAAAAGTTACTGAAGATAATGCAACATTTTGGGTTTAAGAAAAAATGAACAAACAAACAAAAGTGGGGGTTTTGTCCTCCAAGTAAAACATCTGTGAACACAGGAACACTTCCATGTGTGACATCTATTTGGGGGGAGGGAAAAAAAGAAGAAAGTGCTCCACTTACTCATTTTCAGGAATTTCATCACTAAAGCTGCCAAGTAACAAAGGGATAAGCTTGTGAAAATATGAATATCTGTCTCGTAGGTGCAACAACCATTCTCCAATGACAGTTGTTACAGCATGTCGCACCTACAGGGACACAAAAGGACTATTTTATATATGCCAGGAAAATAACAGAAAAAAAATAGTATTTGCTTTCTGTATGGCAAAGCACATCAATACTCTCAGAAGAAATGAGAAGAACCCAGGATTTCCTCGCTTGCATGAAGCACCTTTAGTAACACCCAAGGTATCACACTCCCTTGCTTTCTCACTCTGCCTCAGTCACTCTGAGACTGTTTGCTGCACAAAAGCACAACTCTGAGAGGAAGACAAGGTACAGACCTAACTCAAAACCCTAAAATGTCATGGTTAATATCTTCCTGAGAATGTAAGAAATGTACATTCCTCTGGGATTTGTAGCTTTCCAAACACATCTTCAGAAGAAGATTTCCTCTGTTCACTACAAAGGAATGATTAAGCTAATTTTAAAATTACTGCCTCAACTGCATCTTATGAAGTGACCAATACTGTGTTTGTTAAATATCTGAAAAGGCTACAAAATCAAGGCCCAGAGAGATGCGACAGAGAATTTAAGACAGAATTTAAGGTACTCATCAAAACAAAAAGGTGCCTACAATATTCAACACCCTGCAGAATTAGGCAGCAGCTGAATAGGTCACCAGCCTTGGTTTGGACAGTTTACAGCTGATAAAACTTGTATGGGAAATTGTCCTGGTTTCAGCTGGGACAGAGTTCATCTTCTTGTTATTAGCTGGTACAGTGCTGTTTTTTGGATTAGTATGAGAATGATGCTGATAACACACTGATGTTTAGTTGTTGCTAAGCAGAGTTTACCCTAAGTCAAGGACTTTTTAGTGTCTCAAGCTCTGCACAAACAGTTGGAGGGAGCAATGCCAGGACAGGTGACCTGAACTGTGAGCAAGTGAGGGGCTGGGATTTAATTTCTGGCTGGGATTAAAACACAATAGACATATTTACTTATCTCAACTGAATGAATGAAAGTGGAAAACTGGGGGAGGAGGGAGGGAAACACAAAAAAAATTCACCCCGAAACAGATTTAAAATAAATCCAGATTAAAGAAAGAAGAGAAGCACACCTTGGGAATCTCATCAAATAATCTCTGGGCCAGATGAGACAGAACATCATCCACAGACTTTCCACTCCCAAACTGTATCACTGCTCCAGTAGCCTGAATCACATCAACACGAACTCTGTAGTGCTGGTGCGAAATTGTCTGCATTAAGGGTTTTATCAGAGATTCTGATTGCATGTGGAAGTGCTCTGTTAGGGCAGAAACAAAGAAACAGCAACCATGTGAGCTGTCACAGTGAGTGGCATCCCTGTCCGTGGCAGGAGGGTAGAACTGGATGATCTTTATGGTCCCTTCCCACCCAAACCACTCTGTGATTCTAAGTAGCACGGACATATCCATGCCACCCACTAGCTGCTGGGAGCAGCAGTACACGATGACATTTCGGGTGCACTAATGCATTTGGGTGGGGGGTTAAAGTTGTCCTGTGATTCTATGTCTTTATGCGGGTGACAGACCTGGAGTAACATTTCTGTAACACTACGAACAGCACTCTAATGTTGCAGCATTAGTGTAGCAGGCGGATTGAACTCTACACTGTATCAGAGCTGAACTAACTCCTCCTCCCGCTGTCACCCGCATATAACAATTCAGCCTCCACTCCTGGCACGGCTTTTCTCCAGCAGATCCTCCAAATCCCGCAAAGCACAACCGTGAAGGGTGTGTGCGACTTGTCATCGCCCTCCCTCTCTCCCTGTTCCCTCCTCCTGTCCCTTCCTCATCCTCCATCCCCCAGGATTCTCGGGCTCGCACCATCCCACCGCTCCCCCCCTGCCCGTCCCTAAGCCCCACCTGGCATGGCCTGGGCACAGGCCACCGCACACCTGCAGCTCTCCCGCCTGACCTCGGCATAGTGGTCGAGGAGGGTGGCCTGGAGGACGCGGGCGATGTCCCCGAGGTAGGGGGCCGCGGCGGGGCCGCAGCGCTGCAGGAGGAGCAGCAGCAGCTGGACGAGGCCGAGCCGCAGCTCCTCGCTGGGCTCGGCGGCCGGAGGCGGGCACAGCCGCTGTGCCAGCGCCGGCAGCAGCACGGGCAGCGCCTCGCAGGGCCGCTCGCCGTGGCTGAGCCCGTGCTGGAGCAGCTGCAGGGCGAGCTCCCGGCACCGCTCGGCCGCGTCCCCCGCCAGGCACCGCGACAGCGGCCGCAGCAGCCGCGCCGCGAACACCTCCTGCAGCACCGCGCCGGGCACCGCCCGGCCCCGCATCTCGGCGCCGATGGCCTCCAGCGCCCGCAGCCGCGCCGCCCGCCCGCAGTCGGGCTGCTGGAGGAGGCTGAGGGGCCGCGACAGCGCCTGGCACAGCTCGGCCCCCTCGGCCCCCTCGGCCGCCGCCACCGCCATGTTCCGGCTCTGCGGGGGGCGGCCGCGTCGCCAGGGACGCGCGGGGCGTTTGCGACGGCGGGAGCGCGCTTTACGGCAGTGCCGGGCACTGCGGGGGGGACCGGGACAGAGAGACAGAGAGTGAGGGGACAGGGATGGAGTGAGGGACAGGGACAGAGTGAGGG